>NC_134188.1:25283720-25599266 GCF_964188355.1 Buteo buteo
TTTTTCTTAGATTTTATGCTGATATATAGTGTTTAGCTTGGTTCAGATTGAAGCCCACAGCGTGTGCAAGGAGAAGGTCACTTGGGAGGGAAATACAGTTGAGTCCCAGTGCTGGGACCACTTCTTTACAAATAGGGTTTGCAGCAGTTGCTCCTAAACCAGGTTGTTTCTAGCAAGTCACATACCTGTCTGTTGGCCCTAATCAAACCCAAACTCAGGGGAAACCAGTAGTCCTCATGTACCAGGATCACTCATCACAGAAATGGGTGTAAAGAAAAGCAACCCATGCAGCAGAATGACATTAAGCTGAGAGATAAAAGGCACTCTTAAAAAAAAAAAAAAAAGGACCAGCTTGAAAGATGATTTAAAACCAGAAAATTCTTCACATGACTCTTTAAGACAACATAAGCCGTTTTTTGTTTCCTGCCTATTTCAGCCTGTTCCTGGTCAAGAACGCCACAGCTAATAATTGTGTCAGAAAACCTTCCTGTCTGAAAATGATCTCTTCCTAATGGATAGATGATTCCATATGGTTTCATATGTCATAGATGGAGAGAGAACATATTGGACGACTGGCCACAGCTGGCAGTTCGTGTTAGTGCCATATGGATAAATTTGCGAGCTCGAGTGCATTGTGTATTTCAAGTAAACCATTTATCTAAACAGGTGCTGACCCACTGGGAATGCATTTTTATGGTCAAACTTGCAGCATGCAGTGATACGAACCGCTCTGTTCTCCCCTCCTTTTTCTGCAGTGCAAACACGAGACACTTAGGTATCATTTGACTCCGTTCTGCATTGCACTGCATAACTCCATCAACGTCCATAAAAGCACACCTGGGCAGACGCTTTTTAAATAAGACCAGAATCTGGCTGTCTGAACTGTGTGGAGATGAGAAGACCAGTCTCCAAAATCCTCTTTGGGAACCAGTCTGTGAGATTCACTTCCAATAGATATTGCTATCTTATATTCAGGAGATTAAAATCACCCCATTTATGATGCTATATAAATACAGAATCAGACTTTCCACCTCCTTGAGCTACTGTGCTCCATCCCTGGTTCCAGCTGAAATTTTTGCACTCCTTTTCTCTCCATGCCATAATTGCCTCTTTGTCTAAACATGCTTCATTTTGGAATTCCTCTCACTTGCATTCCTAATATGTGCGGTTCAAGGTACTTGCTGACTGATTTACGCTGGGTTTGTGTGGCTCCCTTGGAAATGGAGCAGAGCACATTCCATCCACCTGTGTAATAAAACCAGCCGGTGCAGGGTGGGAGCACTCAAACCACAGCAGAAATAATCTTCACCTAAATTTTGACTCAGTTATCTGTCTCTTCATCAACTCTTCTGATTGTCTGTGGTATTAAAATCATGCTTAGGGGGCAAACCTTCATGAACAAAACCTCTCTAATTACACTGTTTATCCCAGAGCTCTGTATCACTGCCAGCACCAAATACTAGGGTGAGGCAAAATGCCTTGTCTGCATTTCAGAGGAATTATTTTGATAAGAGCCCTGTTAATTTGGTCCTAATATCCAGAAAGTTGTAGTATCAATTAAACCCTCTGGGCTCCTTATAGAATCACAGAACGGTTTGGGTTGGAAGGGACCTTTAAAGATCATCTAGTCCAACCCCCCTGCCATGGGCAGGGACATCTTCAACTAGATCAGGTTGCTCAGAGCCCCGTCCAACCTGACCTTGAATTTTTTCAGGGACGGGGCATCGACCACCAATCTGGGCAGCCTGAGCCAGTGTTTCACCACCCTCGGCGTAAAAAAATTCTTCCTTATATCTAGTCTGAGTCTACCCTCTTTCAGTTTAAAACCAGTACCCCTTGTCCTATTGCTACAGACCCTATTAAAAAGTCTGTCCCCATCTTTCTTATAAGCGCCCTTTAAGTACTGGCAGGCTGCAATAAGGTCTCTCCTCCCTCTCCTCCCATCTGCTTTATGAGCAGTGTAACTCTCTTGCCTTTATCGCAGGAGGTAACATTTTACAGGGGAGTAGATTAGGTCAGTTTGGGGTTAAACCAATCTAGAGTCCAAAACTCAGATAAGTAATTTCATTAACAAGGTATGAGTTGGATTCCCCATTCGCAAGTGTACCAACCTCATGGTTTGCAAACGGGTGGAGAGTTAATTTGGGTAGGAAAATCAGGAATTCTGCAGTGTTTGGAGGAATAAGCCTGACAATCATGCTATGCTTTTTCCTGGTCAGCAGTTTCACATCATTAATAGTTCACTTGTGGCTCCTTGAGAAGTGAGAAAACAAAGTAAGCCTCAACCCATCAGAAAGAGGATGGTGACACTAATTCTTATCTCCCATCATCTACCTAATTGTACCCACATCCGAGGTGCGTGTTGCCTTGCTTCAGTTTATTTGTGCTCATATATTCTAAACAGTAGTTAAGCTTTCATAGCGTAACAGTAATAAGGCAGCTTAAATAGCAAGTTCTCAGCTGTGTTTGGTGCACACTGTGCTGCGGGAGATTAAAAAGAAAAGCAGAAAGTGCGTGACGGAGATTAAGATGATTCTGAATCGCTGTGTATAAGACTGAGTCCCCTTTGTGCCTCTTATCTGCTGTTTGAAGTACCGTTACTTAAGCTCAGTGTTGGGGGGGGAGTTTTTCTTAGAGGATGTGAGAAGCCATTTCAAAAGAGGGCCCCTCTCCAGTAAATAAAACACAAAAGTTTGAGGTCAGCACTGAAATGGTGGATGAGATGGCGTTGCACCCAAAAGAAAACTAGTTCATCCAGGAGACTTTCAAATCTCGTCGCCGAGATAAAGAAGATCAAAGTGTTTAAACACGTTGATCCACTACTGAGGAAAATTTAGTGCTGGCAACAGAGAGCAGCTGCAGTAGAGCTGGCATGTCTAAACTCACAGCAGGGGACTAATTGCTCCTATGGATATAGGTTTGCTTTACAAAAACAGGTCTGAAGGAAAGTCGTTCTCATTCACAGAATGATGGAGATCTATTGATAAGCGATAAAATGCCAATCTACAGTATGCAGCATCGTCAGGAGGGATGGAGCTGCTGGGAGCGGAGCTGCAGCATGGGCAAGGGGGATGCATGAGGATCCTCTGCTTTTATTCAACTTCTGTTGTGCAGGGAAAGATCCCATCAATTTGCTTAAGACGATAGCAGTAGCTTCAAGCCCTCCTTGAGATGTACTAAATAATGAAATGAGGAAGGGGACCTCAAAGTCAAACCTTAATGCTGTTTGTACGACACACAGTCCTGGGAGGTAGCCTGGCGAAGGGGGCTATTGCCATCAGAGAATTCCAAATTTTCTATAAAAACTGAAATGTTATTTTTTATACAAATTACCAACTGGTTGGGGGGGAGAATAATGAGGCTGGTTATAAAAAATAATCCAGTGAACTATTCCTGGTACAATCACAGTTGTAAAGATACTTATGACAAGTCTGGTGGAGAGGCTGTTATAGCATCTCATTAAACAGGTTCTTTCTTGCAGTCCCAGCACTCGACAGAGGGTGTGTTCTTGTTTTATTAAGGGACCAAGCAGAAAGAAGGTCTGAAGTAGGGGTTAGGGATGGGGC
Organism: Buteo buteo; assembly: GCF_964188355.1. NCBI lineage: Eukaryota > Metazoa > Chordata > Aves > Accipitriformes > Accipitridae > Buteo > Buteo buteo. The sequence continues at coordinate 25,287,287 of NC_134188.1, forward strand.
TTTTCCCATGACACAGAAGTTGTTTCTGGCAGAGGTAGGAACTGAATGGGGTTTTTGCATTTGGGTGTGAATATTGAAAGGTTTGTGTTCTGTATAGCTAATACCTGAATGCCTGTTTTTTTCTTATTTTAAGGGAAATTAAGAAAAAAGCTGCAATTCTGATCCACAGCATCTTCCTTATAAAAGTATAGCCCTTAGTATCACTGTAAAATGCAAAAGAAAAAAGCAAAGGCGGCTCAGCCGCCCCAGTCTTTCCAGTTGAGAAGGAGAGACATTTTGCCTCTGGGAGGAAATTAAATACTCCTGTGCTGAGTCATTACAGTACAGTACGATATGCCAATCTAGCTCCAGCTGTTCAGCCCTCATTTGGTATTCGTAGTTCTTTTGATAACAGCAAATTTCACTCTGTGTGTATATATGTGTATGTATATATATGTAGATACATTTGTGTGTGTATGTCCAGCCACATAAGTCAAGTGTATGCTTTGACCTTTTTTAATACCACCTCATTCTTGGTACTTTCCAGAAGTATCTAAATTATTCACCCTGGGCTTCCAGGGTAGGCAATGGAGGGAGAGAAGTGAATTCAGAGGCCACAGACCTCTCCTGTGACCTCAGATGAAAATCTTTTCATAGCTTTACCCTTGATTGCTCCTTTGCAGGGGGGACGCTCGTTAAAGCCATTCAAATGTCAATACCCCACCTAAATGCAGGAGGTAAATACTTCCACAGTTTCCAGAAAGAGCATCGCACCATGCCTACATTTGCCTCAGCATGATGGCCAGCAGGACAGGCTACTAAGCATGCAGCACTGGGGTAGACGTAGCATGTGGTGGGCTGCAGAGAAAGAATACAGTTATGAATGTATTCTCTGATGGATTAAAGGTTTGATTCATTTGGGATATCCTAGGAAACCTGACCTGGCCTCTTTGCTGGAAGGCGCAGGACTTTTGTAAGTGTTGTGTCAGACCCGCCAGCCCAGAAGATGCCTCAGGTAGGTGGTGGCATCTCTCAGGGTCAGAAGGACCCTTGGTTACTCCCAGGAGAACCACTGCCCGTTCCTCTTTGGACCCGTCATGTGTTGGCGTGTGATCACGTTAAGCTGGAGGAGAAACGCTGTAGGAGGAGCACAGGGGATGGTATGTGAAGAATTTCCCTAGAAGGTCAACCTTGAGCGCACCCCTTTCTCGACACCCTCCCCAGCAGTGTTACACCCCCAGGGACCGAGGAGATGATAGTGAGGAGCACATCGTCCCAACCCAGAAGCACTGAGCTTCAGGAACAGTGTCCTTGCCCTCTGTTCCCATGGTACTGGTCTCACTAATGCAACAACCAGTTGATTTTCACCAGTAAATCAATTACAAATTAAGGAATGGCTTCAGCAGCACATTTCAGGCACAATGTGCCCCCAAGCAGTGCAGAGCTATCTAACCCAATCTACCTGTTGGTCCACTCCAGCAGCTACATAATGTCTTAATTTCTGAGAAAACAGCTTTTAAAAATATGTTAAAGATTATTTAATACCCATTTCATGTACCATTAATTTGTTACAACGGTTATACTGGGAGCTTTTGCTTTGTATATCTTGTTAATCATTGGTGCCTGGCATTTTTTATGCTTGTTCTACTCTTAAGAAACTTGCAAACACAAATGTTTCAGTAGAGTTTTTGTGGAGAATGTGCTATCTGTGGCAAGTGGGATAAAAACATCGCAAGGAAGTGGCAATTTTCCTCAACATTTTCAAGCCAGTGTATGTCAAAGTTCAGATGTACAAATAACCTACAAAATGACCAGATAGCATGTATAAGGCGACATGCAGGAGTGTCTATAGTCTACGAGAAACGTGGGCTCCACATAGCTTAGTCCACAATTGCAAGCCTTTATTAGGGTCAAGTTTTCCATCCTTGAGCTCAATAGCTGCGCTCCTGCGAACTTCTCAATGTCAGCTTACCTACCCACTGGCAAAAAAATAGGGGCAGCAATTACCCCTCATTGCAAAGCGTTTGAAGGGGTTTGGATTATAGATCAGCACTGGATAAAGGGAAAGATTATTGCTTCCATTTAACAGCTTTAACGAAATGTGTATTGATGGTGAGATTACGTTTTATTGTTGGTCAAGTCTGTGCCGAGAGACCTGAAGCCGTTAGAGGACAACAATCGAGCAACAATTATAGAAACATCTGCTGTGAACTGGGAAACATACTGTGATACTTTTCTAGGCAATACAGAAAGCCTTTCTTCTACAAGGACATTTTTAATATACAGTTCAAATAGGCCAGGAGAAATGTTTTTACTTATGAAATGAACCCAACAGAAAAAATATTCTTTCCCACAGAAAAAGGAGTAGCTCAAAAAATGACCCACAAGCCAAAGACTTTTTTCTTTCACAGTAGACCAGGAAAATATTTATTTTGGAAACGCCATTGCACAAAAGACATATTTTAATGCTTTGAATTTAGCGATATGGATTATAAGCATTTCAAAGCAATTTTTGTGGTAAGATCCAAAGAAAAGTTTTCAAGTGCAGGAAAGCTGGCTTTCTAAACTGCTTTGCAAGCCTTGATCAGATGGGTATGTTAATTTTAAACTCTGCAAGTATAGGACCAACTTCATTATGAGAGAGAAGCTGTTACATTTTGGTGCAATTGCTTAGCCCACCTGAAATCTAAGTTCAAGGAATCAAATTCCCACAGCAGAAGCAACTCAGTTAAGGTTGCTACACTTCAAGGCTGATGAAAATGCCCTGTTTCTTTGTTCCAGTTGGCCAAAACTGGATAGTCTGTCCTCGAGTTCTCCTGGCTTGATAAAATAAGTTATTTACCAGGTTTATTATTGTGGTCAACTGTAATGTTTTGAACAGTGTCATTAATGAAATGCTGCTTAGCCTTTGTGAAGGCCACATTACAGTTATTGGTGGGAGGAGTAGGTACTCACTTGCACTGAGAAAACATAGCTTGGGGTGAGACTCATTGACTGTTAACTTACGCAAGTAAAAACTAGAGATCTAAGCGAGTCTAGGCTGATAGCTCTTTAACATCTAATATATAGATACCCAAAGTCAGCTGAGAGTAATCTGTGGTGACCAAAGCATATACAAGAAAATGAGATTTAGGCATGGTACGATTAAAAGCAGAACATGAAGACCAACTTTTTGCACAAAGCTATCTGGTAAGCTTGCAACAAGTGAGGAAGAGCTTGGTACAAAAAGGGCACAGGACAGTAACTCTTTGATGAACGTTAAAATGTAATTCTGCCAAAGCTCAACAGGACACATTCCACATCCTTTACTTGGGCTACCGTTTCCCAGAAATCCAATTTTTCACCTGAAATTATTACACACTGAGAAAATTATCTTAATTCCGAGAAGCCTCGACTATGTAGCCTTTTCCAACCTGCTCTATAAACTGCTTAAAAACCAGCCTCACCCTTCTTCTTAAAAAAACCAAAACAGCAAAGATGAAATACTGTGAAGTGGCCCCTACAACACAATTGGAACAGATTGGGATGTGCAAAACATTCTCTCCACTGGGAGCCATACTGGCTGACGAGGTTCAAAATTGACTTGAAGTGTGTGCTAAAAAGAAGTGGTGTTTAGGGGAAGAGCAGCTCTCCAGGCTTAACTTCTGTACTGCCTCCCCCAGGGTGGCTCAGCCTGCACTCTCCATCCTCCCTCTAATGGTCCTCCCTTGTTTCCTTTTTATCCAAAAGAGGGATGGATAACAAGCCTTAACTCCTTCCCAACTGAATCAGTGTCTGGGGATGATGGTCCCTACAGGCAAATCTTGTCACCTGTTACGGGTTGGTTATGAAGGACCTCCTCCTAGGTTTCTAAGCTCTGCCTTCCCCATGTGTTTCCCACCAAGGTCTGATTGTGTGGATGATGATCATGACGGTAATTAGAATGATCTGTTTTTTCTGATAACAAGCTGTCAGCATATATAGCAATGAAACATTAGGCCAAAGCCAATAAATATTTCTACATGGGGTGTTAATTTGGTGTGAAAATAGAGGATGTGCAGGTTTATAGAATCATAGAATCATCTAGGTTGGAAAAGACCTTTAAGACCATCAAGTCCAACCATAAACCTAACACTGCCAAGTCCACCACTAAACCACGTCCCTAAGTGCCACGTCTACATGTCTTTTCAATACCGCCAGGGGTGGTGACTCAACCACTTCCCTGGGCAGCCTGTTCCAATGCGTGACTACCCTTTCTGTGAAGAAATTTTTCCTAATATTCAATCTAAACCTCCCCTGGTACAACTTGTGGCTGTTTCTTCTTGTCCTGTCACTTGTTACTTGGGAAAAGAGACCGACATCCACCTCGCTACAACCTCCTTTGAGGTAGCTGTCGAGAGCGATAAGGTTTTGGTGGTGGTTGGGCTTCCATCATTGCAAAGGAATACACTACCTTACAGAACGATGTCCTTTGACTCTGCTGAACCCAACAAGACTCTCTTCTGCTTTCATTTGCTGCCTTTTGGAACATGCTTATGATCTCCAAATACATCAGCCATGCCTTTCTGTTCTCCACGGGGGAACAAAATAATGAGAGATTGTCCTGTGAGCAGGGCTTCTTTTGGGAGGAATAATTTCAGTTCCTTTCCACACGCGCTATCTCCGCTAGCTGTGCTAGACAGCAAACCCCCAGCCGTCACTTACAGCAGAGGGTGATAATGGAAAAAGAGATGGAGAGAAATGTACAGCATGGAGGCAATCAGAAGCAGCAGTGACCAGTTTATGTATGTATGTATTTATTTAATCCTGGTCATGAGTCTCCGACTCGTCAGGCTGTCCCCATTCAGCCACGGCACTCTCAGGGAACACTTGACTTCGGGCACATATGAAAAGATCTGCTGACTCCAGCCAGGCTTAACCTTGTGCTTAATGGTAAATGTCTGCTAAAAGCATTATTTGGGGATGGAGGGGACTACAGAACATGTCTAACTGCTTTGCAGGACCCTCAGATCGGGCCCGGAGAGGGGGATTGAATTATTCCTAGCCAGAAATGCATAGTTGGTCTGAACGTCCTTGGCGAGGGTATGTCCATGATCTACCTCCTTCCCTCAGCCTCCCAGCAGCAACCAGGTCATCCGCGACCATTTCTTGTTCTGTTGAGGATTGCACTAATTACTGCCATCTCAGGGGGGGTGTTTTCTTGCAAAGTGGACTCTGTCATTAGGTATTCAATTGGTACCACAGGACTTCAGGGGCATCTCACCTACTCTGAGTTAATCAAGGATGGACCAAAGCAGCACGCTAGCCAGGAAAAGCTGCTATTTTGAGGGCTGAACACTGCTTAGATCCTTTAGTTGCTTTTTGAATATGTGATACATTTGGAAATAACATATCTGAAAAGCCCCCAAACAAGCAAACCCCAAAACAATCCAACCGTCTAAAGTCTGGATTAACTAGCACAGGTGGCAAGATATTGTTCTCTCCTCGTGTGTGGTCCCTGATGCAGATGCCTTGTTTTCACAACACTGATAATGAAAGCATTTTTATTTTTGGATGCTTTTTAGGGTACAATGTAATACATCAAAATAAATCATTGCATCGTACTCCTGTTACGAAAGAAAGCTGATGCACCAAATGTCAAGGTTGCTTGCTTTGATTAATCAATGAATATTGCCAGTTTTGCTAACAGTGTTGAGGAAAGAAATGGTAGCAAAGGGGCAAATGTTGACTTGATACAAAGATATGAATATGTAGATAAAGATTCGAAAGTTTGTATAGATTTAGAGATGATGCTGTTTCAAGTAAGGCAAAATCTCCCTCGGATCTGTGCTTTAGTAGAGAAACTGTGTAGCATTTCCCCCCCCTGTTTTCACTTATTAAATGAATTCAATAATCATCATATTTGAAAAGGCATTCATTTCAACTGCTGTGGAGAAAACTTGTGATCAAATCAAGAGCATTAGCTTCAAGGCCACCCTTCTTCCTATGAGACAGGAAGTATCTGTGTGATAAATTAACTATGGGTGAATGCTAAGTCTTTAATGAGAAAAACCATGCTCTGTTGAATTCAGCCTTTCATGTGAAAGCTGTTTGGAACCTTACTGAAAAGAATGTGTTAATCAAGAGAAAAGCATAATTACTGTCTTGTCAACAGACACAAATGGGAAAGCCTGGTGAAAATGAGGTGGAAATTAACTCCAAAAAACACATAAAAAAAGAGTTTATAAGGTTTTCCGAGAGCTTGCTTTACACTGCACGGTGATTTATGACAATTGGAATCTCACTATTTCTGCAATTAATATTACTGGATGCTTCCTATTCAGAGGAATGTTAATCATAATAATGCAAATGGAAGTATTATTGCAGCTATGCCTCAGAGTTCATATTTCATATTGAGCCAAAGGTTCAATATTCAGCATCCTTCTCAATGGAGCATTTGCATTGTATGGATAGATGAATGTGCACCAAAGGTAAAATAACTGAATTAATATAAACCAGAATAATATGTCTGGCACATAGCTTCCCATTTTCCCATTTTTGCTGTAAGGTCCTGATTGTTCAGGCTTTTTAAACCAATAATAAATTATTGCAATGCACTGCTAATTACACCTCACTGAAGTTGTGTATGGTATAAATTTCACTTGCAATGGATTTAGATTAAGTTTCTTACGCTTATTTTTAGCAAGTCAAAGGCAATTCATTTCCAACTAGGCCATGTTTAAAAGTTTAGAGTGAAAAAACTGTGCAATTGTTTCCTAATATGAAGAGAATATTGGTGACAAACATTTTGTCCTGCATGTCTTTTTGCACTAAATACATTAATGAGAAAGGCAGAAGCAAGAACACATATTAATTTTGACATGTGTTTAAAAAATATAATGAGTATTTATAAATTTTGCTCCTGCAAATATTTTCTAAATTGTCTTCTTTATGTTTTTACCTCCCTCTGCGCTCCCTTAGATAATTTCTTAGCTCATGATTAGTTTCTTTATGACTGCTGATGCTCCTGGAAATATGTAGTCCTTTTCCTTTTTCCTTCTTTCTCTTTCCTTCTTTTTGTTGGGTTTTTTTCCCATGAGTTTTGATTGGTGAGGGGAGTAGGTGGGAAGAGGGGATAATTGTAATTTTTTTTTAATCCTGCTGGCTTTTATTAAAAAAACCCCATAAACTTGAAGTTTCTGATAATATTCCAGAGCTGATTCAGAAACATCAATTAATATTTCAGAAAATAAATAACCCGTGTAAAGTATGTCCATACCACAAATGCCTTTCCTAATCTTTTTCTCTGTAGCAGAAAGGTGCTTTTTATTTTCATTCAAAATGAATGTAACTACCACATTAAAAGTGTTTATCAGGAGGTGACAGTGGAGGAAGTTGTGCATGTGGACAGGCTGAGACCCTACTTTTTGGGGAAGAAAAGAGTGCAGTCATAGAGCAGTGATCAGAGCTTACATGTCCATGACATGACATTATTATCCTCTTAATAGGAAAGGAGACAAGTCCTTAGGTGGGGAACACATCTTAAACTTTGCAGATCTGCTTTCCAATCCAGTACAAACTTCTTGTATAACGCCAAGCAAAGCCCTTTGGTCCAGGTCTTCAGAAATATCTCAACGCCCAGCTGAGTGAGAAGGAGGTACCCAAATAACTTTCAGGACCAGATCCAACAGATACTGCTATATGTCTTATTCTATATCTTGTGGTCTGGATTAAGCAGTTGTGTGCTCTGGGTACCTGATGCTCACTTTTTATGGCATTGCTTTACATCTAGTTGGGCTTGGCCTTTCAAAATGGCATTCAGGTCACAATATAGATATGTACATACTGACATATAAACACAGATGTATTTATTTATTTTTAAAGCAGAGATTAAATCACTTTGATGGTGCAGTTGATGGGTCATCCCAGAGATAAACAGGCAGGCATGGCACAGTAACTTCCACAAGAGAGGTGTAAATGCAAAAGCAACTGTAACCTCTCAATTTGTAACCACGACTGCTAAAGGAGCAGAGTTGACTACCTTCTTACTCTCTCTGTGCTGGATCTTATTCACAAAAGTCGGAATAATAGCACTTCCCTACCTTGACAAGTAGTTTAAAAATACATATATCAAAAATTAGTATAGATATTATGGCTGGGGGGGACCGTAAGTGTAACAGAGTCCTGAGAGAGGAGAATGAACAATTTATTCTCACCTCCTCCTCATTTCCAGATCTCCCAGAAAAGCATTCTGGTGAGCAATGGCATCTTCTGCTTTTGTTTTCCCTCTTGTTGAAGTGAACACCAGCGAGAGAGGAGACTCACAAAATTAATTCAGATTGGCTTAGATAAGGACCCTGTGATGTTGATTAAAAATCATCCACAGGGCCATTAGCAAAGTGAGATAATAAATGAAAATGTGTTGAATCGCATGAGTTTTCTAGTGGGGGAACATCAGGGAACAGTCTTGAGTCCAGTCTTCTTTAAACATCTTCATTCATTAGCCAAAAGACAGGAAAAGAGTACATGTTAATTAAAATCACAGATGATCCAAATTGGGAGGCACTGCATAAATCAGTGAAGATAGAGAGATTAGAAACCTTAGGCAGGAAATGACAAAATGAGATGCAGCTTTGAAAAATGCATGTGGAGGAGAAATAATCTGTATGAGGATGCAATCAGCAGAAAGGAGGGCTGTTCAAGAAGCAGAATTAATGGGAGGAAGCCAAAGGATGTGGACCATGGAGCAAAGGGCAACGTAGCAGAACAGCTATTTAAAGGTGACCTTTGCACCTTTTCAGTGGACAGCTTGGATTCAAAATTAATTTACAATTGATAAGATTAAAAGGTCAATGTAGTTTTGGACCATATATGCAGAAACAGGTTGCCAAGGAAAGATGTGGAAGCCCACCTCTATAATAGCATGCTACCACATCAGCCAGACCTCTTAATTTTATTTTTTTCCAATTCTGCAAGACCTTGTGCACCAGAGTGTATGTAAAATAGATGCATATCGAGCAAAAAGGGGAGCCTGGGAAAGTTGCTCGTCCTGGCAAATGTGGCTTTCAATGAAACTACCCACATCCAGTTGCTGTGGTCTCATCTCCACCTCCCCAGTCCCTACTGGACTTTGTCTCTCTGAGACAAGGAAAGCAGCTAAGAGAGGGGGCATGAGGCTAATCAGCTAACGAGAGATGTAAAAGAAGAGGAGCCCCAGTGCTGTGCTACACTTTCTTTGAACCTCCTGCTTGTGGCGTGACAGGTTTGTCACACATGCATCATTACTTTTAAACTGGGGCTCTTCGATACTGCAAGAAACTCAGATAAGACAAAATTTACTGATGTGAGTGGAAACAACAAGACGCATCTGTGTAAGATCTTAGTTATTTTGCTCTAACAAAGGTATAAGATTTAAGGATAGAGATATTTGGGATAACCACATAAATAAAAATCTTTCACCTTCTGAGGACTGTAAAATCACACAAGAGGAAAGGAACAACTACCACGTTAATTGGAAACCCTTGAAACTACGATAGAGGAATTGGTAAATTACTCTTTTGGCAAAGGGATGGATGTTTGCACAGTTAGCCAAGGACAGGCACTTAATTCAAAGTGTTGTACAGAAAGCCTTAGTTTGTATTTAACAAATACATTTCTTTCCATGAGATGACTAAGCATACCCTAGTACAGTGCTGATGTGATACTACGCTAAGAAACACATATCTATAGATGACTGTTTGATGTGCCCTGTCTAACTGCCAGCAGTTAGTTTTAATTCATTTAGGATAGCAAATAAGTTAAAAATCACTAAACAAGCAAATAAGTTAAAAATCACTAAACAAAACACTGATATTTTTGTTGTTGTTGTTTCTTTTTACAGGTAGACTGAGAATAACACATGTCCAGGTTAAAACTGTATCCTACAAGAAGTATTTGATGGATTATTCCTAGATATTTCTAAGAAGGTAAATACAAAAAGTGAGTACTAATTCCTGTGCCTTGGATGTTTTAATTTAATTTAATGCTTTGTTGTTTAAAATCAAATTATGATAGTTGCAATGTTTCTTGTGCAGATTTCTCTAACTGGAGTAATGAGGAATTTCACTGATTTCTTTAGAACATATCTATTGTTGATCTGTGTTTATTTTTATTATCCGACAATGATATTCAGCATTACAGTCCCAGTCAAGGACTCCTTTTTACTGTGCCAGGCACTCTAGAAACATAGACTTTCTCTGCATCAAAAGACTTACATCTAAGTACAAATCAAGAAGCCAGAGATAGTGACAGACAGGTGGAGATCCATGGATGTAATAAGAAAGTTTTGGTCAGTATGACAGGCAATGCTAATAAAGCATCTACAGCCTAGCCCTTGTCAGTGCTTTCTAGATATTGCTGCAGAGAAAGGAAGAGAATAACAAGGTTATTTTAGAGATATTTATGGGGAGCAGCATGGAAGAAAATACAAAAGCACTCACTTGAAAATCCAGCACATGGACTGTGGAAAATGGTTGTGTGGGTTGATTGGATGCAGACAGCCTAGTTTTGATATAAATGGGGAAGGGAAACCAATGCTATATCTGGAAAAAATGGCCTTTGCATCCAGGCAATATCATCAGGGCAAATTTAGATCTGTGAAAAATGAGAGAAAGGGATTCTGCAGTAATTAAGATGTTCAATGATAAAGTCTGAGATAAGAGATTTACCTAGATGGGTGGATAGAGAGGAAAGGTATTATCTTAAGTGATCTATCACCTTCCCAGGGACCAAGGCTGACTGGTCTGTAGTTCCCTGAATCCTTCTTTTTGCACTGGCTGAAGATAGGAATGACATTTGCATTCTTCCAGTCCTCAGGAACCTTCTTCAATTGCTACAAGCTTTCAAAGATAATTGAGAGTGGCCTCACAAGAACATCAACTAGATCTCTGTGCAATCATGGGTCTGTCCTATCAGGTCCCATGGACTCGTTCATATCCAGTTTGTTCTCTAACCTGATCCTCCTCCACCAAGGATATGTCTTCCTTGCTCCAGACTTTCCCACCAGTCTCAGACACCTGGGATTGCTGAGGACAAGTCTTACCAGGATAGGCCAAGGTGAACAAGACATTGAGTATCTTTTCCACGTCCTTTGTCACCAGATGCCCTGCCCCGTTCAGCAGAGGGACAGCATTATCCCTAGTATCATCATCTGCTTAATGTTAGTATTGAAGTTATGTCTGTGGGTTAGGCTACAGAGATTGAGAGTAGTGAGAGGAGAGAAAGGAACCAAGGCATTCCAAGTTGGAAGGAGGAATAATGCAGATTTATCAAAGGGGAAAAAGACAAACAAGATAACCTGGAGAGTAATTAAGGTAGCCAAAGGAGGGCAAAACATAAAAAATGAGAGACCGAACAGTTGACTGTTTCAGGCAGCTGATAAAGTAGGGAGGAAACATGAAAAGCAAGTTCTTAAGATCTGGCAAAGGAGACTGACTCTTTAGAGGTGCTGGCAGGAGTGGCTTCAGTGAGATGCAAGATATGGAAGGCAAATGGAAAAGGTGATTGTAAAGAGTGTGCTGGTTTTAGTTAGACATGAAGGAGAGAAGAGAGGAGAGGAAAGGAGAGGAGGGAAGAGGAGAGGAAGAATGTTAACCAGTGTTATTGGAATTACTGGCTGTAACTGGAAAGTCTGGTGGTTTTGTATTTTGAAAGGACAAGTGGAGAATGAGAAGTGTTGGAGGGGTTGGGACAAAATGGGGCAAATGGGAAATCCAAAAAGGGAGTAAGAAGAAGGTTCTGCATCTCAGATGAAATAGTAAAGATGAGGCAATCAGAGGAAAACATTGGAAAGGGACACAGAGTGGGAATCTTGTTATATTAGACAATTTTCTCATGAATGAAACTGGTAAGATCCTGTACATAGAGAGAGGTGGAGACAGCAGGAAGGGGGACCCCAAGGAGAGAGTCAAAATGGTACAAAGTTTTCAGAAATTGCATTTAGGTTAGAAAGCTAGGGTGGATTTTAAGTGGGAAATAGACAGAACTGAAAAAGAGAATTAATTAGCAGCAGGGAAAGATGATCTGATCAGATTTCCCCTCAAGATGCTTCAACAGATGAGAAAAATAGCTGGGTGTGTGGATATTCTGATAATGGATACTGAGACCTAAATTAAGAGCTGACTAACCCAGTCTTCCTGTACAGGCAATGGGAGAACATTGGATCTCTCTGAAATATTTAGTTCATACAGCACATGAATTGCTTGTAGAGAAGTCTTTCTCTCTCTTTCTTTCTCTTTCCTTGTAGGCTACTGTCTAGGGCAACTAGACACCTGAATGATGCATGGCCATTGCCCAAAATTCAATGGGATGATTGCAGGAATTAATGTCCCTAAGCCCTTAATTCTCATCTGTGTCATAAGGTCAAAGTTCCCCTTTGATATTTATCTTCTCTGTTCAGATGGCAAGAGCTTTTCACGTGGAAGGTGTGCATACAGCACCTAGCACTACAGATGAGGGCTGGGGCACCTACAGCCTCCTCCCGTATAAAGAAGCAGGAAATGTTCCCCCCAGCCTAGAAAGTCTTGGCATGAACGATGAATGGGGAGAATGAAATACCTGTTAATGATAAAACTACAAGTATGGTAGGGGGAGTTCTAAAACTCATAGTCCTGAATATAAAGAGATAGTGAAACAAAATTGATGCAGAATTACGTTGACTTGCAAGATAGACTGGAAGTGGTTAGTGAACATCAGTGCTTTAATCACCAGCGCTGTACAGATACCGACATAAATTAGAAGAGGAAGTTCCCAAAGCATGATAACTCTGCCTGCAGGTTATGTCCAGGGGTTTGTTCTTTACTCTTTGGGAAGAAACCAGTTGCTGCTATGAGGAAATAAATTGCTTCTTTCCATAATAACAATGATTACTATGAATTCATTGAGAACGCAAAGCCTGTCACCCTATATATATATATATATATATATAGGACATATATATATGCATGTCTAGCCTACTCAAAGGAAATATACAGTGTGTTGGGGTTTGGGTTGCTTGGAAGTATTAGGGCTGGTGTGAGCTGAAATGTTGTGTCTGTAGCCAGGATTCAAAAAGTTGAGCCCTGAGAAAGATCTCACTGCAAGATAAAGACTATGCATCAAAGAAAAAGAAAAAAAAAAAGAGACAGGTGACAAACTGTCAGAAGAAAAAGTGTTTTCAAAGTCAGGGTTTCATGGTAAGTGGTAACAGTATAATGAGGTGACAGCCTACAGCAGAGTGGAGTGAGGAAAAGGAGAGGAACTCTCCAAAATAAAACTCCCCAAATTGCTGGGAGTCACTGAACATGAAAAGGTCTCTTTACTAAGAGATGGGTAAGTTCACAGGACATATCTAGACGGCTTTTTACTGAAAGTGATTTCTTACTTGTCAACATAATCTAAAGAAGTTCTAAAAAAAAAAAAAAAAAAAAATTAGTTAGTTTTTCTTAACTTTGATGCATTTAATAAACTTTTTGCTGCCAGGTGATCTGATTAGTGACAAAAGGTCAGAGAGTCAATAATAGACCCCAAATCAATTATTTTCTGTGTCCACCTGGGCAGTGGAGTCAGCCATGTGGCAATCACATCTCCACTTCAAGGGGCCGGTCCACCGCTGCCTCTCAGGTATGCCGTGCTGGCTGGTCCAGTGCTATCTGCTGAATTGAGCTGGCAAAATGCAATGTGCACAGAAAATGAGTAAAAATAGTACAAATAATAGGGGCTGCTATTTTACTGTCTCGTTAAAAGGAATAAAATGCCTCAGGGTAGGTAGAGTATTTCTCAGGGTGCTTTTCAGCCAACATCTTTGCTTTGGAGCAGCCAACATTGATCTGGAAACAGGCTGATTTTCAGAGTTGCTGCTCACTCACAGCTCTTGGTGGAAATTGTGGTTCATTGCTGATCAGACTGTTTTTACTCAGGTGAGGAAAGACAGCACTAGCTGGCTGACATTAGGTTCCCCAGCTTGAAAATGCTGGTGGATGTTGTTGGCTTTCATGGCATTCTGCTGCAACCTGTGCACTCTTTTCCCCTCTGTTTTCCTGTTAAACCCCATACAGCAAATCTTATGTATTTTAGGATGTTTACAAACACTTTATATGAATAAGTTTTGTAAAAATACCCTTTGTCCAGCTAATTAGAAACTGCTAGATAAAGTGTACATCTTTTCAAATTTCCTTAAGTCCCCTGTTTTCTTATTCTTGATCTACCTGTCATAGGATCCTCACGGCGTATCTTCTTGTTTGCACTGCAAATCCAAGATAAGCATCTTCCCCAACTATATATTTATACAGCATCTAACACGTTGGGCTAGTGATGCACTTAAAGCCTCCAGGTGCTACAGCTATAGAGATGGTATATAATAATAGGCAGCTGCTCATTCTCCCACAAGGCATCTTGTTTCAACCCACAATATAGAGACATTCATTTAAAAGGTTCTATTTATTCAAATCAATCTGTCATGCAATGTTAATTAAGTATTAATTTGTACTTATTTCTCTGAGGCACCAGATCATCATTTTTCTTGAATAACTCTTGAAGTTTGGCTCAAGATACTGGAGGAAGGATGAAATTGGCTTGTCTTTGACTACTAGAGGCATTATTTATTTATATATGTATTCATTTGCTTATTTATTTTTGCTGTCAAGTGCATCAGTCTCCATAATCCTCTCCCCTCCCATTATTTGCCAGAGGAGGAATTGGCAAAACAATAGGAAGGATGCAATTAGCAACTTGGCGGAGGGGTGGGTGTAGAAACCAGTATGAAATCAGAAGTTTAATACGAGAACTGTTTGTATGTTGTCAGTCAATCATTTTCTCCCTGTTTAGATGTGCGAGTGAATTGCAGATGTATTTCTTGGACACATCAGATTTTGGTTTTCTTTTGCTTTGCTGCAGAAAGCTATTTTCAGCCGAGGTTTTGCTCCTCCTGTTGTGACATGCAGGAGATGTGATCTCGCACCCTCCAAAGAACTGATACAAAACAGTAATGCCATAACAAAGATCCCATCATCGCAGTGTTTGGAAAAAGAGGTAACTTCATAGCAGTGGAACCGCCTTCAGCTGCGGATATGGAGTATCTTGGAGAAATCTGCCCCTGGGGATAGTTATTGCTGCTCTCCTTGTAGGTTTAATAATACACCAAAATATCATAACATCTTGCTTCTGAAAACCCCATGCTACTAATGACATAGGCTTAACCTACAGCCTGCACGGTGCAACACCCTTTACACATACCACCCACCTCCACGAACAGGCTGATTCGTCTCGACTCTCTAGCACGGTTTTGCTGCTTTCAGGATCTCACCGAGCTCTTTCAGGGTTTCCTTATGTATCTCTGCATGACCTCGCAACGTACGTTACCGGCAGATCTAACGGTGCCACGCGTGAGGCCGACACAGCCGGTACATCAAAAGCGCTGCCGTCGCAGCCTGCGATGCCGGCCAGCGCGGATGCCGCGGTGGCGGCCGTTGCATCCTCTGCTCCCCCTCCGTCGCTGCCTATTTTTCCCCCTCGCAGCCGATGTTAGCTGCAAGTCTGAAGCCCACCGTAACGCAGCCAAAGCTCCTCGACGCGCCGTCCTTCGCAGCTCCGACGGTGCCACGTGCCACCCTCGGGGGCTGCGCAAGCCCTGGCGTGTCACCCGCTCCCACGGCACAGATCGCTGACTTCACGTGTCTGGGGATTGTCATCCCGATTTCCTTTTGCTTATTCAGGTTGATTGAGGTAAACTCATTTTGTTCACAGTAAAGCTTTCAAACGCTCTGGCTGTCCCAGGCTAGACTTGCTTTAATTTACAGATTCTAATTAGATGTTGACTGAGAGGGTGGGAAGGACAGTGGGGAGAGGGAGCGAGATTTGCTTTGGGGTGCATAAGCATCAGCTTCCATTCTGCAGGAGAGCACAAAATGGTCCTTTACGAAAAAGCAGGGCTTTTTCCATGGAATTTTAATGCTAATTTTGCAACTGTGTATGACTCTATCCTCAACTCTGCTGCTGGGGAAGTTTGGGGGTTTTGCGTGCTTTCTCACTGGGGTTAAGCAGCCACTGCATATCGTAAAGCAAAACAAATAGGAAGGTGAGTAGGGGCATTCATCTCTCATGCAACGGGATAACCCAAAACACAGAAGTATGGAAAAATAAATGAAAGTGAGTTATCGGATCTGTCTTCACCTGGTACAAGAAAGCACCCTTGAGTACTGCTGCTGCAAAACTGTTCAGCATGTGTTTAGCTCCTGTGAGGAGTCCTATTAAGTCCTAACATGAAGGACGGGCTTAAATAAGGAAAGTAATTTAAAATACTCTTCAACAGGTAAGATCCTTCCCCTGACTCCATTTTGTAATAACAGCATAGTATTACCGGTGATCATAATGGAAAATCATAAATTTGGTAAGGTTTATGTGCCTTTGAAGTGGAGCAGTCACCTTTTTCACTGTATTGCTAAATTAAGCCTAGTTTATTTTTTTTTGTACTGGATGCCAAGCAGACATGACTCTTATCTGGTCTAGGCAAAGAAGCAAGTTCTTTATTTTATCATATTTAACCTGATAGCAGGAATGGACAGTCTGACTCAGCTGAAAGGACTATCCTGAACACTTACTATTAGCAGTATATTAACCTAATGCGGCCTTGTGGGAAAAGAGAAGTACATTAGATTTTAATACAGAGATCAGCACCTCTGAATTACAGCTCAGCTCAGAAAAGACAAGTAACAGTATGTGGCAGCCTTCGCAAGGATCTTCCAATCCAGCTGAAACAAGAAATACAAGTGCCTGTGAGAGCAGCAGCCCAAGTATAGAGAATCCAAAGGCTGGAGAAATGTTTTTCTGAGCTGGACATCTGGCTCAAGGAGGTTTGTTCATCCCTGCATGATGGAAACAATTTGCTTTCTCCAAGGACTGCTAAATATAAGGTGCTCGTGGGGAGGGGAAGGCGGGTGCATGCCTAAGGCATGCACTCAGATCTACAGAGCATTCAGTCCTTTTGGGAAAATAAAAATTAGTTTGGCCAGCTTCACGCAGGGATGCTGCCCTGTTCAAGGCAAACACCCAGTTCACCTGCAATCCTCAATATTTGCTGTCTGTGCTAGGGAACTGGCACTTTTAAGTGTAATTGCCAGGCACTAAGGAGGAGTTCATCTGCCAGTCCCTTCAAGGACAGAACAGGAGAGGCTCCGTAAGAAGCTTCTTCGACAGGCGAATGCAGAATATTCTGCTTATTTTTACAGGATCTTAATTCACCCGGATTAGATCATGTGTAAAAAACCTGCAGCTGTGCTGGGCAGAGCTCAGCTGCAGAATTTGCTCCAAGTGATGTTCCCAGTTAGAGTCAGCCACGCTGCGAAGGATGCTGGCGAAGTGTCCTTGCTCTCCATAAAACGTGTGCTCTGCAGTCATAGATGGTGGCCTTGATGAGGTGAAGGGACTTTTTAGCACTTCTGCTACACACATGCTTACAAAGGAGGCCATCCGTGACCCTGAGAGTCTGAGGACTGCGTTTCAAGCTGTCATTTATCTGGACGGTGTTTCTGAGTTTTGCTTTATTTTCTTAATTCTATTGGGGGTTTTTGCATTTTAATGGTGTGACATTTGCCAGGGAAAACATTTGCAGCAATAAATCTCATCAAAATCTCAACCAAAATCTCATCTATTGCTTGACATTAATTTCGATCCTTTCCACTGCAGCTGTCTCCCTGCAGGTTTCATCTTTGTGCTGGGAGACAGGGATTTGCTCATCCTACTCCATTGCTCTCAGAGCAGCCTCTGGGTGTTACATGATGGGAGGGCACAGAGGAAATTTTTTATTTTTGTAGTTAAATGCAGTGGCATAATTTTCACTTTGTTCCCCCTTGTTTGAACCTCTTCTGATCTCTTTAACCAATTCCTTGCCATTTCCTTGGTGATCTGTTCGTATGCTTACCCTACTATCAGAAGCTCCAAAAAATCTGAGAATAAATCCATTGACAGGTGTACAAGTGGAACTGTCTTCCCTTTTTGCAATTGCCCTGCTTATTTAGAGAGTCTGCAGCCGCCACCTCTGCTCCAGGTGGCTCGTGGAGAGAGGACATTGTCCTTCTCCCTCCCATTGCACTGGCCAACCGTGGTGAAAGCAAAAAGCATGTGTGCAGTGACAAAAGCATATATGCAGTGGCATTGTTTTCTGTTTGGGCAGGAGAATTGTGCATCTGCAGCACTGAGCTCTCCCGGGAAGCAAGCAGGTAGGAGATCTGCTGTGGGAGGTCAAAGAGCTGATGGCACCCTAGAAACCATCCTACCAGGCATTATTCTGTTAACTTGTTTTGGAAATGAACTCAATTAGCAAGCCCATGCAATGAATGTAAAACTGAACATCTTAAAAATATTAACACTGAGACTTGCTGACAATACCTTGGGCAGCAGACAGGCACCTCTAAGAGGAATATTCTGCTTTCTGCATTGGCACACTGGATTCTTCTTCACCAAAATATGTTAGCTGGACCTGCCACATGTTGCAAAGGAAGCAGCGGAATATCTGAAAGAAAAAAAAAAAGGCGGCAACTTGTTTGTTTGTTTCCTCGCTCAGTTTTTTAAAGCCTGTAGTTACATCCAGGGGGGAAACTGAGGGATACAACTGGGACACATGCTGCTTCGTGATGGCGTGACTTGCTGAAGCGATAAAATGCATGACGTTTCCTGACACATGCATATTCTTAGTAGCTGCTGATGAGACAGGATGAGTGGTAGTGCAAATGTTTGCTAACTTGAGGTTGGCTTCTGATACAGAAGGTATGCAGAGCTGTCTTTGAAGTCTGTAATAGCCAGGCACGTATGTAACTGGGATCAGCAGTGGGTGTTCATTCTCCAAGGACACCTCAAAGATTGTGTCAAAAAACCCCAGGAATACAACCCTAAGGGTGATGTCATTGAAACCCTCTCCAAGTCATAGCCATCTTGGAGTGCTGAAGGTCCATGTGGATATATGGGTTGCTCATCTGTTGGCTGTAGCTTTTCAATATTAAGCAGCAGAATATGGATTCCGGAGTTGATGCTGGGCCCCAATTAGAAAATCGGTCTTTTTGTTTCCCCTGAGATGTTTTTCCATAGTCATGCCAGAAGAACTGTAGTGGAATTGTCAAGTTCATGGCTTTCTGAGACAGCTTGGACTTTCTGGGAAGACACCTGTGTCTTTTTTTCTTCTTCTTTGGCCATCCCCTTTATTTTTCCAGGCTTGCATCCAAATTCCATGAGTGTGTTTTGAATCTTAGGTCACTTACTCCCTGCTGAAAAGAAATGTATTTAGAAAATCACCTGGAGACCCAGATCAAATATTTTAAAAAAACACTGCACTTCAGCTCACCAAAGCCTGGACCACTTATGGCTCCTTTATTTTCTCTATGAACTTTACAAGAATTTAAATAAGAAAAGGTAGCTGCTCTCGGACTGGTAATACTTCTCCTCTGTGTCTATCTGTAAGATGAGCATGCTAATAGCAAAAGAGACATAATTGTGCTTTAATTGGGTTCTGCTTGGTCAATGAGGGAGGGGGCAAGGGATGCCTTTTGGTTCCCATGGCCTTCTAGATAAGTTTCCACATAATGCCAATTAAGAGCAAAATAAAGACTATGCAAAACAGATGACAACTGCTGCTCACCAGGAATCATTCTTTTGTGACTAAAACAATCAGGTCTTCAACCAAGGGTGTGCTTTTTGCTGCTGTAGTTTCCCTTGATTTTTTATTGCATTTTGCATAGGATTTGCTGCTGAATGGATTGAGCCTAGAAAAATTTAAGATAAATGTGGCAGTGGGAGCCTTCTAATTGTATATGTGTGTGTCTGTGTGTGTCTGTGTGTGTACACTTGCCAAAAGCAGAAAGGAAAGTCAAATTAAGTTATTTTTTTCCCCTACAAGTTATTTTTATTTTGCTTTTATTTCAAAGCGAGCTATTGTGTACAGGGGGGGGGGGGGGGGGAGTCTTCTCTTTTTCAGCTTTTTTTTTTCTTTCTCCTTGTTTGTTAGTTTTAAGGGTAATTATTCACCAGGGCCTTTTCAACTGTCAAATGCAACAAAAGGTAATCCGGCCTCTTTTCTTCCCTGCCCCCACACCCGCCTTTTTCTCCAACAAAAGCAGCTTTTGTTGGGAAGGGTCATCATTCCACAAGGATCCTTCTTCATCCCACAAGTTAGAAACGCTCTTCTACTTTATATCAAGGCGACCTCTCATGAATGCTGGGAGACTCAGGATGTTGCGGCTGATGCTCTGCCTTGGGTGGTGTTACCCAGGGACAATCGCCAACTTGACAAATTAGGCTCTGAGAGATACTCTGAATGCTTTCTTTTCCGTCAAGCATGATTTCTAACTTACTACATGAGCTGGTTATCAATTTGTCTGTAACACATACCCTGGCATTAATCAGTCTCCATCTAAAGGGTGGTCCTTAACCACTGGCTTGGGTTCACAGCTCCATTTGACTGGGATGAGCCCTCGGACTTCCCAAATTGCGTTTTCTTTTTTCTTCATGACTTGCAGCTCCTTGCCGTTGAGGAAGCGCATCGTGGAAAGAGCCCTGTTCAATGCCAATGCATTTTGCAGACAGAAATATGCTCCTTATAAACAGATCAATATATGCCAATCTCCTGCTTCATATAAATATTTGCTTAGATACTAAATTGATCTTGTCCTAGATTTGCCATAATTTAAGTCTATGAAGCTATAATCAAGACTCCTTGATAATAAAAAGAACCCATCAGCAATTATACTCATTCACTTCCCCATATTCAAGGCTATTTCAGCATTTCACTGATAAACTCCTGTTTTCAATCAAATTTGCAGCGTGAAAATCAACATTGCACACCAGTTAATGATGTTGGAGTGCTTCGTGTGTGGCATTTTGAAGTTATATCAGCGTGGAGACATGAATGATTTCGGAGGGCCTTTCATCTGATATGGAAACTAGATTTTACTAAAAATATACCTAAAACCTTCTCTCAAAACTCAAACTGAGTATTGTCCTTGTGGATTTGAATATACTTTTAAATTTCTGAAGGTTTCCAGTAACCAAATTTCTTGGAAACAAGAAATATATTTCTGTCATATATTTCTCATCACCTTGATCACTTAGCATTTTTAGTATGGAATTATTGGTAGTGTGAGTTATATCAGAGACCCTTTGCACTAAATGCTGGACTCCCCATCCCCAAATACTTTTGTTCTATAGAGCGGAAATGGACAGAAAAGTGCATCTGTTAAGGAATGTTATTTCTATTTTGCAAGTGGGGAGTGTGGTCTGAGGGAGGTTTGTACTCTCACAGTGTCATAGAGAAAGCCTTTCAAGGAAATAAATTGAAGCATCCCAAGGTTCATTCTGGTCCACATTGCAACAGGGAAATTTTGTTTAGAGATTAGGAAAATAATTTTCACAATGAATTTAGTCAAACACTGGCACAGGAGGAAACTCCATCCTTAGAGATACTAAAAATTGGTTTGGGTGAGACCCTGAGCCACTCGATCTGATTTCCCGTTTAGATACAACTTCAAACCTGGCCCTGCTCTAAGCAGGAGGTTGGACTAGATGGCCTCCAAAGGTTCCCTCCAACCTAAATTACTCTACGATACTCTGAACTTGGAAGTTCCCCTTCCTCTCAGCGGATATTTATGTGCATATACATATAATAAGAACCCAAATGAAGGCATATCTTAGTAGGCAATGATGGGAACAGGTTTGTAGGTAGATGCTGGTAAGGACATCAGGTGACAAATGTCGTGGGTTATGCAAATTGTAGGAAAGGGCTGAAATCCCTTCACTTTCCCACTGACTATGTGCCTGACCGTAAGACAAAGTTCTGTGTCCTCATGGTCTTTCAAGACTGAAATTATGATTTTGAAGCATGGCATTTTCAAGGTTAACCCATTGTCGTGGTTTAGTCCTGGTAGGCAACTAACCTTTACACAACAGCTCACTCACTCCCCCCAGGTGGGACGGAGGACAGAATTGGAAGGGTAGAACTGCAAAAGCTTGTGGATTGAGATAAAGACAGATTCACAGGCAAAGCAAAAGCCTCATGCACAACAAAGCAAAATAAAAAATTAATTTACTACTTCCCATCAGCCTGCAGATGTTTAGCCATCCCTATGAAAGCAGGGCTCCATCATGCATAAGGGTTACTTGGGAAGTTAAGCATAGGACCATACCAGCTACAATGGAGAAACTTAACTATATCCCAGCCAAAACCAGTACACCCATCACTGGCTAGACTTGGCTTCATGGGCCATATCCTGCAATCTGAAACATCTATCATCCATAACCATTTACCCAGCCCGAGAGTGCTTTACAAATAGACGTGTTAGGTGATCCTCTGAGTCCATCACAATATCTCAACATGTGAGGTTGCACCCATTATTAAAATGGACCTGTGTTGGGAGTGTTGTACAACACACACTGAAGAAAATCACCCTTTTAAGTAAAGAACTGCATGTGCAAATGAAAGCTTTAGGTAGGTCAGAATATTACATAAATAATGAACAAATTCATAATTAAGTTAAGGGATAGCCTCAACACTTTCATTCTCATTAAAGATTCCTTGGGATTTTTATAACCAAACCAAACAAAGTTTGGTTTGATGCCTCCTTTGAAATCCTTTCGAACTCCACCACACCCTTATAGTCTTTCCTAATTCAGAAAAATACCTGTGCAGGACTTGCTTTTCCTTTCTAAATTGGCTTTAGCATCCTATATGGATGGGATGCATATTGTATACTGCAGGGTTCACCTGTGCTCACAGCCCTTCCATCACTGCTTGATTATTTCGTATTTCCTATGGAGCCTGAAGCACCCAAACCCATTAGTAAACCAAATGCATCGCGCTGCCCTGGAGGAAGGCAAATAGAATTAGACCTGTTTTACAGATAAGAAAACTGAGGTCATTTTCCAGCTGATGTCTGAAGCTAAGCACCTATCTCACCGCTTTCAACTGGAAAATGATCTAATGACTGACAACCCCACAGCGCTGGCTCTTTACCTTCACTTTTGATACTCAAACCTTCAGGTCCGGCCATCCCTCGCCCAGTCCCCAGTGGTGGCTGTCACAATATTTCAAGCTTAATTGTCAGGAGAGCAGAGGCCCCTGGTAATCATCAAAAGGCGGTGGATGTGCAGCAACTTCCGAGTCCATTAATGCCTGGCTTTGCGCGTAAGCTGAAGGTGACTTTTCTCAGGCTTGTCACCCGAATGTGCTGGAGACAAATGAGCTCCGGCCAGAAAAATAAGAACTGCAGAGGGGTCTGGAAGCATTTGCTTGCTTGGTCTCCAAAAGGCCTTGCAAACTGTTTTGCTGATAATGTGAACAAATTGGTATTTAGGGCCTGGATTCTAAATCAAAGCAAGGACGTGGAAAAGCAGCTAATAAGTAGCACTCATTATCAGATTATCGCTGGCTCCAGAGCCTGCGGGGTGGGATCATATTCTGTTTCCTTTATCAGTCCCACCAATAGCTGGAGCCAATACTGACATGCAGAGTTATCCCTTGGGATTAGTTGCCACCTCCTTATAGCTGATCATTAAAAACAAAAGTAAAAATCCCTGACCCTGTATTTCCACAGAAAAAATCAAGTGAAATAATTTTGACTCTAGTTTCCATACCAGCATGCCGAATGCAGTCCAGAGATGGTGCTGATGGGTGAAATAACGAATTTTTCACAGCAATTAACAACTGGGGGTGTCTCTACTGGTGCTGTAGAGACATGTGTGTGTCACATCACATCAGCACAGCCAGCCTGCCCCACGCGTGCCTGACCCCGCTTTCTCTTGCTCGAGGGTTGGCTCCTAGCAGCCGTGCTGGCACCAGAGATTAGAAACTCGGCTGCAGAAGAGCAGGTGGAGGGCTTTATTCTTTACTGATGTTAAAAAAAAAATAATAAAAAAAATAAAGGCAGTTCCTTTCTGAGTGTTGCTGCCTTCATGGTCAGCAGTTGTTAGGGTGGAAAGGTGGAAGCGATAAGGGTTTGTCATCCCTTGCACGGAGGGTGGTGGCTTCTTTCTCAGAGCAGCTGCATAGCCCTTGGGAACTGAGCAAGAGGAGAGGGATGTGTTCGGGAGGAGGGATGTAATGCATAGGAGAGCAATGCCAGAGTAGTCCCTTCCAGCAAAAATGTCCTGTGTTTCTTTTTTTCATAGAATTTTTATAACCATTTTTTTCATAGGATTTTAATAACCCTTTTCTGATTAGAAGAAACAATGAAATTCCATTTTCACAATAAAGTAAAATAATGAATAGAAGAATTACAGCCTGGAATCACGCTGCTTAATCCTAATTGAGGCAGTATTCATCTCACCTAAAAACCCCTAAGTATCTCTTATAAATTTCAGAAGGAAAAAGGCATTTAACATGGCCAGTTCTTCTCATCTTCAGTGAACATACATATAAAACAGGGCGGCTAAATTGAGCACAAAAGTGTAACTGTCTATTTTCTATACATAAAGGTAGTCTAGAAAACTAGCAAGGGGCAGCTGTCTCATGAGATGAATCCCATTTCCTATGTCCCCTGGGCTTCTTCCAGATATAGACACTTCCAGAGGAGACTCATGGGTCTTAATGAGGAAACCACCCTCAGGAGCTTCCATTCTGTCTGCACCAATTAATGGAGGAAAATCCAGGCCAAACTCTCTTCTTACCTACATGCATGGACCAGGTTGGGTGAGATGAAGCTGAACTCTACGTTGCCCCAAGGCAATGCAGGTGTGAACAGCTCTTTGGTGTCTTCACACAACCATAGCATCATTTAGGTTGGACAAGACCCTTAAGATCCAGTCCAGCTGTTCTTTGCCTTCTGCAAGACAAAGTCCACCACCTTACACTGTGCGGCTGCACAGCCAGCACTGCAGGAATGCTGTCTCTTGGTTACTGTATGGAAAAATCATTTAAAATTAACCTCAAGGCTTCTTGATGAGTGTTGCACGTTGATTGATTGAAAAAACTGTAAGTAAGCATTGGCTAATGGGTGTATTAATCATAGCAGGACACAACTTGAGAACATTAAGATAAAGGCGCTATTTGAAATATAGAGAAGGTGAGATCAAAGCTGACTTCTTGTCCTTTCATGCCCGATGGCTTTAAGGGGATGTCATCCAAAGGGGGGAGAGTTGGCGCAGCTCAGTGTAGATTATCTTAAAAAGGAGACTAAAAGCAAACAAAAGGCAGTAAAAATACCAGAATGTGATGATATGGAAACCTGTGCTTTTCTCAGCGTGCTCTTTAAAACCACGGAGGAATTAAACTTGGTTTTGAAGTCTTGTATTTCATACATTTTTATGTTCATCCCAAGGAAACACATGATCTGGAGGTGTTAAACTGAATATGTTTTTTCAGTTTAATCAAATAATAAAATACTGGCACGTTGATCTTTGCAGACTTTGAATAAATCCCGTGGGCTTGTTGAATGCTTACAAGACCCATCAAAGTTTTGGGACCCGAGGAATTCAGCGGATTTCAAAAAGCACTTGGTGATTCACAGAGGTAGAATTAGCCTTGCCTTATTTTTTAGCTCTCTGCAGTGCAGACATCCACATTTTGGCTAGTCATCCTGGACTTCATCTACAGTCAATGAAGGGAAAGAGAGTTCTGCAGGGCTCTTTAACTGACGTATTTTATATGTGTACATTAAGATAAGATGAACTGCACCTGTAAAACCTGTGTAGATAGCTATACTGCAGACATTTTAATGCTGGTGGAAAATTTGCACCCTTTTCATTATTTGAACTGAGGTCTGATGTTATCATTGTGTCACATAGATTTGCAGGCTCTGTAGTCTTCCTTTCGTATGCTGATTACGTATTTTCTAACCAAAATAAATACAAGCGTCCATCTTTGATGTCCAATTACGTTGAAGAGTAAAGCTTGTGCCTTTGTTCTTTATCTCAGCATTGCTCTTTAACCTCACAGGAGGTTCAATACCAATAATCAGCCTGTTCCCCATAAATTTAAGCGACATTGACTCCTATTTAAGTTTGTGGGAGTTCAGGTCATTCGTTGCTTCTCAAGGATGGGCTGTGGGGAAGGAGAGAGCTTGAGGAGCTGGAGAGTTTGAGGGACTCACATTTTGACGGTCTGAATAAGAAGAGCTGAGAATATTACGGCAAACAGCCTATTTCCTGAGGAGGTGGGAGAACATTTTCCTGAAGAGTTGCACTTGCAAACTATTTTCCTCTCCACAAGATTTAAAAAGAGGCATTTTTAAATAACATAGCACACCTCCTCTTCAGTTGGGAAGCTGAGACGCAGTGTGGGTAAGTGGTTTTGAGAAAGCATTTTCCTGAATCGGTGTTGAAGCTGCAGATAGTACTGAAAAAAGTCTAACCCCCAGTAACAAAATTGCTCTTTTTCTGTTGATCCCTGTGACCAGTCACAAACCCAACACACATTAATGTTTCCAAAATTGTGAGATAAAAAAAAAAAAAAAGGCATCTAGCTGAGCTTCTGTAATTCCTTGTAGGTAGTGAAGATTGGATGTGAATTTAAATACCCATTTGGGGGAATGAGAGAGAAGGATGGATGCCAGAGTGGATGTGATGATCTGAACTGCGTATTGTTGCAGGTTCGTGTTTAAAGGGTGGGCTGAACGTTGCATGCTGGGGGCTGAATGCCAGTTTGAGGACTTCTCTTCCCCACAAGTTCAGTATGGATATGATGGATAGTCCTCCACACCTTGCTAGGAAGTGGTTTAGGAAGAAGATTCTTCCATGGGCTTTACTACTGGACACTGTACGTCTCTTCTGCGGTGACAGCAGAAAATGTGGCAGACGAGACATGATCCCACTGGCCACATCCAAACGCTGGGCTATCTTGATCTAATATGCTACATCAATGTCAAGTCATAGCTTTGTTAAACATTTACATATACATATATCTATATGGAGTAAGTCTTAAAAATACACACACCGACCAAAAAAACACAAACCTTTTTGGCATTGATACAGATAAGGCCATTTTTATTGGCAAATATTTTGCTTGGCACCAATTCAGCGTGTACTAATAGCTTAATAATTTTGGCAGACACACCAATGAAAAATGTTACTGAACCAGACCCAATTATGCGTATAAAATGTAAACAGTTGTGTCTGCTGGGGATAACTGCAGTATGTTGTCAAGCCACGGCTGTAAATTACATATGGTAGATTGCTCTAAATTTGTTTTTGACAAACGACCGTCTGATGAGGTTGTTTCAGGGCCACGCAACTGATGGAAGGACATTATCAGCAGAGCGTAATACCAGCATGGCTTTTGTTTCAGCTCTTGGTCCAGCTTTCCAAAGTTTGGCAGCTCTGACATAAGTTTCGGGCTGGTTTTCCGCTGTTCGCTTTCAGTAGACCCTCCACAATACCCTCACGCTGAAATTATAATGAGTTAATTCCTGATAATTATTTCTTGTTCTCCATATTA
Organism: Buteo buteo; assembly: GCF_964188355.1. Classification (NCBI taxonomy): domain Eukaryota; kingdom Metazoa; phylum Chordata; class Aves; order Accipitriformes; family Accipitridae; genus Buteo; species Buteo buteo. The sequence goes on from NC_134188.1 coordinate 25,314,648, forward strand.
GCCATCAGTGGAATAGCTGTTTAGGCTGTTTCTTACTCTGGAAAAACTCCTGTGGCACTGGCAGAAGCTGAAGTTATATAGCAAAGCTTTGAAAGCACAACAAAGCCCTTTCTTACCTCCTTTGTGCATCCGTTTTTCCTAAGCTGGATATACATATGCCGTGGAAGCTACCATTCAGCCCTCGTAACTGAAAAGCAACTCTGGAATTGGCTAAAAATGCTTTCAGGAAGAATTTGAGTTAAGCCTGGGCTGCAATTAAAGAATCACCATGCCAAAGGTAGGGGGGTGGGCATTGGAAAAAGGGGAAAAAAATAATGAAGCTTTTCAGAACATGGCAATGAGGAGACTCCTCCAGCCCAGCACCTGGTGAAACCATCAAGTATGCCCTCCTGCCAGCTTAAATTAGAGTAACACTGCCACGCAGCAGGCTCCTGCTAAAAGCAGGCAGGGAGGGAAGAGTCTTAAAAAGAGTCTTTTCTGATGCATTCAGGTAGAAGAGTGTAAAGTAAATAATGAAGCCGAAGGGCAGCGCACGAGAGCGTGACTTTGCATTCCTTTCGCGCCCGCTGCCACGTCGCTGAAGGAGAGCGCAGAAAATGAACCGCTGAAGGATGCAGAGCGCTCTGCTCCGGCTTCGCTGAAAGCCGGCATCGATGGGGAAGGGAAGTTTGAGCACCAGGCGTTTGGAGCGTAGCCCACCACCAATCACTGTCCTTATCAGACTTTTCCAGAGAGCCTATAAACATGCACACTTCAGTAAATGGCATGTTATAAATATGGGTGAGTAACAGCATTGCGGTGGAAAAGAAAACAGGCTATTATTTATCACCACCTTTCTATGATCATCATACTCTTGCAGAAGTAGGTAGTTATTAGGAGAGGTTACTGACAGGGCTTTGTCAAGCTTCGTATGAGTAAGCTTAATTTTTACATAACAATGGCATGTATTCAGTAGTTCCTAAAATCACATTTTCACCAAAAATTCCCCAGCTTTGGAAGTCAATTTACTTCTCTAGTTCCACAGCAATGTTGCATTGGTTGCTTTTTCAGGTATCCACTGCATAGGTAGAGAGAGCAAAGGAAAATTATTGTTATGGTTAGCTGGAAAATATGGGTTTGGTATTGATCCAATTGGATTTTTATTTGTATATCATCATACACATTGTAAAATACATCTGTAATAAGGAATGAAAATTGAATGTGGAATAATAGTTATATGGCACAGAAAATATGGAATTGGCTCACTTTGTGTTGAGTTCAATGTTTTCTGAGCCAGATGAAATAAGAAAAAATAAATAAAGATATAGGTTTGAACAAACATGGATTAACTCTTCGAGCAGGACTGAGAGCAAAATTCTTCAAACATAGGAAGTTGTTTGGTTAGCGAGGTTGACTTTGGTGCAATCTTCCTCCTCCTCTATGAAATGACATATAATGACTTTCAACGTGCTTTAAATGCACATCTTTCTTGCCTTGATGTACCTTCGCTTCTGAACTAGGCTAATGAAAAATGAAAAGTAATCATACTATGGGACATTTCTGAGGTCACGTTCTCTGTTTGCTCTTGTGTTCTGAATCTTTACTACATTGGCCAAGAAATCAACCCCAAATGATAAGCACATAGGTCAGGACACCTGAATCTGATTTCCTCTGTTTGTCAGCTTGGGAACCGATGGAAACTCTCTCTTCATCCTCAGTGCTCAGCCAGGGCATGGAGTAAGAAACTGGCCAGTTATTGCAGCTGAAGAATAGGTCTCACAGGACTTCATCCAAACAGGGATGCAGAACTTCCTTGACTATTGCACAGTCTGCATGCAGAGTTGGCATCCGAAGCAGAAATCCTGGGGAATCCCTCTCTCGGTGGGATTTCAATGAGGAAGAAAGACCAAGTCCATCTGCAGTTGCCTTCAAGTCATACAAAGAAATATGAAATTTGCAGTGTAGTAGCTAATTTGTGACTTGACTTTTTTTGGATAAGAGAAAGAATTTCTTAAAGCTAAATAGTAACTTCTGGTGTAGCTTTCTTGCATGCTCATCAGCCATGGTTAGCACCATCCTGGAACCTGCATTGTTTCATCTATTCTATCCCAGAGGCACAAACATGATATTCCCAGTCACAATGGAGAACTGCTCAAATGTGCAGGAGTTAGAAAATACTACACGGCTCCAAATCTCATTGATTATAGTATGAATTGCACAGGCTGGAGCAGAGCGATGTGTAACCATATCACCAGTAGCCACATCACCATATCACACATAGCCAGTATCACCATAATCACTTTCAACTGCTACTTCAGCTATCAGTGAGAAATAGATTTTATTTGGATAATCCTTGGACTCTTGACTAGATTGAGTCTTGGATTTCTTTGTCACTCCTGTTATTTCATCTCATGTCTTCTGCCTCTGCAGAAGGGGCTTCACATAAATACTAGTTGTTTTTTTTTAATTGCTTCTCACCAGTAGATAGGGAAGTCCTCCTCGTGACTTAAGTTCAACCCTGTTGTCCTCACCTTCAAAGCTCTGCACAACTTTGCAGCTTCCTCGTCCTTCAAAATTTATTCCTTTCATATCTCCCTGCACAATTCCCGTCTTTTTCCTATTGCCCAACCTTCATTTCCAGTACCAACTTACTCTAAATTTAGATCTCCATTTCCACTGGGCAGACACCTTTTCTTCCCTGGTACTTATATGTGTTTATATGGAGCTATAGGTTCATGAGGAGACATTAATAATAGATCTCTAAAAGGCAAGAAAACCCTCAATATTCTTAAGCTGGGTAACTACACTATCATATTATGTTTTCCCAGGTAACAACAAAGCTGGAGCTTAGAAACCTTGAGAGAGCTGATTTAATACCAGACTATAAATCAGATATATTTCAATTTAACACATGAAAGGAATTGATATTCTGTTTTAGTTTTAAATTGTTGAGTAGGAATAGCTGGAGGTTACTGGCTAGTTGTTTTAATATTAAAAACAATGTTTATGTATGTATGGGTAGGTATAAAATATACAGATTAAAAGGTGGGAAATCCAGTAGAGAATGGTGTTGGAAGTAATAAGCATTACCCCTTACTTGACAGACAACCTCATTCATTTCTTTGGGCCTCACATATGATGCAGAGATCATTATAGTACTTGTTATTTTCTGGCCTATGGTGGGAGAAAACTTATACTATACTAGCTTATAAATTGCATTGCTTTCCATCTCTGCCATCACGGCAAATTCTGGTAGTTATAACCTGCTAGACCGAGCCATTTAAATGAGGAACAGTGGCAAAGAGATTTGCAAATACGTGAGGAGTGTCTGATTGCAGTGACCTGGTAGCACAATGCAAACATCAATAGACTGATCATCAGCAAGAATGATTTACAATAAGGCTGAGTCCTGTCCCTTTGAAGAAGCTGATATTATTGGCTAGACCTACAGCCATAAGGACTGTTATCCAATATTTACTATACTGACTTTTATTTAAAAAAATCCTTAGGGTTTTTTCATATGAGCTGCTCATGTGTTGTTGACTCACCATCGTTTGGGGGTGAGCAGGTTTACAAGTAAAAAAGAAATGGTTAGAGACAGGAATTTTTACCAAACATAGGAAAAAATATTTTTAACAGAAGAATGCTTATGCTTCTTTAAACTTCACAAAAAACCTCAGACAAATTTAATGAGAAATTATTTCTTATCTGGAAAAGAACAAAAACACACAACCGAAGAGCTGCATGCAACTGAGTTTGTATCAGAAAGATGGAGAGCTGCCTCAGGAAACAGATCTGCCAGTATCTTCACGCATCATACCCAAAAGTTCAGCTCCTCTAATTATAAACTTTTTAAACCTGTCTTAGTCTGACTTTAGCTGCCTATTTCATGATCAAATTATTCATCTGCTGAGAGTTCCTGTTCCACTCTGTAACCAGAGTCTCATGTCTGAGCATACCTCAAATATAAACACACGACTTCTTGAGGTGTAAATTGGGGGACCTGAATCCCACCCAACTACCCTGAAGGTGAGGTACACTAGAAATTTTAAGTCATTCTGACTTATCCATGATGGGAATTACACTCGAGAAATATTCTTACTTCAGTATTTGGTGACCTGCTGTAGGATCCGAGGTATTCCCCGACATCCTTTCTTCCTCCTTCAGATTTTAGGAGGAACTAGGACGTCTTAAGGAGCAATTTTGCTGCACAGTTCCCTGCTGAAGTCAGTGGGAATTTTTACTAAAAACCTAGCAGATATGCATTACAGTTGCACCGAAGCTTGGTCACGCTCAGCATTGTACAAACTTACTGTAAGATACATATCTGGCCTTGAAGAATATGTAAGATAAATAGGAAAAGGTTTGGATTCAGACATGAAGGCTGTGCAAGGCTGTAGGCGGTAGCACCCCAGGGAGAAAAGCAAGTCCTCTGGGCTCTCTGGTAACATCCCATCCTTAAGTTTGCAGTGCATCACTCATTAACTGGATTAACTGATTGACTGGAGATTGCATCTTTGGCAGAGCAGGCTGATGGGCTGGGGACGCTGAGCGTCTCCCAGATTCGGGGTTGGGAAAGAATTTTCCCCGGGTGATATCAGCAGGGATGACAAAGCTTTTCTGGAAAAGATGGCGGGTGGTCCGCTGAGGCATTTTCACAAGATATTTCCCGCCCTTAGAGAGGATTTACAACACTGGCCATGCCCTCAGTCTGCCCCGGTTTTTATCTGTGGCCCAGTGTAGATTTTACCTCTTGTAGTTATAGGTACTGAAGGTCTTAGCATTGTTATACTGTCTCGAGGGGTGATTTATGACTTGGGCTTGGTGTGTGCGAGGGGATGTTGTGTGGGCAAGGGCTCGGCTTTGTTGCTGAATAACTCAGTGTTTGCATTAGAAGCCTTCCTGCCAAACCAGGCATCTTCGGGGTGGGGTTGCTGCGTCTGCTGTGACCTACATCGATCCCTGGGGGAAAGATGGATCCATCAGCTGAGTGCCTTAATTTAGGTGGGTCTTAGCATTTGATATGATTGCCTGTGACTGCAGGAGCCTAGACATGAAGGCAGTCCCTCCTGGTACTCAGGGCGATAATGATGACCTATGAATGGTGCTGTAGCTCTTTTTTACCCAATCCTTTCTGCGTTTGCTAAAGAATAAAACAGTAGAGTGTGGAGTTTCAGGTCTCTCATGAGTTTAACCAATTACTGTTTTCCTTCAAGCTATATAAATTGTGTGCATTTAATATTTAGTTATCTCCAGACTGTTTACACTAATTTTCATTTATACAATGCATCTAGTAACAGAGGTAGAGTGCATTTCTTTTTCTGTTTCTCTTTTGAATGAAAGCCTTGAGGGAAGCCCGCAGTTTTTGATCATGCTCCACTTTGATGTAAGCAAATGTTTAAGTTATGCTCTGGCAGAACGTCTGAGACTCGTGTTCATGAATGATGCAGGATTTGTCCTCCTTCCTCAGTGGCTCTATTTATAGCCACGACTGTTTTTATTTTCCGTGCAGTCATGAGAGACAAGGTGAGAAGGAAGCAACCGCAAGTCCTTTGTCTAAGCACAGCTAAGTTTGTTCTCATGCTTTGCTGTATTTTATATTCTCCCATACCGTGCTTCATCCATCTATAGAGCACATAAAGGTCCTTTCCCAGCCCCAGGCTCCAGGGACCCAAATCTCTGCTGCTCTGTACTCCACAGGATCACGTACTCTCCGGTGATGTGGCTGCAAAGTGCTGCCAGAGGAAAACAAGGAACCTATTTCTGTGTTCCCTTACAGCACATTTGCTCCCCTGACCCGTGCGTTGCTGCTGGTTTTGCCAGTGTGTAAATCCAAACCAGCCTACATCTATACACAGAAGAGACCAAATCACAAATTCTGGGTTTTTCCGGCATTTTTTTTTTTTTTTAAGATTGTTTTTCCCTTTCAGAGCTGCTCTTTGTCCTGTTAGACAGCAACCCAAGGCTGTGTTTGGATCAGAATGGTCTGCAGCGTTAAGGGCTGGGATGTTGTGATAAGATTGCGCAGGGTGCTAGCAATGGACATTGTCATTCTCCAGGGGAGGATGTGCAGCTCTGAGCTGCTGCAGGATAGTAGGAAAGGAGGCAGGATTGCTTCCAAAGTGCACATCTTTGGTGGGTTCAGTGCATTGTTTTTCCAGCATTTGATGGTAAAGCTTCCACTTAGCTCCCAAGGGGAATGAAAACTGCCTATCCCTGGCAGAAACCATGAAATATGGTAGTGTATTATTAGGGAATTAGCTCCAGTGCACCTGGCTCTTTTGTCAAATAAAACCTCTGCTTTTCCATATCCTTCTGTGATTCAAGGTTGCTATAAATGTCTGCACTGATGGTATATTGGACCCTGGGAGGCTGGGATCCGGCCAAGACATACCTTTAGAAAGGGTGATATATAATGACAAAGGAGACAAAATGGGTTGTGCTCAGTTCACACTCGACAGTCAGTTCCCCTAATCAAGGCAGAAAGAGGTGGAGTTGGATACATCCGCAACGCAGGTTTTTCTTCAGGATAAGAACAGTAGGAAGCAAACTCTGAACATAGATGGTGTTTTCAGGGACACAATAGCAAGATCCAAGAAAATGTGGCAATTAGAGGCTTAATTAAAAACAAGTGACTCAGAAATGCAAGTTAGAGAAGAACCCAACAATTAAGTTGTATGTAACAGAACAAAAGCTTTGCAAACCCTGCAGAGTTTGTTTTGCCAGGATGCTGTCCTTTTTTCTCCAAAGGAGCCCTGCCTGATTCTGTGAGTGATCAGATCTGTGCCTGGAGTTTGTAAGTGAATTTATTTTCCGACTTCTTTATATTTCACCATTTCCCATGCTTTTTTGCTTTGGGAATCTGGGTTCTACTAAGGCCCGTGCTCAGATCACATTCTGTGGCCAGGGAAACAGTATCTCAGGTGGATGAGAACTGGAGAGAGCCTCAGCAGCTCACAAGGCTTGATGTCTCATGGCCAGTTTTAGAGAACCCTCGGTGGAGATCCAGCAGCTACAAAGATATTTTGCAGTCTCACATCTCAGGCATTTGCTACACTAAAAAAAGGCACACATTTCCTGAGCACAGTGCATTCTAGCTCTACACTTTGTTGGCGGTGTTTTAGTACTCTGCATGGTACTTTGGGATTTGAAGTTTCTCAGTTATCATATTTCCAAATAAAAACTTATCGCCTTAGTGTTTCCCAAACTTTTGGAGGTTGCCCTTCATTAAAATGGAACCATTTAACCTCTGTTGCAACTTTTTGAGACTAATTACTGATCCCAAGCTCTCTGGATTGTTTCCCTACCTTTTTTGTTTGTTTGGTTTGGTTTGGTTTGGTTTTTCCCTTTCTTTTTGTGCTATTCTTCAAACTTGGGAAAGTTCTTCTCCACTTCATTATTGCTGCTTGGCTATAGTTTAAACAGACTATTCCCATGCCAGTGAGCAGCAGTTATAGTGACATTTATATAACATGGACTATTAAATATTGGCAAATACAGCTTTTTAATGGTACCCATTTGCTATCAACTTGCCCAAGGTCAAATATCATGGCAGTGGTGGAGTGCAATAGGTCACTTACCTGGGTGCCCCTGTCTTTGAAACCCTGTCTCAAAGCTCTGGCTGGCAAGCTAAGTCAGGTAACGAAGGAATATATAAAAGCATACAGTGAGTGTAGGGTCAGGGAAAGGATTTAAATAGGGCTTTCTTTAGGAAGAACTGATGACAGACACCTGCTGTAGGGAAAGAATAGAGTCAGGCCTTAAGAAGGACCAAGAAGCAGATTTTGGGTTTCAGAAGGGGGTTATTACTTTTCAAAAGACTGGTCTTGATAGTCAATTGCTTCTTTACATAAAGAAATACCACATAGAAGTTATTGCATTTCCACTACTACGGGACTTGCTATTTAAGATGTTATACAGTGAGCCAGCCCAATGAACAACAGAAAGATCAGACCCTTGTTTCCCCTTCCTTCTTCTTTTCTTTTCCCAAAGGCAATACTGATGAGTGCTCATCAACAAATAATAGAGAGCAGAAGTCAAAAGACACAGGCTTCCCAGCAAGCCTTTGAGCCTTGACCACCTCTGAGATTTGTCTGGCCACGTTGCAGCTCTAAGAGAGTCAACTGTTGTGTTTCCCCTCCCCTCTCCCTTGTAATAAAATAAAATACCATGAGAAAAATGAGTGAAAAGAAGAAACCATGCGAGGAGAGAAAGAGGGAGAATGTTACATGGGCACTAGAGACATCAGTGCTGTGTACGTCTGTGAAGCACAGTTCTCTAAGCCTCACGACTGTAGCTGCTGCAGCATGAGTGTACTCAACAGGGTTCTACTTGAGTTTCACTTAATATAATTTTAGAAGCACTTTAAAGTGCTGAAACCCATCGGAAATAAATCTGAAGTAAACCAGTGGACTGATTTTTCTTCCACCAACTTCTACTTAAAAAAATGATATACACAAACGTGCTATAACAGGGACCTAGATCCTGTTTCCATTTTCACTGGTGGAATTAATGCCACATGATTCTGTCAGTAAATAGCACTAAAATATTCAAGAGTGTCACCCAGAGAACTAGATAGCAAAAAAGTTTATAGTTTTTATTTTTTCTCATACATGTTTGGATTTTTTAACTTACTGTTTCGTTGCAGTAAAATGCAATGATGAAAGCAACATGAATACCAAATGTAATTATTTACATTCACAACCTTCCTAAAGCAGCAAAATTTAATTGCATAAACACAGGACTAATACAAAGGTGAATGAGGGTGCTTGATGTACTTTTCTTTTCAAATATATTCCCGAGGAGATCACCAATCCTCTAATCCTTCTGTTCATTTCCATGTCTTGGCAATGATACCTGGTGGTAGTTCAATACAGAAGTGTGATGATACTTTGTTAATGTTTTGAGGAAGGCACACAGAGTTGAGGATTATTATATCAAATTTTGCAAGACTCATGTAACATGTCTGCTTATCTTTCATTTACTGCACATTAGCTGAACAAATTACCACTCTCTACAGTTTAATCAACTGCTATGGATCACACTATCAAGCTAAAAATAAATGAAGGTGGATTAATGAAGTAGTCAAGGAATATGTCCAAACACTCAGCTGGTGATTTCTTTTTTCAGTGTTTTCCTTCCTTTATTGTTGAAAGAGCAGTGCTGTACTATTGAACTTCTACTGTAAAATACTATGGATGCTTTTTTACCACTTTCCCTCTCCCGTGCTCATTTACTTCTGTAAAATGATGTAAAAATCTGTCAGATGGGAATGGTAGGCAACGGCTTTCTGTTTGCATTTGCCATCACCAGCTGCACAGCTTTGCCCTCCTCCCTGCCCTCCCCGCTCCCCGACGGCTCCTTCCCGGCCCTTTCCGATGACTGGAGACATCTCAAATATGTAATGAAACTAGTTGGATCATCAGACTGACCTTTGTTGTCCTCTCTTTTTAGCAGTTTAGAGGACAATCTCTCTTACACCCTTCTTTTCTTCAAATGCTCTCCAGGTCTTCTCAGTCGCACGCTAGTAAGCTTGTCAAAGGTGTCTTTAACTGCTCCCGCAAATCTGCTCGTGCAAAATTTCCATGCCACATTTAGATTTTGCCTATGCAGCACGCTTTCCACATGCAAACTCCGTCCGTAGCCAAGTGTGGAGGTTCTGGTTGCCATCACTACTTAACTGGAAATGATCTTGAATCTTTTCAGAGGCTGGCTTACATCTGAGGAATTGTGTCGTCAGTTCATGTGGCAGAGGCCGATACATCTGATGCTGACCTGGGCTTGTCTATGACTGTCTCCAGTCGCCCTGAGAGCTTTCATACAGTTGCAGAACCACTTTGATTATTGGATTCTGCATTCTTCTCTAGGAGACACAACACAGGGTCATGATCACTTTAAATAATATCTCATCATACAGCAAATAGTTACCAGATATGAACAATTGATTGCATCCCATTTTGGCATGGCACATGTAATAAAAGCAGAAATCAGAATATGAGGACATGTGATTTTCAGCTCTGCGTCCATCTCACTCACACCAATCGGTGGAAAGATTTTTAGTGCAGATGCAGTCCAGAGGTGCCTAGAGATGAAACGCTTCAAAAGTTAGAGGGTAACTAAGATAAAATATCATTTTGTTGTAAATATTTCAGCAGATTATATATTGTGGTCATGTGGATAACTTGTCTCAGAGGTGGGTTTATTTGAAAAGAAAGTATTTGTAGCTGTGCAACAGTGAAATCCATGGGAAGATGGAGTCCTCAGGGTACCAGCTGAAGAATAAAACTGCCTCCTCTTTTCCTGGCCAGAGATTGTTAAAAAAAAAAAATTAACAACCAAGAGTAAATGTCTTCTCTTGCTAGGCTGGGAATAGAGTTACAACACATTTACACTCCCATAAATGAGATCAAATTTGGCCCTTCTTAATTAATCCTGGGTCATAGTGAGACTTCACAGTTCTTTACTCTGGAAAGCTTGAAATAACTTCAAAGAACATGTTTTAATTGACAAGTGTATTCATTGCCAGAGAGGGGTATAACATGAAAAGGGGATTAACACCCAGCTGTGCTCTAGAGGAAATTTAAGGCACAGACATACTGTAGATCAGATAAAGTCTGCATTAATGCTCACGAATGTGAAATTTCATTGTCTTCACTAATGCTAAGCAGTGCACATCTGCCAATTAAAAGTCTCTCCATTCTGGTGTCCTCTCTGTAGTGGTAGGTCTGTTCACCCTGACTCATTGTTACTATTGAATTACTGCAGTTATAGCTGCACATCTTCATAGTCAGAAGAGTATTTGCTTCCTCCCTGAGGGTACTACAAAGCTGGAACAAGCTGACAGTTTCCAGAACTCCAATGAATGTGCCTCACAAAAGCAGGAACACTGGGATATTTTGAAGCTTAGTGATGTTACTCAGTGGCTCTGATTCTCCTCTCCGTCAAAGCTGCTATGAGAAGCATCTCCTGCCTTCACTCAAGCTATCATCTCAACCACCCTCCTGGGCCGCCTTCCAACAGCTGTTGCGATAAGTTAAGGATTATTTAGGGCCCATTACAAACTGCTGGGGATTGCCATTGAGTAGGGAATCTAGCCCACGCTCTGTACAAATAACAAGCAGATGTTTGAGGGGGCAGGAGGCTTGTACAGCAGTTCTGCAGCTCCAGAGGTTTTCCTTGCTGAGAATCGATCTTCTAATGCCGAGGCTACGAATTCAGGCTTTCTTTGGGTCAATGAATTGCATTCTGGTTGTATGGAGGGTACCACAGCATTGTGATATGGGTATGGCTCTCCATTAAATGGAAACAGCTTGCTTGCTTTTTCCCTTACAGTACTGGGCGGTGGCAAAATGGTTGGCAGCTTGGCCCACATCTGCCTGGTTTGGGGCAGTGAGAAACAGAGACAGGCTTTTGCACTCATTGGTACAGATTTATCTACCTCCGCTGTGAATTATCCAGCATAGTAAACTTAAGAAGTGGAAGAGAATGTACCAGGCTGTTCCGTTCCCAATGCAACATAAGGCTGCTCATCTATATACAACACTGTGTTTCTACAATGCTTCGGGAAGTCCAGTTTCAGATGTTTGATTTTGTTATTATTATTATTGTTATTTATTTTATTCTACTTCTCTAAGGAATCTGATCACTAGGAAAATATTTCATTATATTAATCAGAAATTTCCTTTTTCTTAATCAAATTTCCTTCTTCTGAATTAAATATTTGCATGAATATCCATTCCTTTTTTGTCTTGATGCTTGAGTCCTTCAGATTTCTGTGGATTTTTATAGCCCCTTTGTCTACTGCTTGCCAATCTGCATGCATTTATTGCAGATGTTTAATAGATCAGTTCTTCTTACCTATTCCCTTTAAGTTTTCCTCCACACACACTCTCTTCAGCATATTGATACCCTTTTGGTAACCACCTAGGGATATATGACACACACTAAGCCTGCTCATAGCAGAGTCATGTAGAGAGACACACACTTCCCAGCTGTAGAAGGCACTAATGAAACTCTAAAGACTGAGGATGCCAGCAGGTCTGTGAATTGAATAGAAGGGGAGACTCTGCCTTCCCCATCTGCCCTCCCAGGAACACCTTACAGCAAATGTAGGAAGCAACACCACCACTGTTACGATTGCTCACGTCCTGTAGCTTGACAGTGATGTAGGACTGTAATACAGGGAATAAACCCCATCACAGTTTATTTTTAAGATGCTGGGAAGTAGCAGAGCAGCTGGGACAGCTGCTGAGACCCGAGAGACCTTGGTGTGCTCTCCCCTTCAGCCTGAAGGGACTAAACCTCACATTTCTCATAACAGAAATCATGCCCATCAACAAGCAAAAGTGCAGGAAGTGTGGAGGTGTGATTGTCTTTGGGAGAGAGAAAGACGGGGAACAGTTCATGGAGAAAAAGAATAATCATGGCCTGTGCTCTGCACTATGGAGCATATATACAGCAATGAGCGGTCCTTGGTTCTGGTCTGCTTTTAAGATTACCTCCTGTTTTACTGGTATGGAAGGTAAAAGCAGAATTTCAGGCAGCCCTTTGCCGGTATTGAGCTAGAGAGACATAAAGAAACCATTTTAATTGTATTAATAATAGGGTCTGGATTTACATGCCCTGCACTGGGATCACTGGGACTCAACTGAGCTGGACTAGGTCAACATTTACTGCTCTGGGACAAGACAACAAACATTTCTGGATGAATTAAGCCCACTTCCCCCTACCTCCGAGCTTCTAATAAGCCATGACAAGCTCAGACAGTCTCCTTCACCTGTTTCTTCTCTTCCCAAAACAAATTCTGGACTATCTGCACGCTCCTCCCCACCTTAAGCTAACAGATAGCAGCTAGGTTTTGTTGCTGCTGTTGTTGTTTTAAGGCAATAAGAAAGCATTTGTAATATTTCTGCTATAATTAAGAAGATATGATCATTACATTAGTACCCTGCTATCGCTCTTTGACATGCATTTCAGTGGATCCGGTTGTAACGTAAGGGAAGTTTGAAGAACGTCACATTGCAGCCGGCATAGATTGATTATCTCCACTGCACAGTCTTTTCCAGGCTCTTCTTCAAGGTCCTATTTCTTATCTCCAGCAATGACTCACAGGGCAGTGACACAAACAGCATGGGCTACATGGACCTTCTATTCCACACAAATCCCCCTCTCTGTTTCATGGCCAGCATCCCCAGCCAAGCGTGACAGAACGCATCTGACCCATTTATCAGCCAGCTCACAAGTGGTTATCAGGGCTTGCCAGCCTCAAGCTGCTTGAGCCTTAAAGAAACAAATGCTCCTCGTACACAGCTCGCAGTTCTGCTGTGTATTTCTTCCACCACGCTAGTCTCTTCCTTCATTTGGGCAACCTTTACTCCCTCTTACAGCTCCAAACATCAAATTTTTCTCCTGTTTACATTGCAGATCCTGGAGCATACTCAGGTTTTTTAAGCTCCTGTGTACCTTCAAGTCCTGTTTGCTCCTTTCATTGCCCTGGAGGCTGATTCTCTTGATTTGGGAAGGTAAATGCCATGGTCACTATAAAGAGTTGACACCCATTGAAGGTTTCTCCTTAGCTTGCTGCTTAGCGTGTGTCTTATTCTCTCTCTGTGCCTGCCTAACGAGCAGGATCCTTCAGCCTCTGCGTAAACTTCTCTCCTTAGATGACATGAAGATATTTTCTGCTGAGGTTTGAGCCCTGCAGGCAGAACCTTCAGACATTGCCCTGTGACCACAACGTCCTCCCCAACATGACCAAACCTGGAGGATCCCCACAACCAAGTCACCGTGGGCAGGTGTCTCCCAGAGACAAGGTTTGTCTTTGGATGGTCTTTTGAGCTAATATCTGATCAGAAATAGCAGCAGTTATTTCACTCTGTCATTCAGGCTGCTTCTGACTTAGGAAGTTGCCCAGTCCTCTGCTGTCAAACTGATGTCTTTCTAGAGAAGTAAAACATATGTCTGACAATTGCTGTCTGGAGTCTACATATTAAATGAGGCCTTAAAAGCAAAACAGATAAAAAGAAATGTCCAACAATCCAGCTCTGTTTTATTTAAAAGGCAGTTAAAGAAAGAAAATGGCTTAATAGTCAATTTTAGGAGGAGCATGTGAAGTCACCACTGAAATATCCACTCCTGAGTTCATTGAAGCATCTGCATATTTGAATACACTTAACTAGGAAGGAAAAGCCAAGACATGTGGCAAGGGGAGGGAGGAAGGGATTTTAGCTGTTAAGCCTACAAGCTTGGGATGAAAATGTGCTCTCCAGTGGATAACGCTTTCCCTGCAGTGACAGAAAAGCATAAACATCTCAAAGCTGAGACTAGCCTAACTGCAAGACTTAGACTAGATCTGGACTGGGAAACAGAAGATCTCTGTTCAGTTCCTCGTTCTGCTGCCAGCTAAGGCATCGAGTGATTCACCACAGGGGTTTGTCCCTCAATTTTCTTCCTCTTTGCCTCTGCTTCTCCAGCTGTAACTGGAGCTCGGCTTTCCAACACACCATCTGTGGTCATTTCATAGACTTTTTTACAGAGAAGACATTTTTATTCATGACACGGACAGCATGACAAGGAAACTTCTATTACTAATGAGCGCACAGTCCTTTAATTACTCTACTTTTCTGTTTATCTTGGTATGATATGCACATCTGCGAATGACAAAATTGATGAAAACAAACAGAAACTCATAAGTAGAAAGGGCTTAGCCAGAAATCAAGCTAGTCCTTTTTTTATGGTGATGGATAGGCACGAGCATGGGTTGTTGCTAGGAATAGCACTGCTTAGCTGCCTGCTCTTTGGCCAGGGCCACAGCATTTGACCTGCCTTGGCCACACTTTCTGTCATCTTGTGATTCACGATTAATTCACTTGATAGATGGCACTTTACAGATGTCAAGCAAAGTCACAGCCCTGGCCTTCGGGGGGACCCCACCTCTGTGTCAACCATCCTGAAGATAAACAGCAGCATAAATACTGCTGAGGTAGATAGCCTTGATCCTGTTAGGTCTCTGCTAAGTCTTTTTTCATAGACAAATGTACGAAGAACCCAGGCTTTTATTCATCTGTTGGTATGTCCCTCCAATACTCCCTTATTCAGCTTTCCTTCAAAAAAGAGAGTTATAGGTAATGCATAGGTAATTTAAGATAATGTTGGGAATTTGGCTTGGAGACATGCTTTCAGAATCAGGCCACTCTGCATTTCTGTCCTATGGCTTTGAGAGAAAGTTTTTGTTTGGTTTTTTTTCGTTTGTTTGTTTTTCCTCTGAGAAGTTTCTTATACTCATGGCTGGCCAGTGTTGACAAAAAGGCCCGTTCTGCAAACGTGGCAGGATTAAAGTGCTCTGTCTCCTGGTGGATTCCATGTGCTCGTGGGCTTCAAAATCAATTGTTCATAATGCACCTTATTAAGGTGAAAACTTGAAGTCGAGGGGAGAGAGGGGAGAAAGGAGAGAGAGAGAAGACATCTGCTTCAGTGCCTAATGAAATCATAGCTGCAGGCAGGCATGGGTGAGATCAAGGGATGCTTTTAAAATATTAACAAAATTGCAAAACAATCCCTAGGGGTGCTTTAGGAATATTTGATTTGACGACAACGTGATTCCAATTCGCTCTTTGCCAAGAGCTGGGAGAGATAGCATTCACATCCAGTAATCCCCCCTCAAATGGCATCTCTCTTTCTTAAACACCCTTTCATTATTGTTCGCATTGTTTGTTGATTTTCAGGGCTTCTTGTAATAGCTTGAAATCAGAGATTAGAGTCAGGAGGGCAACCTGGCAACATTTCCTCTCTGGCTGGTGTTGCCTTCGCTCCTAGACAACCTGCTCTAAATGATATCTGCTCCATCGATGGACTTCTTCTAATGAAACATCAGTTCCATTTCATTTGCTCTTTTTACTCAAAAAAAAAAAAAAAAGAGGAAGAAAGAAATTTAAATTGAATGCTGAGAAAAATTACACTGCCCAACAATCTTGGGAGGAAAAGGAAGGAGCAGGGATTTCCTTAAAAAACAAATCCAAGGTCCCAGTTACTGTTACATTCAAGCCTGCCAGCTGTGAGAATACCAACACCTAGCTCTTCCAAGGGCTCTGCAATGCACATAAGGCAATGCTAGCATGGGTTAAAGAGCAGGATATCACACTGATTTCATGGCTTGCTTAATTAACTTACAATCAAAATAAGAAGCACATTTTCTGTTACAAAAGAGTCTGAAAACTACTGTAAATGTGGAGGTACCTATTTCCTTACAGTTTGGCCAGCTGCAGTTTTGGCTCTTTTTATGCTAGTAAATTAAACAATACCAGGGAGTTTTTGTTTATATTGTTGAATAACAGCTAAACAACAATTAACAGACGTTCTTGGCAATGTTTTAACCTGGGCCAAAGAATATCTGAGCACAGCTCAGGCATCGGCACAGGCCAGGGACCCGTCCCAAAATGCAGAAGACTACAGCCACCCTGTTTTGGATACTAAGAGGGTTTATTATATAGATGAAGGCTTCTCCATGCCAGTTGGCCTCAAAATCAGGGAACAGTCCCAGAGTGTTATTTACTGTAATAAAATATTTAATTTACTAGTGTAGATATCTCCTTTGTGTCTCCAATTTCAGTTGAGCTGTTTCCAGATTAGACTGGTGAAAAAACTGTTTGAGGACCAATACATTATTAGTATTCCTGTTTAGCAATAAATCAACCATCAAAGCCATTTACAGCTTTTGTTGCTGTTTGCTTGTTTGTTTGTTTTACAAAAAAGTTTAAATACATTTGTTTCCAAACTTACAAATAACTGAGGCCATTTCCCATGTCTTAGTGAAATGCCTTAATTTTAGCCTTAGCCTATATAAAACCCTGGGCCAACTGGAAAGCTGTTATAGTTCTCATACCAGTTTATAAAATGAAAACACAGGCCAGAAGAGGGGTGGGAGGTGTTGGCTAAGGAAGAGACATAGCCATGCTAGCTACTAATATTGACATAATTAATATACTGCTTAAGCACTCTCCTGGAGTGTTTCTCCCTCTGCAGTCCTACAGGAGAAAGCGTTGGCCTGACCCTGAGCCCAACGCCGGGATCCCAGCCGTTGCCTCTGCCCCTTCCCCGTTGCATTTACCTTGTTTCCAAAATCCTGGAGTCAGATGGTGGTCTACACCTTCTCTCCTCCTTCCCCCATGAAACAGCTGCCCGCTCTGATACGGATCAGCTAAATTGAGCCGAAAAGCGTGATGCAAGAGAGCCACAGGCACGTTCACCTTAGGCCAGGATCTCTATTGTGTCTGTCTGTCATTCTAACAGCCCTTCCCCGTACATTTATGCAAAACCCTCCTGTTGAGAGCAGCTTTGGACAGCAGCATAAAATCAGGGGCTTCAATTATTACCAATTATTACCAAGCCCATTGCCGCAGCAGAGACAGTAGAAGGAGGCTCACACCTCCCATCCTTATGCCAGCCCAGCTTATGCAGGGTTAATGAATTATAATGCTGGGCTTTACAATAATGAGGCTTCAGGGTAGGCACATTTATTTATTGCTGCTGCCCTTATAGCACCATTAACCTCTAGAAGAAAGGGTGATGTGGACAACCAGGCTGGGAGGGAAATACTTCATGTCACCGCAGGTCCGGCCAGGTCAACTCTGTCACACCCCCGGTCTCTGCTTTTGGCATCGATGCCACCATGTGCTGTCAGAGCTGCAGCTGGCAGACCCACACCAGGGCAAGACAACCACTTGGTGCAACTTTTGGCTCTTTATTTACCGGCCGAGGAGGTGCCAAAGCAGCCAGTGACTGCTGTTAGAGTGGGCTGGGCAACCGAGCAGAGCCCCTAGACCATATGCTCCCACCACAACCGGTGCCTTTGCAATGTCACATCATCTCCTTGGCTTCTGCATATTCCTCCCCCCTCTTCCTCAGAGGCAACTACTTAAGAAACAATCGTCTCCAAATCTAGGCCATGGAGACCTCTGCTTGTTTCCATTAAGCATATAATTACACAGAGAATGTTGTTTGACTCATTGGCTTCAGTCCAAGCCAACGCAGACACTAAACTATGCCAGGGTAGGAGGTAAAACACATGTGAATAAGATTTCCATTTACAGACCCTTGCTTTGATGCCGTACTCGTCCCCCCTTACACCCATCCTTCCCTGAATTACAATTTGTAGCCTAACACAAGCTCAGCTCAGTGGAGAAAGCTCAGCTATGGGCTTCTCCTCCACATTCCTGGACAAGCTGGGGTGTGAGGGAGGCAAAAAGACACATAAGACCCTCCAGTCTGGCTAAAATCTTCACACTCTCTTCATCCAGATGTTGCAACATCTGGGGAAGCAGAGCAGATGGTGCAATCCTGACCAGGACAGCAGGGTGACAGGGACATGGGACCTTCCTTTGCCCTACACAGAGCATAAATCCTCCCTCAGCCCACAGCTTTGGCCAGCAGCAGATCCTGGCTGCCCTACACCCAGTCCCACCATGCAGCAGTGAACCAGATTGGATGTCTGATCTGCAAAAACGCATTCGATTTATTTTCATTTCTGCAGTAATTTTATATCAGATGAAAGTCACGCGGATGCTTGTATTATCTCAAGGAAGGAGACGTGCATGGGTAAAAATGACCAGCCAGGGTGAGATAGGGAAGGGTCTTTGCTTTAATTTTTTGTCTATGCAAACATTTATCTGTCTCGGAAGACTGTGAGGTGCACAAACCCTGTGGTGTCCAGCACCACTCAAAAGCAGTCACAGGAAAAGCAAGTAAAATTCAGAGTTTCTCATCACAGGGAAAAGGGGAGAAACAGATTTGAAAGAGGAAGATGATAGAGTTGGGGGAAAAAAAATCTCTTAGTTAATTAGATTCATCCCCAGACTAGGGCCGAATCAACTGACCTACAGATCTGGCTTTTTATAAGATTGCCATTACCAGGATATCTAAGTGTCTTAATATTATCCCTTGACAGAGGAAATAATAATTGAATGCTCTTCAGTTTATGTCACAGCACCACATCCCCAGTACATCTGGGACCGAGCAGCTGAAGATCCTAAACCCACCCTCAGATGAGGGAAGAAGCCAAATAGCACAGATCAGCCTCTGTGTTTCCATAAGAGCAAAACAGATTTTTAAAAGAATCACATATTCCACCTTCTTTTGCTTTTAATTACTGTTTGTGGGATGCATCTGCCAGCAGCAGGGCTTTGTGTGC
Organism: Buteo buteo; assembly: GCF_964188355.1. Lineage (NCBI taxonomy): Eukaryota > Metazoa > Chordata > Aves > Accipitriformes > Accipitridae > Buteo > Buteo buteo. The sequence goes on from NC_134188.1 coordinate 25,333,810, forward strand.
ATGCCCGCGTAGAGGGGCGAGGGTCGTATTTACACATCCGCACGCTTCAAGAAAGCTGCAAAGACATCCCAGCCATTGGCATCTGCAGGACCGAAATATTTTCCTCTGCTTTGGGGATGCACTAATTGCCATTGCGCGAGCTGCGAAGCGTCTGGTGTACGTTCCGCACCTTTAGCATCATTGTGGGTGTTTGCCTCTAGCCTGCTGTGCCTATCGAGGATGGGGAGAGGTGTTTTCTCTTTCATTTCCATTCCCATTAATACAGTTGTATTTTGTGAGGTGTTTGTTTACATGAGTCTTCTCCTTTCGCTCCTCTCAGGGGAGCCATTAATTTATCTGCTTTGCTTTCCGTCAACGGGAGTTGACAGAGGGAGTTATGGGTTAACTGCTCTGTTTAGAGCGAGTGGCAGGTGCTGGTATCACTCAACCTAAATGAAAATTATAAATATCTCTTTACCTACCCAAGAAATTGGCTAAAATGCACAGCCACCAGTGTTTAGATTCAACCTGTTTATAAGCCTAATGACCTAACGCGGCATTGAACGTGTTTAGCGACAGCTTGAAGGTTAGGCTGCCCCAGACCCCAGCTATATATAATTATGGAATGAAAATTTTTAAAATGCCTTAATTATAGTAGGCTTATATATGCTTATAATGCCAGAAAGGAGCCTAATTTTGGAGAAATACCTGCTCCATCAAACCCAGGCCCCCCTGAAGGTTCTCAGGGGGATCCTTGCAACTTGGAGGCTCCCAAGGTCACAGGCTACATCTGAAAAAATTGCCAATGTGCTTTCTTACATGTTTCTGCATAGGTTCAGTTCGGCTCACTCTGGGAAGGAGATTTCCAAAAGACTCCAATTTCTTAATTTTATTCCTTTTCATCCTCAGCACTGACACTTTTGAAGGCTGAAATACGATGCAGTGCAGCCCATACCATAAATGTGAACGTTAAAAGGTTTTGTGCAGGGAGCTGAGCTTATAAAGCCCCATTTTAGTCCCCAAGTGAAATGAATGGAAAATACTTCCATGTAATTTAATGAGTGTTGGATCAGATGAGTAGTTCACAGAAGCCATTGCTGGTGTAAAACCCAATGCCAGTTAGGAGATGACACAACAAATTCACTTGTCACCAGTCAAAAATACAGGGAGAAAAAAGTTTTTTGTGGAATACCTTCAAATATAGCTTACATGCAGCATCATTTACAAAACAAAAAGCTCCAAAGCAGTAGGGAAGATTTTTTCTTTTTTGTTTTTTTACATTCATTTCTCCTATATGGGATACCAATAATTGCTACTGAAATAAAAGGGAAGAAAAAGAGGAAGAAAATGCTGACTGCATTTGACTGTTTTGCTTTCAACAGTTTTCAACTTTACTTGAAAACAGCGTGGTAAAGACATGGCAGAGAGAATAAAGTATTAACAGAAATTCCAATTAAAACCAGAGAAACTTCAGTCTGTAAGCAAGCAGAAATGGATGTGATGTGGGCATGAAGCACAGGGGTTTCAGCAAGGCAGCTCCTACGAAGCAGCAGCAGCTCTTTTGGCAGAAATGGAGCAATATTATCTCTCAGAGTTACAAAATGTACATCTGTCGTGGTTTAACCACAGCCAGCAACTAACCCCCACCCAGCCACTCGCTTACTCCCCCCATGGTGGGATGGGGGAGAGAACTGGAAGAGTAAAAGTGAGAAAACTCGTGGGTTGAGATAGACAGTTTAATAGGGAAAGCAAAAGCTGTGGACACAAGCAAAGCAAGACCAGGAATCCATTCCCCAGTTCCTACAGGCAGGCAGGAGTTCAGCCATCCCCCGGACAGCAGGGCTCCATCACGCCTAACGGGGACTTGGGAAGACAAACGCCATCACTCCCAACGTCCCCCCTTCCTTCTTCTTCCCCAGCTTTATCTGCCGACCATGACGTCCCATGGTCTGGGATATCCCTTGGGTCGGTTGGGGTCGGCTGTCCCGGCTGTGTCCCCCCACAACTCCTTGTGCCCCCCCAGCCTCCTCGCTGGTGGGGTGGGGGGAGAAGCAGAAAAGCCCTTGGCTCTGGGTAAGCCCTGCTCAGCAGGAGCGAAAACATCTCTGTTTTATCAACACATTTTTCAGCCCAAATCCAAAACATAGCCCCATACTAGCTACTGTGAAGAAAATTAACTCTATCCCAGCCAAAACCAGCACAACATCTGATCATGGGTGGTAGGAGCTAGAGCTGGAAAAGATGTATCAGAAGGGTTATTAGAACCCCCCCTGTTCTACTGCTTGAAAGCTGGTTAGAAATACAGATTTTTTTCAATCAGGCGAGATATTGCATGCCATGACTTAAAATGGATATGGTTCCATCTTCCAGTTTGGATGGCAGCAAAGTTTCCCAATCTGTTTTCCTTCCCACCCCAGTGTATTGCCCTTTTGCCTGAGCCAGTGCAACTACTTGTGAAACCCTGCTATAAAACCAGATTGATTTTAATCTAGCCCAATTAAAATTGGGGTAGGTTAAAAAATAAAAAGGTAAGGATTTGGCAGATAAGGGCTCTCTTTATTTCCAGACCGTTTCCCTGATGTGCTTATGGTGTGGTTTTACAAAGAGCTGCGTCAGTATCTTCAGGGAGGCAGCAAGCAGCAGGGTGGCTGAGCGTTAGCAGGAGGGAACATCTCAAGCCGGGTTTGTCATCAGAAATGCTGAAACGTGGAACCATTCCTCCACCGAGGTTGACATTTTCAAACCCAGGAGCCTGAACTTTGGTAAAAACAAACTTATGTTTAAAGGATTCTTGGCAATTGGCTTTCCTGCAGATTTCTGCATCCAACAGATGTAAACATTGATCCAGCTTCACTTGGGTAATGATATGTACAATGAGATATTTGGCTTCAGGAGCTTATGGCTGAGGATGTTGCTGTCTCCTCTGTCTCCATCCATACCACTTCCTTCTTTACTGATTTAATTGTTAGCTAATAAACTGACATTTGTATACCGCTTTGAAAGTCATGAGCACTAAATACAGGTTTTTATTAGCTCATATCCTGGTAAAATATTTCTTTCTTATAAATTACTTTTTAAATTGAATTATCTTTTGCGATTTTTAAAACATACAATGTAGTTGGACCGCTGCTATTTATCATTCTTCTCTGCAAGAGTTTGCCAAGGTAGGTAGGAAATTGGGTCAAGAATTTATTGAAAAAAAAGCAGATAAATGTTTTACTTTATGGTTCTTTTATGTCCATGATACCGAGGAGCCTAATACTCTTTGCAAATCATTAGCATGTCATGGCCCAGAATCCATCCTGAAACTGTGTGATCTCACCTAATAAGTTTCTTGTTAGGCTCCTGGACTCTTTCGGTCATCTTCTTAATAGCGATAAATGTCTCATAGATTATTTATTGAAATGATGTGCTTAAAAGCATCAAACAAGACCCTTTACTTGGCTGTGAAACAGCTAAGAATGGTTATATCTGTTTTTCATAAAATGGGCCCAAAAGGTTAAATGCCTTGTCCAGGATCACACAATAAATTAGTGGTACAGCTGGGCGCAAGAGAAACTAGTGCTGTTTCCCAGACTTTTGCTTCTCAGCAGTAGACAAAACTATCTCTTCATCTCAGGAACAATTGCATGGCCCAAAATGAAGATGGTTTACTCGCTGCTTAAACCCATGGCCTCGATCTCTTAAATTCTCTTGTCTTTTGACCTTGCGCAAGGTCAGAAAAGCACACAGTACACTGCAGAGATAAGCATCTAGCCTTGGTGTTTGGGGTGGTGGTTTGGGTTTTTTTTTTCATTTTCCAGAAGACAGACTTTCCAGAGATAGAAAGTCACCTTATGACTTCAAATGAAACGTTCATGATTCAGAAATAGCCACTAAGAGTGTGTGTTTTCCTGAATGTGCTCTGCTATGTCTCAGTTAAATGGTGGAGCCTGTTACTGAGTTTTGCTTTTTTGTCTTTTACCTCGTAAGACATATAAAAGATTGTGTTTGTTGCATCTATTTGAAACAAATAGTAATAATTAACATTTATATAGCACTTTCTGCTTTCTAAGCACTGCACAAACACTAACTAATTACTCTTGGTTTAGTGTAAATTAATGTAATCCTACTCTGCTTTACAATCTATTTGCATCTTTTGTTGACTGAGAGCTAGTTCAATTACTTCTAATCTTTGGTCTAACTAGTCATTAAAAGTATGGCTAAGAAGAGTCATTACATCTTCAATTGTCTTCTCCCCTCCCCAGCTCCTTCATTTGCTTTTTTCCCTTTTCTTCCCACAATGTCTTTTTGCTGAATATTCCTTAAGCTGGATTCCTGAGCATGGTAGCAAAGCTCTCCTTCAGCAGACCAGTGAGCCTTTCCACTCAGTTTGTTAAACGATACAAAAACTTTCTCTTCATTATAAGAATGACTTAATAAATCATTCTGGTTTGCCATAGAAAGTCATACACAAGTTGTTTTCCTATGGCAAACCGAACGACTTATCACTTAGTCACTAAATTGGTGATCTTAGTAACAATAAACCAGAATTTAGTTTCTAGTTTGGACTTGGATAAACCACTTAATCTCTTACCTAGCATTTTTTCTACTGAAAAATGTGAAAAATATTTGGCTTTCATGAATACTGGCACAGATTCCAAGGACTCCAGCAAAGAGGCTTCTGAAGTGTGAAGAGGAGCTGGGGTTTGTGCAGTCTCTGCCACTGACTTCCTGCGTGACCTTGTTCACGTCACCTCTCTTCTGCCTCGCTGTTCTGCCTGTACCATGGGAGAGATGCAAGTGGATCTCCTTGAGTGGCTAAATCATTAAGAAATCACAGCCGTGCAACAACATGAATGAAGAACTCTACAGTGTGGTTAATCCAACAGAATTTAGACTCTCAATCTTGAACGAGTCAACGTAGGGTCCCATTGGAGTCAATAAAGAGTCACTTCTAGGTAATAATTTATCTATGTCTATAATAGATGTTTAAAATACTGTTTTTTAATGACTCTTGCCCTAGAAGTGACTTTTTTTTCTTCACTGATTGTAGAAAGAATCAAGTGTGACTAGTTTGGCTGCAGGTGTTTGCTGGATTGATATTAAAACTTAGGTGAGACAAATTCTACTTATATGGGTAGCCTGTTCACCCCACCGTGTAGACTTGCAATTGAAGCATAAAATCAGAATCTAAATTTTACCTCCTGAGTTTTTACCGTGGTGGTAAAAAAAACAAAAGTAACTAAAAATAAACCCTGCTGTTATTCTGATATCTTTGGGTAAGTAGGAAAGCAGAATGTTGCAAGGATAATATAAATGCAATGTTTTATCTTTTCACCTGAGCTACAGTATCACTTATCATTACCTTACTAAGCCCCCTCAATACACCTTGCAGTCCTGCAGCATTTGTACATCTGGAAGAGTGCAGCGAGGTCTTTTTTGGTGGTTCGCAGCCTGTACATGTAAGTGCTGAGCTGCAACCCAGCAATCAGGTGTAAGTCCTCTTGCCAGACTGTAGTCTGTGTCAAGCAGACAGTGATTTGTGGGGATGTCAGATGGAGTTCTCACTTTGCAAGAGGGATTGCATCTGCTTAAAATTCCTTGTTAGAGGTGATACCTCTCCTTGTTACTCCAATGAGGGAGCCCTTTGTTTAAGAAAAAAAGAAATAGCAATTATTTTCTATTTCTAATTTACTATTTTTATCTCTCTATTTTTCCTCCATAGGCATTTTACCTAAGAAAAATATACTGCTTACTGTGTAAGCTTGATGTGTAATTGAAAGTTAAGCTTTGGACACAGTAGGGGTTATACTGATTAATCAATCCCTAGCATCTCTCAATGCACTCTGATTATCTCACAGTGAAGTCCTAAAATAAGTCCATAGAAAATCAGAAATCAATTCATGGGCCTTTGCAATCTTTTTGCAGATAATTCATATTTTAATAAACTTAGTTTGAAGTTGGACTCTTTGGGGGATTTTATCAACACAGGAAAACAGACCTGCTTCTTTCCCTGCTGAAGGAAAGTGAGGACAGATTACCCAGTACCACTGCATCTGCACAAGAGCTGGGACAATTTTACACCATACTGTAGGAAGACAAGGACAGGTTGGCCTCGTGATTAATCCTGCAGGAGTTTGGGGTGTTAGTTACTTGAATCCTGTGACCTGGACAAGATACTTGTCTTTGCCTGCAGAAGAGGGACGGTAATACTCACTTTTCCCTAAGCTGTTTGTCCTGCCTGGTTAGGTGAGAGCTTCCCTCTACTGCAGGTTCCATCATATTGTTCTGCAGAGTGTCTATATAAATAGTGTTAATTAATAGGCAGGTACAAAATGAATCTGTTCCTAGCAATGCTTTTTTGAGCATACCATTGAGTATATTCCTCCAAATTCAGTTGAGCCTATGGCATCCCCGGGCACTAAATTGCAGTACTGAAAGCCAATACAAGCATAAACTATCATTCTATTATTTTCACAGCCAAGCCAAGCCAAAAAAAAAAAAAAAATTCAGATATTGCAAGTTTTACATTACACCTCTCCTACAATTCAAGCTGTCGGCCTGTGAGCAGCTCAGACACTGGGCTGCATCCGAAGGGTGTAGAACCGGAGACATGCCCTGAACTCTGTTTCACATATGAGGTGCACACCACCGTGATACTTCTCCTGAGTGATACAGACATATGACAAGGTTTATGCTTTAAACTTTATGTACTGACAGTTTTCTCCTTCATAGTTATCCTGCAGCAAACACAGCCACTCCTGATAGTGTCAACGTTGTTAGAGGCAGGATTAGAGCCTGCAGTGGTGGCTGCAGGGAGAAAAGGCAGACATGCCTTCTTTCCTAAAAGAGTCCCAGCCTTCATTCAGTTCTCTCCTGTGAGAGCAGAAATAATGCATAATAGTGATAAATAAGGTACGTCTGAGAGTGCGCATGAGTTCAAAGCCTTGTTCTTATGGAAATGGCTGTGAGCTCATCAATATCCCCATGGAAGAGGCAACATCCGTACACACCAGGCAGTGAGTTTAAAGTGCTTTTTCACACAACACATAATCACACTGTGGGACTACCCGCAAGATGCTGCAAAGGCCAAAAGTATTTAAAAATTAAATCGGATTAAACAAACTCTCAGAGGACAGGTCCATGAAGGACTGTCAAACCCCATGGTCCAGCTAAAAAATTTGCTGAACCCCAGTCTTCTGGAAGCGTATTGAGGGGAAGGACCTACCTTACTCTTTAAATCACTGTTCCCGACCACCTTCCCCTTCTGCTCTTCCAAAGCACCCACCACTGGGAGACAGGATACAGGGCTTGATGGTCCTTTGGTCTGACCCAGTACCATCATTCTTGTGAAGAAATGATGGGATAAAGTAGTTGAATGACACAAGATGCACATGGCAGGCTACGGGTGGGCAAGAGCTTGGGATGGGACACAGCCAGGGCAGCTGACCCAAACAGATATTCCATCCCGTATGATGTCTGCTCAGCTATAAAAGCTAAGAGACAGGAGGAGGAGGGAGGGCATTCGTTATTACCACGTTTGTCTTCTGGAGCAACCGCTACGCGTCCTGAAGCCCTGCTTCCTGGGAAGTGGCTGGACATTGACTGTTGATGGGAAGTAGAGAATTTTGTTCTCCTTTGCTTCCGCATGCAGTCTTTGCTTTTGCTTTATTAAACTGTCTTTCTCTTGACCCATGAGGTTTTTTTCCATCTTATTTTCTCCCCCCATGTCCTGCTGAGGAGGGGAGAGATAGAGCGGCTTGGTGGGCACCTGGTGTCCAGCCAAGGTCAACCCATCCTTGTACCAGTCTTTTGTTATTGTCTAGAAGATGACTAGAGATTTATCAAACATGTTTTATTGTTTTTCAGAAGACAAAAAAGACTGTTTTTATTTTCTGAAGGAAAAACACTCTCCCAAGCAGGCTGAGGAAGCCTGTACATAGGGCTTTCACCTGGGATGTTTGACACATTCAAGACTTTGTGCTGTCTGATTCACATTGAGGACTTAAATCTTGGTCTTCTGTGTCCCAGGTAAAAGCCCGAATCAGCAGATGGTGGGTGATGGAGGAAGAATGGGAATGCTTTAGTGGAATTCATTCAGTGACTACATGCAATGGAGATGGCACTTCTGCATTTGATGCCACCAGCTCTTTCTCATTCTGAGACTCACTGATACACAGGCTGGTTTCACTGGCACTTCACACACCCGAACCTCGAGTCTGACATAATGAGCCAGGAAAAATTTGCAGGCTGAACCTAAATCAGTCTATATTGTCATGCTGGCTCTTCTGGCATTTATTATTTAAATACCTTTATGTATTATCTATTAAACTGAGGTTCTGAAGAAAACCTACTTCTTCCAAGAATGGCTAAATAGACTAATAAAGAGTATTTCAATATAAAAATAAGATTGTTTCCAGAGTAATTTCCATTTTGAGGGAAGCCAGTGGAGGGTTCTGATGGCTGCAGCTGCAAACTGCTTACATTAGCAAAAAACTATTTGAAAGCTTTTTTAACTTCTGGCCCCCAAATCTTCCCCTAGCACAGGCTAAGGGCTGCATCCCATGAGGGAAGACTTAGGGGTTTGCAAACCAGAAATAATTGACATAATTGCATTCCAGCCCCCTTCATGCTTTCCCACCATGCTTCAAACCTCAACTACTGTTTCAAGCTTTTCCGGGCCTCCAGCTCATTGCAGTTTTAGATTTATTCCCGAAAAGGTCACAAACCACATCTTTTGGAAAGGACATTACCAATTGCCTAGCAAGTCTCTTACCAGTAGAAGAAAGGCTTAGTGGTAGAGACCAGAAAAGAGAGGTTTTGTTACTTTCTTTGAGCACTGGGTTGAAGCCAAGCAGTGTTAACTCAACTCTTCATTCTTCTCTCTTGTGCCTGCTTCTTTCCAAAGCCTTTGCCAAAAATGTGAGAGGATGTTATACCTACAGCTTAATTTATTTCCTACAAAGAACTCCTGGGATTTGAACCTCTGTTATAAATCTGAAGCTTAAAGTTTAATCAAAAACACAGGAGTCTTTTATGTTGTAGAAGAATGTCCCAGAAGCTTGGTAAATAGCATCACCCTGTTTAAGCCATGGTTCATATTTGCTAAGATCAAATCATTGCAGCCTCTGATCACCTGGCAATACAAATTTGATTTGAATCACCCCTAAGTACATGCCTAAATATCTGCTGAATACATCAGAACATTCACCACTACATTTATGCTGGCTTTGTGCTTTAGACCAGGTGTGGAATGGCAGGCAATATCACAGAATTTTCTGGCAAGATGGAAATGACCAAATAAGGTTTTCCCAGTTCAACATTTTGTGTCATGCAACCAGAATACGGAGCCTCGAACCAGGCATTTGCACCCCCATGGAAGTGTGGTGGGACTGTCACAGTGGACTGCGTTGTTTTAAACAAGATGTTAAATGTCAAAGATGTCAAATGTTAACTTGGTGCAGGATGTTAATAACCACAGCCACAAAGTCATTTAAGCATCTGAACTCACAACATCTTTGGTTGCAGCTTAGGATCTTGAGTTGGAGCTAACTTCCCAAATAATATTGTTGATCTGGCCCCAACAGCTGTTGGTGTTTTGGAGAAGATTCATGTACAACGTGGTGAAAAACTGTCTTTCTTTTGACTCTGAGTGGGTTTTCCTCATTCACCATGGAATTCCACTGGTCAGACACAACTGCAATTGTACATGCTCCACAGTCTTTCTGACTGAAGGGCAGCATCCAAACATGAAAGAGCATCTTGTTAATAATACCTGAGGTTCACACTACTCTTCTCACACAAAGATTTCAGACATGCATTGACCAAGATTTTTTAAATTAAATATTCTGCTGTGCTTACGTGACTTGATTCTCAAAAAATCCAGGGCTCAGTATCAGACTCTGCCAGGGAGATCAAGAGTCTGCTCTCAGCTGTGTTGCTTTCTTCTTGTACCACCTTAAGCAAGTCACTTTGACTTCCCATGCCTCATCTCTTCCTCTATAAAGTGAAGAAAAGGATACTTACTCACTACTTACCAGCATTAGGTCTTAGTTAACGATTCGATTTGTGGAGCCCAAAGGAGGGAAAATAAAATCCAGCTTACTGCTCGGTATTCTGTGGCTGTGCTCATTCTACAAAGGGCAGCAGCAATAAAAAATAGGGAAAAAAACCTACCCTGAGCAGTGGAATGAGGAGATCTACTGTAAGAAGACAAAAAGCAGGCCCTGCCAAGTAAGATGCCATTTTTGCATAGGCAGTTTTGAGGAGAGAAACAAATGACTATGGGAAGTTGCTTTGCTTCCCCCAGCACAAAGGTGGACCACATCAACCCACCAGGAGTCATGCTCACATTTTCATGGAGACAAGATATTTCACTCTTCCAGCTTTCTCATCACCCTTTTGCCATAACTATATAGGAAACACATAGAGCTATCTCTATCATTTAAACCCTCACTTTTTGACAGAAAATTGGATGATATGACTTGCTGCCTTCCAGAACAGGCGCTGTCTATCACCTTGCTGCTAATCTCTGTGATTAGTGACCTGCAATGTAAGTCAGCTATCAAAGACCACCTGTCCCTTTTCCTGTAAGCGCCTCCTAGCATATCGCTTTGTGGTGTCACACTCTCTTGTCTGGTTTTTGATTGATGGAAGTTTGTCTTTTGAGCAGTGACTCAGAAAATAAATCATTCCCCTTGCCATTCATTGAGTGCGATTCTGCAGCACAAAGCCGGTGTGGTTAATGAAAGCTCCAAAGAGCAACAAAAAGCAACAGAACCGAGAATGAGGAGGATAGATATAAAGGATAAAACATAATAAAAAGGATTATTTGGGAGCCAACCATAGCAAAGGCAAAATAAAAAGAGCTGCAAATAAGCATTGTGTTTACTGCACTACTGCACCAGAACTAGAAAGCTGATTTTTTGTTCCATTTCTTGACATATATGCAAGGATGCGAGAAGAGTCCCACACCTCTGAAATATATAATTATGTCAAGGAGTCCGATTTTATAGGCTTTGGCATGTGAGTAACCCTTTCTGGGGTCAGTGGGATTTTTCTGAGTTGAGTAAGTAAAGTCTGAAGGATGCTTCTGTTGTGAATTGCACTCCAAACCAGCTTGTGGTCCAGCTGGGATTGTACACTCAGAAGGCTGACAAAAATAAGAATAGCTATTGCCATTAATTGGCTGGGGGGAAACAAAAAAAGAGATTAAATTTGATGTTATGCAGACGGCAGTATGATGAAAGAATCAAACTGAGCCAGAAACACTGCATTATAGGACAAGAAAGTCCTTTCCAAATAGAAATGGCTCAGAGAAGAAGGCTTTTGTGCTTTTATGGAAGGAGGAGGAGTGAAGGGATGGAAAGGACAATATTAGAAGCCTTGTTTTTTTATATCACGTCCAGCAAGTTTATGGAAGCTTTTAAAGTTATGAGGAGCAATCATGAGCTAGAGGCGGAAAGAAACTGGTGGTTGAGTATGTAACTGAGACAAGTGTGATTCTTTGTATTCACCTTGTGCCAGAGAAGTCAGGAAAAATGCGAGGTGTTGATGGCACGGATGAAATTGTAGCAGAAGTGAAATCAAGACACAAGGAGTAGCAGATAAAAAATAATAATCTATCACAGAAACACTATATCGCAAATTCCCCGACAACACAGCTCCATTGAAGGCAAGGTATCTAAATCATATGGGAATTGGTCCATAAAAATGAGATGACAAGAACTGCATGTCCATGGAGAGGTGCTGGAAACTTACTTAAGTCAGTTAAATGCAACAGTTCCTTCTTTTAAAAAAATGAAAATAGAAAAAAAAAATCTTCATTATGTGTTTTGGGGGTGACCTTTCTAGTTGAAAAGTGTCTCCTTACAAGCGCAGAGAGAGAGAGAGAAAGAAAGGGCTGAGGAGAGTTAAATTTATAAAGACATGAATGAATTGGGAATTGAAGCACTGTTATAGAGGAATGTGTATGTGAATGGTGCAAATTTACAGGGCTATTTTTGATGAACTGTAGGAGGAATTTCAGTTTTTCAGTACCCTTCTTGACGAAAAGAAAAACCTTCATCTGGTGGGAATTCAGTCAATTTCCTGATTTTTTTTGGCCATTTCCTAAGCTGCAAGGTTACTAATGGTAATTACAGACCCTGTTTGTACCTTGTGGCTCTAACTGTGCAGAAAGGTTTTCTTGGCACGTGTGCCTCTCCTGCTAGAGGGTTTTTAAATGACTGGCCCTTGGTAGGAATTGCTGCAATACTTACTCATGAGCAGGAAGAAGCCACCTTTCCTCACTTCGTTCTTATAGAGTATAGTACTTACTTCTTGCCCACATTTTGCTATCTCTGTCTCCCACGACAATAAACCACAATTTCAGTGTTCATTATTAACAGCTCTTACTACAGCGCCGTTGTGAAGGAGCCTGTTTTAAGGTGTTTTATTAAAAGGTATAACAAACCTGCTCCTTTTGAGGATTTCACCCAGAGATGGTATAAAAGAGAGAAACCAAGTCAATAATAATTGCAAAAAAAGTCACAATTTTTCAAGTCATAAAAAGCTTTGTTTTTTTTAAGGGAGGAATGCAGTGCACTGAAAAGCAATCAGATGCTCTATTCCTTTCAGCTCTCACCAGTGTGAAAGTGTCAATATGTTTGATTCAATACAGCAAAATATCTACCAGTGTTTGGTAGATCTCTTACATGCTATTACTATGTTAAACTGGTCCTTAGCTTAACACTATTTCCTTCACTATTGCTTCTACATTCAGGCTTTAAGTTTTGCACCTCTCAGGCCCTTACTCTGCAAAACATCTAACGTGTGTAAATTTTGGCCGGTGAGTAATCCCATTTGCATTCACTGTATTGAACTTACACAGTTCATGAATGAATTTAAGTCAGTGAGTTCAGTGGGTTTAAACACATGTTTAAAATCAAAGTGGTGTTCAAATCTCTGCGGATGACTTAAGTAAAGTTCAATTATAAGAACAGTCCTCCCCCCCCGCCCTTCCATTTGTGTTCAATGGTTTGTATGTGTTTTGCTGACAAATAGGAAGTGTAAACTTGGTCTACTGCCATCACTGGAATAGACTGGGATAGAATTAAGTGTATTTTCTTTTAAAGTAGTGTCTTAGTTTCCTGGAAGAGTGCCACAAAAACCGTACAAGCCATCGGAATGGGGTTCTGTCATTGCAAAGTTCATTTTAGAGGTTAAAGGGATAAAACCCAGAAAGCAAAGTGAGAATTGCAGAAATAGGAATGGGACCCTCTTTTTCTTTGCCCAGCTGCAGGTGTAGCTCACAGCCGTCCTGCAGCTCTTGCTCCCTCCTGCAGTCTCCCTTCAACTCAAGAATTTTCTTAGTTGTGCTTGTGCCAGACAGCTTGGCAAGTGAGGAATTCATAATGAAATGTTGTCTTCAAGCTTCTGCATTACTATGATGATTTGTAGGTTATCAGAACCTGTGCTAAGAGCCCTCCATCCTTCACAGGTTCATAGTTTTGAGAGCCACAAACACTATGTTACACCACAACCCTTTAAAGCGACCTGCAAAGCTCACAGCACATCCATCCTCGACTGTTGCACCGTAGCTGTGCTGTGCTGCAACACAAATCCAGGGCACAGCATCTGAAGCAAGGCTGGGGTCTAAGAGTCATGGAAGAGTAAGATTTTATTAGTATGCTCACGATTTAGCCTTTCAAGACAGGAATGCCAACAGAACGCGATTCAGTCCTTGCTGCATTGCCATACATATTTGCTATGAAAAAGAGCAAGAACTGGGAGGTGTTTTCTGATGCTCTTCCTTTCTGTTTTTAAGTACTGCTAGTAAAAACCAATATCCCGGTGTGGCATTTAGAGACTCGGCTTCTGTTCTTTAGCTGTTAGGAGGACTCAGTTCCTGAGAAACTCAGCCTGTAATAACAGATTTCAATGTTTGGTTTGCGAGTTTTACCAGTTTTTTCCTCATAAACCGGTTTAGGTATTCAAAAACATACTTTACCATCTTCCTGCAAGTCATTGACTTTTTCCCTCCGGCTTCTGTTGCATTTAATAAACTTAAAGTGAAAAGATAATTTATTAATTATCTTGAGAAAAATACTTTTAATACACATTTTATTTCTGATAGCAATTTTGTCTGTCTGCAGATATGTATGCTTGCCTATTGGTGCATATATACATTGGTTTCCCCACAGGCATAAATCCCAGGCCATGCTGTTACACGGAGCAGAGATATCATTTATTTACACTTTCTCAACTCTGCTTAAGTTCTAGCCTATTTCCAGCTGAGTAAAGATGAGCCCTCTGAATAGGAAGACATTTTCATCTGATTTCCATCCATATCTCACCCCTTCAGTCTTCTTTTGTCCCTCTCCCTTCCTACTTGCCTTCCTACACTGTCTCATTCTTTTGTTCATTCCTTCTAACCTCACAATCTATCAAAACACTTTTAAAACTGTAGGACAGCATTTTTCCAAAGTCCTCTGGCTGCCCAAATAGAGACTTTTCAGCATGGTCGGATTTCCCAGAGATTAGGTGACTGATGTACCGAATACATGCCTCCTGGAGGTGTCTGAATCACTTCCCATGGAAAGAAGACACAGACAAATCACAATCAGTTTCAAATCCCCAAGCGCATGCCCAGTTCAGACAGATGCAGGTTGCTGCGTGTATGTGTCCCGCTAGCTGTGGCAATTATTAAATGAGTCACACGTAACAGAGACTTTCTTACCATTGGTAATTGTTCTAAGAGGGTTTTCCTGCAGTCCATTAAGTAACATCTCTTTTGTTCAGTGCAAGAATGTATAAAGAAGGCAAATTTGCCTTCGGGTGCCCAAAGGCATGAACCTAGATCCTATTTCTTTTGTTGTCTCTTTCAGGTTATTCCAATCTGACCACCATACAGACGTCATTATTTTAATGTTGAATACTCCGACAAGGGTGCCATGGATGTGAAAGAAAGGAAACCGTATCGATCTCTGACTCGGCGCCGCGACACTGAGCGCCGCTACACCAGCTCTTCAGCCGAGAGTGAGGACAGCAAGGTACCCCAGAAGTCCTACAGCTCCAGCGAGACCCTGAAGGCTTATGATCAAGACTCCAGGTTGACCTACAGCAATCGGGTCAAAGACATGGTGCACCAGGAGGCCGATGAATTCTGCCGAGCGGGTGAGTACATTTCAGCAGATGCTGCTGCAAGCAGCGTGAGTTAATCAACTGAGAGCTGGGGGCGTTGAAGGGCTCTGAGGCCAAAAGGGAGACATAAGGAAAGAGAGCGGCAAGGAACATCTTCATTGGATTGAACAGATGTGGGATGCGTGCCAACCAATGTCCTTACGTCGGATACCGCTAGCCTGTGTTCATTAGCATCTACCAAGACACATTTTCTCTGTCTTAGTCTTTCTGTCTCCAACAGCCCTTTGCCACTTCCCACCACGAGAACAGACCCCCTGTGCACATGGTGCACAGTACTGACGTGGCGTGGAAAGTCCCTGCCTGCTCAGGAGACCTTTTCACTCTGTCATGTCCCTGCTCTACCATGAAGGAAGTCAACAAGGACACTAAGCCAGAAGACAAAGAAGAGAGAGTGCCACTGTCCCCACTGTCCATCTGGGCTACAGCAAAACCCAAGAAGCCTGGAAGAAGGGAGACAGCTGAGCTGCAGACGGGATGAACAACCCTTGGCAATTGTACATGGCCTGCAGGCTGTAGGTTTGAGATGGGGATATGCTCCAGTATTAAAGGAGTGGTAAAGAACCACTTTTAGGACTTATAGGAGTCCACTTAGTGAATCTGGGTCACAGTAGCTGTGAAGATGTAGAGGTTCAAGGGTCAGCATGGGCTCCACAGTCTTAATAGAGATTCTGAATGTTCTCCTTTTTGTTGCTAGCCTGAATTCAGTGCAGTTACATTTTCACTGCTGCTGTTGCCTACGTGAGGTGGATTTCTGGCCCCCACTATAGTCTCATCTTCATTTTTCTGTAGAGACACGAGTGTCTTAGTTCAGAAACCAAGCAGGGCTTCACATAAATTATTTTTAGAAGTCCATCAAGAAAAGCATAAAATGGCAAAGCGAGTCAAATAGAGTAGGCAGCATTCCAGACAATGAACATAAAATAGCTGACCCAGGCTGCTCTGAACATACCCTCTGCAGTTTGGAGAAGCTGATTCCCCAAAGGGAATGCATATAATTGCACTTGTTTAATTTGGGAGCTGCTTAATTTCACTCTCCAAACACCACGCCGCACTTGTGGTTTTGGTCCAAGACTCATCTTTAAGGCATGCACAAGCAAAATGACTTGCAGAAGTATCTTTGTGCACATGGCTTTGGTGTTTGTATTTCAGGAGAACGGCACCAGGCAATAATTAACAAAAGGGCCAATAGGTGTTGTAAGTAATACTTTGCAATCATAAAAGGAGTTTCCCTCTTAGCAACTCTGAAGTACTTCATCCTCTCTAAGGAATCTACGGAGTTATAAAGAAAAGGAAACCTTTTAGGTCATTGAGTTTGCTCACTTCATACAATATATTCACCATGCAGGATAGATGTGAATTAGTACAGGTCAGTGGTTTTCAACCTGAGGGTCTATGAGGCCATCCAGGTCCACGGACTTCTCCTAAGACGCCCACAAAAGATAAATAAGAAAAGCCAGTCTATTGACAGGGAGTATAAATTTGCTATACGCAAGTTCATACTTCCCTAGGAAAATTTTGTAGGCTACTGAGAAATAGTAAAACCCACTGGTCTAAGTGGCTGAAATTAAATGAGAAGTTAAGATTAACCATGTCAGGGTGCCAGTTCAACTTCTGATATATCACCCACAGATTTTCCAATTTCTAATTTTCTCCCAGTTTATCCTGAGAGTCCCAAAACTGGCCTGAAGAGTGTTAACAGTAACCCCAGACTTTCTGTGCCACATTTTCCACTGGCAGAAAGCCATGAACGGACCTCACTTTGTGGTGCTGCTTGGCCTCATGCCGACTGAAACCAAGCCTTATTAGCCTGCTCGACATCAACAAGGCAAAGTGAATTTCTCTCCTGCATTGGTTTGGAAGGCAGAGGAGGGAAACATTTCAAATTGACCAAATAAATTCAGTAAATAAACAAGTCAGCATTTAAATGGTTTTAGCTAGAGTGAGAGTGCCAGCAAACGTGCAAGTCAGCACAGGAAAAAATAGACCAGATCTGAATTAAAAAGTCTCAGGTATTTATTATCTTCCTTTTATTGACTTGAGTTCTTCCAGCTTAAAAGGCAACAGTGAGCATAGAATATGAAAATCAATGCATCTCCTGCTGTTTATTGCAAATAAATTTGATTTTCAGTTAATTGTAGCAGTCATTTTTCATAATTTATGAGCTGCTGTTACTGGAGAGCATCAGTCATGCTGCACATTGATGTGTCTGAAGATGTTGAGTATGGCCTGTTTCAGGGGAAGGTGGAACTCGCCATCAGTGACTCAAATGCGCAAGCAAAACCAAAAAGATGACGTTTTCCAGTACTCCGTGGAGGATGGTTTAAAAACTACTCTGGCCTTGCACAAAAGTCAAAACTGGAAGAGAAGAGCGAGGTCTCTGGGGAGATACTGCTCCCTTGCGTTTATAATCTAGGTCAAGTTCATTTGCTACCTCATGCCGTGGAGTGGTAGAGGACGCTCTCTCAGACCACCTTGCAATCAAGTTAAATGGATTAATTTGCCACAAGCTTGCATTGTGCTTCCCAAGCAAGGCCCTAGGGTTTGACAGAGGTGTGAGCCCCAACCAAGCTTATCTGTCCACTCTGTCTGAAAGCTTTAATATTGTTTGGTCAATTAAAAAGGTGTGAAGTTCATGAATGCTTTATATAGTTTGAGTGCTATCCGCTGTAGATCCGTAACAAGCTGAACCTTGGTTATTTCCTCCTGACGTCAAACAGCTCCTTCTCTGAGCTTTACATGGAAATGTTGTCCAGTCCCATTATTCATCTTGCATTCAAACATCTTCTCTCTGTTTACTGTGAGCTGCAAAGTCAACTGAAAGAAGAAGTGTAGTAAAATAGCGTCTACTTGGGGGCAGCTGACCATTCAATGCATGTGTGCTACGATATGAGACCTCCCCCATGCAGCAGGGCTCAGGGACAAGCCAGAGTGTTTCCACAAGTGTGAAACCAGATTCTGGAAAAGTAGAAATCTGACAGTTTCTATTGCATACATGTTTTCCACCATGTGATGTTTAACATCAACAAATGGAAATGTGAGGAGAGCCACATGCTTGTGCGGTTTTGAGCAGGGAGAGAATCATAACTCAGTTTTGGATACAACCTTGAGGTCCACACCTGATGAACAGATTTCAATAATAAGTAGATACAAACTTCAGTGTTCAAAGGTAGGTTTTGGCCTGAACTTTTCTGGAGACCACGCATTCAGATTTATCTTGTTGAAACATGCCTAAATTGCAAACACTGTTCTAAAGCTGAGTCTGTGGCCTGTGCATAGATTTGGCAGGTTCCACTTCTCCTTTTGTTTCAGGGGATTTATGTATTGAAATAACCAGAAGAAGCCAGCTAGGCTGAATTTGATCACTGTGTTGGTATTTGCCCATGATCCAGGGCCTGATGTCTCCTACCAGTTACAGATAAAGTTCCTTAATCCACCCGATCAAGGTGTAACGTAACAGGAGCAGGGGTGCGTTGTGCCGTATAAATGCACGGTGCAGCTAAAGGCATTCATGGGTGGCCAAAACCTTTTAAAGACATTCAGGGCTGAAAAATAAAAGCACACATTAATAAATAAGTGTGGATTAAAATGGAGCCACTAATTGGTCTCCCCAGCTTTCTTGTGCAACTTTCCGAACAAAGTGTGCTAATATTTGAAGCCTCATTCACATTGATTTGGTCTGATTTTGAAGCTCTGTAGGTAACTAAACATGGACTCAAGAGTCACTTTTCACATTGTATTTTTGGTCAGCTGAACAATTGCATCTATTTGCAGCCAAATAACCTCTGCTGTGACTGTATCAGAATGAATAGCTAAACTGAGTCAAGGTGTGAGTGGTCAGCAAGGGGAAAGTGAGATCGCCAAAGGAAATTTAAATCTCCAGTATGTAATTTCAGGGATTTCAATGAGCAGAACTCACTCAAATTTCCTATTGTAGTAGAGTTACCAGGTGTGTTGTAGGACTTCTGATCATTGCATGCCTCGTTTTGCTTTTCTTCCAAGATTACTTTTTGCCTCTCCTAAAGAATTCCACCATTTCTCCATCTGTCTTTGCTTTCCAATTTGACGATTTCATTGAACACGCTCTGAGTTTTTGTCAGGTTCCAGAAGCAGGAACGCAGCTGCTTTTTGGTCTTGGCATGATCACTTGGTCTCAGCCTAAGCAAGACCACAAAACAGGGGAATCGGGTATGACGCTGGGACTCGGGAGGTGCTGTGCCCCACTAGAAGAGAGAGGATGAATGGTTCTGCCCTTGACCCGTGCTGGATGAAACCCTCCCCTATCGAAGAGTAACCAGGCTGCTGTGTTCTCTCCCAGGAGCCAACTTCTCTTTGCGAGAGCTGGGTCTTGAAGACGTGACACCCACACATGGGACTTTGTACCGGACTGATATCGGCCTGCCTCACTGCGGCTACTCCATCAGCGCCGGCTCGGATGCCGACACGGAGGCGGACGTGGTCATGTCGCCCGAGCACCCGGTGAGGCTCTGGGGACGCAACACCAAGTCCGGACGCAGCTCCTGCTTGTCGAGCCGGGCCAACTCCAACCTCACCCTCACTGACACGGAGCACGAGAACACCGAAACCGGTAAGTGACGACAGCGCATGCGGTGTCAGCCTCCAGCTCTGCCAGGAATGCCTCTTCTTACCACTCCACCTTAATCTGCCTTCGGTTTTGTGTTGGGGCTTTTTTATCAGGCTCAGTGAAAACACTCTTCTAATAGCCCCGTGTCGTGGCCTTTTGTACTGTCCTACAGAGTGTTTGTTAATAAACTGCTGGAGAAGCTCCTACTTATCTATCACAGCGACAGAGATCATTAAGTGGCTGTAATACTCTTTCTGCTTTTTGTAGCGACCTTTCAGACAAAAAGCATTTAAATCTCCCCTCCCCTGGCTGATGCTGCTCTTATCTTTGCTACAGATTTTCGGGGCAGATAATTTCCTTCTTTTCCTTGCCGGGTTCCTTGACAGGAGCCGGTTCATTTATGTAAATCAGCTGACTGCTCTCTGAAAGAAAACGATGGTGAAATATTTTTAGAAGCCTTTTTCTTCTTCCGAAATAAAAGCTGAAGGTCACAGATTTTTTATCTCTGTAACTTTGCGTCCCCAGCTGCGGGGACTCCTGCATGCGTTTTGTAGGTCTGCGAACCTTTTGGTCAGCAGTTCTGCCAAGCAGTGTAGGAGGGAGAGAGGATTTTGATTCAATTGCAGCTTGACCCGGGAGTTCACACAGCCCTATATGCCTTTGCACTTTTAATTCAATTATGGCACAGCCTGCTTCTTAATATAGCTGCTACGTACAAGTCATCAGGAGCTTGAGCTCAGCGCAGAAAGCTGATGTGAAATGACTGTATTGCTTGTTCTCTTTATGCTTTTTGCCACAGTATTATAGTGACAAATGATGATAACTTTTCCTTGGGAAGCCATGACACGGTGAGACATACACCACCCACATGATTTTATGTTTAACTCCCAACAAAATTACAGTAGAAGCTTATTAAGTTTCTGCTCGGAGATAATGATATATTAGGCAAAGTTCAAAGATAAACGGCCTTCTGTTTAAAGGATGTACAGAAGAATATTTTTAAATTATCTTTACAGTATTTTTTTGAGTTTCTTAGTGTAGTGTCTTACACGGTTGCACCTGTTAGGACAGGCAGACACGCAGTGCCAGATTATATTGTTTTTCTTCCATACCTTATGTTTTGATGAAAAAACAGAGGGAACATCAGGGTCAGAGTTTCTCACACCTCCAAGAAATCACTAGAAAACAGCCAAAAGCAAACACCTTGCACTTCCATCCCATCCTCCTGTATCCAAAGCGCTCTCTTGTGCTTTCCATGGTGGTATTCGAGCAGCTGTGATCCTATTCCATACATTCTTTTTTCCACGCCTACTCAGAAAAGCAAAGTACAGAATTTTAGTCTTTTTTTTTTTTTTTTTCTCTGTCTTAAGAGAGAAGAATTACATTAGTTGCCGGAGTCTTCACTGGCTTCCCTAATGCTATCTCTACATGTGCAAATTCAACTGTGTACCTACAGATCGCTTACAAATGAAATTATACTAGCAACAACACATGCCTTGAAAGGCTTTACTGAATGTAATAACAGAGGCAGTAGTACTCATGTCAGGACTGAGATAACCTCCGATTCCTCTTCCCTTAAATTTAATGACACACTAACCATTTGTTGAACCATCATTTTATAGCAATTAGAAAAGGGAAGACAGAAAGGTGGAGAACATACCTGCAGGTTTTTAAAGTGCTGTACAAATGTAGGAGTTTCTTTGGGCCCTACGCATTTGCAGTTTAGATGCTGAGTGAGAGTGAGAAAGGCTATATCATAGTCAAAAATACAAAGTCTGTGTAGCATAAGTAAAATCTAGACAGTAGTGGTGTCCAGCATGCAATCGTATTGTTCATAGTGACAAAAAAGAGGTGGTGGAACTCGAGGGAAAATATTACAATCCAAACCGTGCTGTTGGGGAGACTCAGCTGATGCTTAGACTTTCCTGGGAATATGTCAGAGACATCAGCCAGGTTCAGGTCAGAAAAACTGATCCAGAGCTGAGAGAAAGACATATCATTTCAGTATAGGGATTGCAGTTGAGTTGGTGGTATAAATGTATCCAAACAAGTGTTGCAAGGGAGGAAGACAAGAAGGACTAAGGAAATGTCTTAAAAGTTACACAAAATTTGGACATTTTCAGTTTTTAATTGCTTGGCACAGATAAAGGTGTGAGAAACTTTTGCACACAAACCCCTCGCAGCCTGAAACCTGCTGTTGGAGCAAACGAAGCCTGAGATCTTCTCAGAAGCTTTGTCTAGCAAATGCAAAGGTTGCTCTGTGTTTCCTCCCTCTGCACATAAGCAGTGTTACCATGGGTCCTTCGCTGCTCGCTATCACACAGGCTATTTTGAGAAATCCCAAATTTATAGAAGTGTTTTCAAGAAGACATGAAATTTTGCTAATGGCAGCATAAAGTAACATAATGCTATGACTCAGTTTACAGGATACCTTTATTAGTCAATATTAATTGTTGACAGTATTGATAGAAGTTATAGCCTTTAGCTGAAGTCAATATGGAGCTTTATGAACCTGCCATCAATAGAAGATTTTATGGGGCCCATTAAACCAACTTTTCCATTGAAGGTTAACGTCAGCAATTTTTATGCTGTTCATTATTTATCCAAAATAAATAATCAGAATTTATTTCTGATGTTTGTAAATCCAAAGCTGTCGAAGTGTGATTCTACAGAGACATTTATTGTGTTCTTAGAAAATGAGAGGTCTGGCTCCCTCGAAAAGCAGGTTTGCTTTTATTTCAGGAGTGGTGATGTCTTGAAGGAACAGATACGCTGCTCAGTAAGTGCAGCCACAATCCACCCCTCTGTCTTTAAAGGAAACCAATGAAGTGCTCTGGTTCCATGGCATATTACAGTCCATAAATCACCTGCACAGGCAGCGGGCATGCGTTGCTTTATCTAAACTGTTCCCAGGCTTTCCAGGAGGTTGAATACTTTTACTAGGTTAAGAGTTTGTTTTCACTAAGAGTTAGCTTGAGTTATAACCCTGGCATTGCCCTGAGCTCAGATCCTGCACACCCAAACAGCCCCAATGGCTTCCCCTCCGTTGGGCAGTACTTTTCACTCAACCTGGACAGTCACTTTGTAGAGTAAGGGGACAGAGGGGACAACTCAAGTTACTGCACCGTGTCCAGGCATAATGCAATCACTCTGTGCTGCTAATGTAGCAGGCACTTCATGTAGCTCAAGGGTTATTCTGCAGCATGACTGTCTAGGCTAAGCTGAAGTCGCGAACTCCCATTAACAGTTCAGACCCACGCACAGGGAGGAGGAGTCTGGTTCCTGGAAGTCTAGCAAGGAATTTAGGAGAACCTCTTTCCAGTACTAGTTTGCACTGTTTCTCAGCAACAGTGATTCAAGCAGAAGTTCCTGAAGTGGTCATTTGGATCCCAGCCTGGAGTTAACTGGCATTACCTTAGGTAACCCAGAACAGGCTTTGTACTGAGCCAGCAATTGTTTAATATAGAGAAGAGCACAACGGAGGAGAACAAGGTAATTGTCTTCCAGAAATTGACTTATTTTGCAGCAACTCAGTCACATACTAAAAGCAAAAACCTTCTAATCATAGAGATGTCATCATAAAAATAGAGTTCCACAGAATAATTTATGTCGGAAGGCATCGCTGAAGCTCTCTGGTCCAGTCTCCTGGTTAAAGCAGGGCTAACTTTGAGGTCAGACCAGGTTGCTCAGTTACACTTTGAGCATCTCCCAGGGTGCAGAGGCCACAATCTCTATGTCCTGGTTCTGGTGCCAACCATGGTTTTTGTGAACACCTCTTCTCCTAAGAGCTAGTCAGAATTTCCACACGTGTCCATTGCCTGTCGTCCACTCACTGAGCTCCTCCAAGAACAGTCTTGACTCCATCTCCTGTATATCTCCCATACCTGAAATAGTTAAAAGACAGCAGCTAGATCTCCCTTTAACCATCTCTCCTACTAGCTGAACAAAGCCACCTAGATCCTCCTCTCCTCATTTGCCTACGGTCTGTAGGCAATTAGGCATTAGAGGAGATAGTCAGAGGAGTCTGAGGAACTCCAGTGCTAAAAGTTTTTAAGTAAGTGTAAACTAGACAAACGGCTGCTGAGAATGGTCTAGAGTGGATGCTGCCTCAGTCGGAGTAGCTGTACATGCTGGCCCCTTGATCCTCCCTCTTTCTCCAGTTTCAACAGTTTGTAGCATCGCTGTGCTTTCTCTGACTTCAGGGCCATGCAGGACTGCGCAGACACCTCACCCTTGAGCACCTCAGGCTTTTGTACTGCCTAGGGCACTCCTACGGGTGTAGAGATGATGGACAGCATTTGTGCGTAAGCACCCATGAAGTGAGCTCCAAATATTTCCTTTGGGTCTATAAGGGAGATCTTACCCCAGATCTGCCCAAACTGTTATGAATCCTCCTGGTAGTCCGCGGATAGATCCGAACATGAGAGATGGACAGAAAATGTAGATATTCCCAAACAGAATCCCTTTCCAAAAAAACCCACCCCAAACCACTTTTTTCTCTACCTTCAATGTGCTAATGAGCTTACTGGTTTATTCAGCGTAATCGCTGCAGGATTACTTTAGACCTGGGCCAATTGCATTTTTTAAATTTGTCTTTGTGAAAGTGGAGTTGCAGCCCTTTCCTAAAAAAAAAAAAACCCTCAACAAGTACAGCTTAACTTTTAGCTGTTCCAAAGAAGCCGTGGCAAACTAAACATTCACTTTAGTTTTAATCTGGGCTTAGTGTTGATATCCACCAAGGCGTGTAGTTGGTTAAATATGAGAAGGAGCAGGAGAGAGGGGGAGCAGTTTTCTGCTTTAGCAGAACAAGTCAGCAGTGATTAATGCTGTGTACATGTGCAGAGTGGAGCTGATGTTTCGCTCTGTCATCATCTCCTCTTGGGAAGAATGTGGGCAGTATCAAGCAGCCAGGCAGGATGAGTAACATCAGATGGCTTGAGACAGTTCAACCGAGCTGGAGATGCTCAACTGTGATATATTGTGTAAAGAAATTCTTGCACAACACAGAAGTGTTGCTGAAGTGTGGCATTTTCTTATCTAGCAGACTGAGAGGTTAGTAGACATGAACTAAAATTCCAGATCTAACCACCCTGGAAGCCAAAATTCAGGCTGCAGGACCATTGCTGTCAGATTGCACTGGGCTGCTTCTTTCCATCTTCACAATTCAAAAATATGTAGGAAACTTGTCATCCTGCAAACAATTCTGCATGCATTTCATGTGTGCAAAAGGGGCGAGAACGGCACCGATGGGCTCAAATGTCCCATTTAACAATGAACTGGATGCAGGTAGGATCAGCCCCACCACACCTCTGTTGGTCACCTCTGTTAGGAAGAGCCATTTAATCTCAAGGTCCATTTGTCTTTGCCTTCACCTCCGAAATCACCAGTCAGTGCCAAAAGTGGTGTGGTGACTATAGCAATACAGACACTTACTCACTGGTGACAAGATTAAGAGCACCAATTCATTTTACTTTGCTGGACCCACATCCTACAGAGAGGAATAATTTTTCTTTTAGTCACTACTGTTCTGGGATGCATTTAAATGAGCTCTAAAACTGTCAAGCAAACAACCAGCCCAATATCCAAACCTGCTCTCCAAGCCTTACCAACTTGACCAGAAAGGCAGTGGATATGTTATGGTTAACTTTTGCTTTCCCATCAAATAAATTGCCTTTCTGGAAAATTCTCATAGTTTTTTGTAAAACTGAAACGTACTGGCAATCAGGAGCTGGAAAGCTCACATGATAGCTCTGCCTGCTCTACCATCACATACCCAACCCTTAGCCATTTTAATTGACATAATACTTGATTTAAAGAGCATTTCTTGCAGTAACTGCCACACTTTCTGCTTCCACACTGTTTAAGACATTACTGCTGCTGGAAGGAGCGCTTAAGAAACTGCATAGGAAATTAGGACTCGATAGAATTGAACGCTTACAGAAGATATTTAGAAACACAGGGGTACATTACAGCAGGAAATAATTAAAGACAAGTCTTTCAAACAAGGAACACCGAAGAAATTACATAATTTTATTTCCCCTGGATAGTTAAGAAATCTAACTAACACTTTCCCTTATTCAGTGCTGTCTGATACAGACCTCACCGAAGCCTTTGAATGCTCCCGTTGCCATCAGCAGTGTTAGATCAGGTCCTAGGTGTATGGTGGTGACTATCTGGTTTTGCAAAATAGTCAGCAAGCCAGAGTGGTATGAATTCTAGTACTTTTGCTTAAATACCCCACAACATGCTGTTTGCCGCTAGGTTTCTTGTACACATTTTGGCATCTTATTAAATCAGAAAGCTGTCCCAATGATCAAGCCACATGCTGCAGAATTTCATCAGCTTTTTCCAAGTATTTCCTCTTCAGAGCTGTTTTACAATAGGTAGGGGAGCTCTAGTAAAATGGTAATTATTTCTGTGTGTTTTTCTTGTTCCCTTTGGTTGTCCAGAGTTCATTCCCTAATGTCTATACTTGCTACCAGGGGCCTTGCAAGGTTCTCCTAAATAGCTCTGACCCTCTGCAGAGGAAGGATTTTACTCAGTCTTCTTTACACTCACCTTCCTTTTTCCCAAATCAGGTTGACCCAAATCACTGGCCCAAAATACAATTCAATATATCAGTGCAATTAGCAGTGCCAGAATTACTGTGTAATCTTAGCATTACAAATTCTTTGTTAATACTCCAGTTGATAATCCATGGTGACTTTTCTTTTTATTACCATGTTTTGCTGAGTAATTTCCTTTCAGGCTTCATACACTCTATTGTTAATATTGTTACCGTGGTTGCAGCAACATCATCTGTTTTTTCTTTTTTTTTTTCTTCCCCTTTGAATTAAATAGTGCATTATAAAGTACTTCCAGTAAATGAGTGTGTGCTTTAGACATGCTTCTTCTGCAAACCATGTACGCAAAAATGTGATACTCAGACTCTGGAGAATTCAGAAAGGACATTTTAAAAAAATTTTAAAAATCTTCACAATAAATAAAAAAAAAGAATGTGCTACGAGCTGTACTTTATTAAGCTTGCCGTATGCCTTTTGAGTAGGGGAAGACAAGAATAAATTAGAATTACCTGGTCAAGTTCAGGCATCTGCTGGCTGTCATCTTTCACTTGCCTCCTATCAGTTGTAACCTTAATATTAACAAGATGTTTCAGCTTGAAATAAAAATTAGCCAGAACCCTTACCATTAAAGATCCATCATCAATTGCAGAAGTTAGTGAAGAACTACAAAAACGAGTAGCAGATCCAGAAGGGAATTTTCACTAATCCCCTTCTCTGTTTCAGCTCCTCAAAACTCTTAAACTGCTCTTTTCCAGGTAGGATTTGCAAGAAATTCTCCATTTTAACAGTACATGGGTAGTGCTTAGATATTGCAACTTACTAAAGGCACCTTATAGAGATATTCAGAGACTTGGTGATCACTTGAAATGTGAAGGTCAGGGGAAGGAATGTGCCTTCAGGCTCTCCAACCATAAAGATACTAATATTCCTATGAAGAATATTAGTCCTAAAAAGAAGACTTTAGCTACATGACCATCCCAAATGCTACATTCTCCACTGAAAAATGGCTCCCTTGAAGGCTGTTACATCTTCCTTACTTGTGATCCAACTTTCTAACTGCTGACATTCTTGATGATAGATTCCTCCTATTTTCTGTCCTCTTATCTTTTTTGTCCTTTTTAGATATTAGCCCTGAGATGCTTCTTGAAAGTGAAAAGGTGAGGCATCACCTCACTTCTTTGCAAGAGTCTCAGAGAAAGTTTTACCCTGGTGGGACACTAAATTGATGACGTTTAGGACAACAGACAATTTCCCTCCACATTCAACAAACCTCCCTGTCCGCTGGGTATAAAACAGACTTTTAAATGAGGAAACTAGCGGATACTACTGTCTCTCAGGCAGAATTCAACCCACCCAAGAGCTGAATGTCCCTCTGGTAGCACCTAGGTCACCCCAGGGACCGCAGAGGGAGCCAGCGGCATCTCTGCTCCCAATTTAGGAGGTGAAGGTACACGGGATTAATCTGAGTTTAGTACTTCAACTGCTGCGTTAGTGATCAGTATCTTGATTTTGTTCCACAGTGAAGGAATTCCCACTGATTTCTAGGGGTAATCTATCTCATCACTGGCCTCGTTGCCTCTAGAGGAAAAGATGTCTTTCCATTTTCTTTTTTTATTACTTTTATTCCCATATGGTATATCCCATAGAGAATGTATTTTCTCTGTCACTATAATCTGCATCTGAAAGGATGCTGACATTAAAACCCTGCACAATGTTATTCTGCTATAATGAACTGCAGTTCATATAGGTTAGTGTGTAGGTTTCACGTTATAATTATTATTGTGATGATGGTGAAGCTATTAAGCAGGAAAAAAAGGCCCAAACTCTAAAAACTCATTAATAGCCTGCATGCTGGGGAAGAGGGCATGTAGAAACAACATTAACAGGTAAGAATTTACTGTTCTTTTCCATTACGCTGTTAATTTTTGTCCTTTCTTTCACCACTTTAAACTGACGCGTCATGGAGATTTTTTTTTTTTTTAAGGAAAATAATTGCATTTACTAATATTGCTGGCAAGCTGCCAAGTATTCTGGAAGTAAATCTGTGCATTTTTTACGCTATTTCCAAGTGCTGTAAATAACTTCTTTTGGTGTGAAACACCCTAGGGGGAATACAGCTAAGTTCAGCAGCGCAAGACCTATTGCTCTTTTGATAGCAATACTTCACTTCCAGCCCGGTTTTGGGGTGGGATTTGAGTGCAATGCCAATGGGGAATGGTTAACACCATAGAGTGAGGGCTAAGGTCAGGACACCGAGGGCCACCAGAGCTGATGTGGACATCAGCGCTTGGGTCACGATGGACCTGCAGCTTGATGGTCATTTGGAGTGGGCTTTTGCTTTTAGGGCCAGGCATGAGCTCCGTCCTAAGCAGATGATCGAGCCCTCCTGGAACAGATGAGACGGAGAAGAGCAAAGGATTAGAAGGGACAATAAATCCAGAGAAGGGAGGGGTGATGATAGCTGAGGGCTCAAAATGGTCTCATACCTCTGTCTGTGGCCAAAAGACCCGTGCCCTGCAGAGTTAAGCCTGCTGGTTATGCATGGACCAGGGAACCAAAGCTTGTTTTCCCTTTGCCTTTTCCCCTTTTTCTGCTTCATCCTGGGTGCGTGGGGGTCACACCAAGCTGCAATGGGCAGGACATGTCAATATGCCATCCCAACCTTTCGAAGAGGTACAGCACTATTTCCTGCCCTGGGGAAAGGTGTACCA
Organism: Buteo buteo; assembly: GCF_964188355.1. Lineage (NCBI taxonomy): Eukaryota > Metazoa > Chordata > Aves > Accipitriformes > Accipitridae > Buteo > Buteo buteo. Next base: position 25,362,810 of record NC_134188.1, read on the forward strand.
GGCTGTCTCCCCAATCTGGCATTTCCAGATGCTCGTATCTATATTTCTGAATTCCCATTTGGACCACTGCATCTAATTCTAGGTCCAGCACACAGAGTGTTAGTCCACATCTGGTCCAGTCTCCTCCAATGCCCCTTGAGGTATTGGCTTTGCTTTTTTTTCAGTGAAGATGCATCTCCACCCATAAGCAGAACAAAGTAAGAGGAAAGAGCACGTTATTTTTGTTTTACCCGTGCCCAGAGGTGTGCACTGAGCTCCAAATAAAGGAAAGCACAGCTTCTGCCATGAGAATTTGTTCATTAAAATCTCATTGCTTTATTTCTCAGAGGCTTTTGATTAACTTTTAGCAAAAATGCCATTTTTTCCAATCCAGGGCAGTGATTGAAAATGCAGCACTGCCCTAATTCTGCAAAGTTTTCAGTGTTTCTTTGAACTATCCCTAAAAACTTTAATTGTACGCTCTAAGGCAGGTTGTTGTTTTGTTTTGTCCATCCCAGCACAGACCATTTTGAAACCTCTATATAAAGAGAAAATAATAATTCCTATCTGGTGTTCACGTAGTTTAAACATTTTCCAAACTTAACTTTGTTATGGCCGGATGAAAAATAAGTCTTTGCCACACTACACTAAATTATACAAAGACGTTTGGGGAGCAGACATGTTACAGGACGCAGAGCAGGGCTGCTTTTGGGTGGGCACTGGACTGCAGCTCAAGAGATTTAATCCATGGCTGTGCTACAGACAGTGCTTGACCTTGGCTCTATCACTTCATTTCTCTTTCTTTCTTTTTCTCAGTTCCCTTTTACAAAATGAGGATGTTAGTTCTTTTTTTACTCTACCCCCTTTTAAGTTGTGAATCCAAATATTTTCTAATTAAACATACAGATAGCAGAAAATAAAGCAACTATAATCCAGTTCTATCCAGTAATATATTAAGCGAATTTTCAGCGCTGAAGTGTTTAAAATATAGGCTTAGGCAGCCCCTCAAACATGCACCGAATATCTTGGGGGGGGGGGTGAAAAAAACCCCTGCATTTTGTTGTTGCTATTGCTGCATTTATTTACAAGCCATGGGTTGAGCAACCGTGAGATGGAGAGCGTCAAACAAACCGTGCGGCACAAGCCATTATACCAAAAGCTCTCCTGGAGATCGCAAGAGCTTCCCGGGTCCTCTAATGGTCACAGGCACCCAGAGCACTCGTTAAAAACAGTGTGAAAGGCACCGAAATGTGCCGTCTCTCTCCTGCCGCAGCACCCAGGCAGTGGCTGTTTTCTCCCCTTGCAACTCTCTCCATCGGCGAGACCTTCTCCTGCCGAGCAGCCCTCTTCTCGCTGCTGTATTTAATGACCCCCCCCAAAGCGCTACAGGGCTTCCGCAACCAACTTCGGCGGTGGCAAACTCAGAAACGAACTACTTCATCAAAATGACAGCTTTCTGCTGCATTCAGAAACGTGCGCTTTGATTTTTGCCCGGGTTTGGTCACTTTGTAGCGGGGGGAGATGGAAACAATTTTTTTTTTTTTAACTTAAGATAAATACACATTTCTTCTTTTAATAGAGAAATGGTTTAAACAAAATGGGAAATTATGGCAGCCTTGACTAAGGCTTGAATTCAAAATAATCTGTTAGAGACTTGTAAATAATTTTTAGATAATTTCCAAGCAACTATGTCAAAGTCTTAAGGAAAAGTCAAAGTAATGAATTGGCTGCAGTTTCTTGGTGAGAACCTAGATTCGGTCTGTGGAGGTGCCAGATCAGCTCCTAACAGCAGCTGCTTCTTCTGCAACTGGAAAGGGAGGGTTTCTTTCACATCAAGTCATCCAAGTAGATCAATGGGCATGTACAGAAGTGAGGAATTCACCAGCAGTTGAAAAGGACAGGAGGGGAAAATCTGCATGAATAAAACCAGAGACACGACGTATTATAGCGAATTTCAGGACATATTACATCTGGGGAGACAACTGGTTTAAGAGGTTGCCACCACAGATATCCATTCCCATGCCTTTGCAGGGGTTCTCCATCCCCGCGGTCATGACGATGCAACTGCTCATGGGGTTCAGCTCCGATTTACCCCCCAAAAGTGTGTGATTTAAAGCCTTTCCTCAAGGACGGGGTGTCAGCGCACAGAGCTGTGATTACACAGCTCCCGTGGGAACGCTGCCGTCCCACCGAGAGAGATCGGTTCCACCCAGGGTAGAGCAGCAGAAATCCCACCCCACAGAAAATCTTCCTGATTTGGGTCAAATAAGGGCCAGTGGCTGAGGGTGGGGTAACAAAAACACCTGGGAGCTATTTAAGCCAGCATTGCCAGCGAGGAAGAAGCATTGCCAAGCTCTCTTAGAAATGCACCTCTGTTCCAGTTCCCCAGCGACAGCTAGCGCTGTCTTTGTTAACACCAACACATTTTCTGGGCAAGACTTATTTTCTTCTCCTATCTCCAGCAGGTTCAAGTACTTTTATTACACTCGGTTTGGGAGGAGGGGGGTGAAATTATGACTGAATTCCAGTTTCCATTTAAAAGCAGCTTGATGTGAATTCTAAATAAATGAAAAACAACAAAAAAAAATAAAATCCAGCAATCATCTACTGAATAAGAAATCTGTTGTTCACCATTTTCTCTTCATAAAAAATGTAAAAAGTAGGAATCTGAATAAATGCATGCTAAACTATATAATTGCTGAAATAAATATGTATAGATATAGGATATTCTTTGATTTAGCATAAAGAAGCAGCAAATTATACCAATCAGTGAGAATCAGCCAGTTTTAAAAGAATATAACTGAAAAGCACACATGCAAAACAAGATTAAAACTGATTATTTAAATCAAGATTCTCTGGTTGCTGGTTTAAACCATGATTACAATTTAAATCAAGCCACCCTGCCACAAATAGTTTAGGGACAATGATTTCTCCCTCTTATATAATGTGTGGATTTTATAGCTGACAGTCTCGTGCTGCTTGTAAGGAACATGGATGTACTGAGCCTCCATCTCCAGCCACATTCTTCATTTGGTTCTGCTTTGGTTTAGGTGGTTGAAATGGGCAAATCGCAATCCTCAGCTGAAATACTGGGAATCTGGAAACCCACCAAAAAACTTCAAGATGCTTTTTCTTTTGGGAGCCTTAGGATGGAAAATTAAATTGAGATTCAACTGCAACCCCGGAGCCAGGCTGCGATGCTGATTCCCCGGTAACACAGGGGCTGGAAAAGCTGCCATAGCCCCATATGAGAGTATTAAGGGAAATGTCTCCCTCTCTCCTAGGTACCACTGCTTTGGATAATTACATTCCACTTAACAAAATTCCCTTTACACCTGCAGTTGGACGGGGTGTTTCTCCTCCATTAAATTGCTCTGTTTTGCTGCTGTGCTCTGCCAAGCAGCTGTTAATGTTCCACCCCAGAGGTGTCTGCAGCTCAGTGATGGGTGAAATGATTAAGGCTAGCAAGGCACTTGATCACTTGGAATGAAAGGTGCTACATAAACATACCCCATTAGTTTTATTAATGCTCAACAAAGCAAACTTTTCCTGTAGCTGGTTCTACTCCTCCTCAGCATTTAATACAATGTGTTCCCCTCTGGGAGACACGGCAGGTAAATGCAGCACACGTGCGGTTTGCTGGATGCATTCTTCAGCTTTCCTTAAAGACACCTATTTCCCAGACTGATGATTTGACCCATCGTATGGTGGAGGACAACCATGAAATGAGTGTTGTGTTTGTAGAAGTTCGGAGGAGTGTTAATCTTGGGCCACTTCTCAGGAAAAGGAAGGTGATGACCTTGGGCACTGCGGACGCTTACCCTGGCGTCAGGAGAGTACAAAACTTGGCATGGGATCAGTCTACAAACAAGAACAGGGAAAGGGCTTAGGGGAATGCCACCTGATGGAGCTGTAGAGAAAACAGGACTTTTCATGCGATCAGGCTTCAGTCTTTAAGCAGGTTAGACATTTGGTTGATGAAGAGGGTTACTCACATATTTGCAAAGTGCTGAGTTCCGCATGGCATTGGCTCAGGCTTCTAGATAAAGGTTGACGTCGACATTTATGCAAACACAGTATAGATGTATATATTTGTAAATTATATGCCTAAATGGGACTTGTACACAACAGTGGAGGAAATGTGCTCTCCTTGACCCTTCCCAAGTCGCAGTGTCCCTCAGCCCCACCTGAATGTTTTTGGCTGTTGACTGTCCATCAAGTGTGGTTCCCCCTGAGGATAGTCCTTGCCATTCCATCTGCATAGGAGCCCTTCCACTAGTATGCTGTCTGCTATCAAATCATGACAAACTTACTTTCTTCAGTCATTTTCCTTCTGTTGGAGCTCTGAATGGAGAAAGCAGAAAGCAGAGATCAACTCACAAAAACTCCATTGGGTCCTATTAAGGCTGAATGGGATATTTTCATAATTCCCTTTGATGGGGGTCATGAGTGTTTTTGGAGGGCTATCTTCTTTCACGTGCATTGGTAACAAATAGGTTGGTTCCCATATGAATTTTGGATTATTAACCCTCTTCCTGCCCCTATTAGACCTTGGGATTTCACCAGCAGAGCCCTGGTGAAACATCAGTGGACAGTGCTACTCCTTTAGTGTAAATGGATTATCCAAGTCCTTATTTGGTCAAAAACTAGCAATGTTTTGACAAAAAAAAAAATAAAATATTGCTACATTAATTGTTGGATAGTTTTGGGTGCTGAAAGGGTAAGTACTGGGGCTGTAGGTATTGGAACTCAGTATGATGCTTTTCAACATTTTAGTGGTTATCTAGTGGAAAACTTAAACTCGTGGCTGGTAATGTGCGTGGACATTAAAACTAGGTAGAGTAGTAAAACAGTACAAATAAAAAGCTGTAAGGACAGGGCCTAAACAGGCACAGTACAATGCAGGCAGATGCAATAATCTACAGCTGTAGGGGAGTGGAAAGCCATTGAATGCAGCAGGGTGACAGCCCGGAGGTCTTGGCTCTGTAAAGCGTCATGGGGTCGGGGTAAGCAGCCTCCCAGCAGCATCTCTGTGCAATGCTCTTGGTGTCTTTCAACTCAGGCCTGGACGTCTTGCTGGAAGGCAAACAAAATGAACAGGACAACCGGGTGAAAGCAGCTGCGATATAGAATAGCTCAGACTAATTTCTCTCTGTAAGCTGCACGACTATGGAAAAGATCAGTTTCCAAAGGCATCGTTGAGAAGGGATTAGTGCTTTTTCCTAAGGAGATATTTTACCACCTCAGAACAGAAGCATTTTTTAGAAACTTTTAGGAAGAGCTGTCAGGTCTCGACTCTGAAGCAAATGCAGCCCCTAATCGTTTTCATCTCGGTCATTGGCACCGGGGGTTTGCATTCTCAGCATCAGATTATGGTTGGTCTCCACATGAGCACAAAAGATAAGAGAAGATATTCAGAAAGTGTTCCCAAGGACATCCTAGACCCTAGCATCTATTATTGCCCCTGAGCAGTACCCCAATAGATTCACGTTCCCACAGACAGTGATGAACTGAGTCCTTAACCTTCTTTTAGTTCTTTTCTTCTGGAGTGTCTCACTGTAAGTAATGTTTTCCAAACCTTTAACGCTCTCATGAGCCATGCCCTGTTTATCACTGTCCTCCCTGAATTGGATTTAGTTAATTCATTCTTGGCTTTGCCTAAAGTTCTTGCAAATACATTTGCGTCCTTCAAGAGAAGAATGTCCAGACCGTGGTAGAGATGGGGAGAGGTCAATAACCCTTTTCCCCATCAGACACAGAGAGCAGATAGATTCTTCAGAGGAATCGCTCAGATGCTTTCCTGGAGAAACTACTAAAAAAATCTCTCCCAGAGCTGCTTCACAGATTGATGTCTTATCGATAGTGGCATGTGGGGGTTGAGAGGATAGGAGGGACAGATGGTCCATAAGGTTCCTTTGAGCTACAGCCAGAATCAGAGAAGAAAAAGGAAGATTGGTGAATTTCTGGAAGAGCTTATTTCCTCCTTGGACTTCAACAGGGTGTTGAAATTCATCCAACAGACTCTGTAAAGCCTTTTGGATTCTAAGAAGAAGACATAGATCTACAGCCTCATTATTGCTTATTCGGCTGTAAAACAAGAGCTGTAAGGAAGGAGGGAGACAATAGGGTTTGCTTCCTTCCTGTGTATACGAGCTCCTCTCCAATTGGAAGTTTACTGATGTGGCTGTTATGAAATAATTATTTCAGCATCGTTTGTTTTGGCACAAGGATCTGTCTGACCATTCTGATTCCATGTAGAAAGTTACTTCAAAATGAGTATTTCCAAATAATTTCCCAGGAATAATTATATTGGTACATTTCCAAGTCTAGATAAGCCTATGAATAGGCCTCCAGAATAGGATGAAAAAAAATAGTTAAAAATTAAGGGATTCTTTATTTGCATGTTTTCTGAAGTATGCAGATATACCTTCCACTTGCAAAAATACTGTCTGAAAACTGATTAGTGACTCTGTTTTCTAATACTTTTGAGTAAGAGTGTTTGGAATTACAGGGAATTCAGAAGGTCACTAGCAGGGAGTATTTTGAAAATATTACTGTTTCAGGAAAGCTTGTATGGTAAGGCCAGGAGTTAGGATTCGTCAAGGTCTTATGCAGCCCTGCAGAGTTAGGAAGCAGGTGGTAATTCTCTTCATCATGACTTGCCCTAAAACCTCTGTGATGCCACTCAAACCCATTGAGATCCCAACCCACTTGGGGAAGAGAGAGAAGAACCGTAGAGCTTGGCTTTGTCTATCTGTTACTGAAGGGTAGTTGTTGGTGGCTGGATATCTGTTGCCTGCTGTGAAAATGGCATCACATATTCTTCCACACTAGCCCTCATGCAAGGCCCTGCAAAAAAAAAAAAAGGCATTACCTTGCCCCAGGGTCATTCTTCCTATAGCCTTTGCATGAAAGGTTTCGGAGGTGGGTCCTTGCAGCCTCTGTTTTACACAGCTTCAGGGGGAAAAAAAAAAATCTGTTGCATGACTCAGACTCATCCAGCTCCTTCTCAGCATTTACTGTTTCTTCCACTCAGATTTTGCATTCGGTATCCTTACTCAAACAACTCTATTTCCTCCCTCCCTTTCTTCACCTTTATTTCTTCCTGATGAGCAATTCAGACAACACTGTTCCTCTCCTTCATTCCTATCAGTGACTCCATTCAAAGTCCTGCCCATGTTCTTATTTTCCTGGCAGAGCTATATTCGGTGAACGCATTTGTTTCTCTAGCTAGAGAACAAAAATATCTGCAAGCAAACTCATTTCACTTCTGAACTTCTTAGGAGAGTAGTGCTGGGAAGGGGGAGGAAAGTGCTTTGTCAAGTGTTAGAGGAGCAAGAGAGACATCTTCTCCCCCTGACATCTCCCCTTTATTATTATTGGGAAGATTCTGTTAGTCTCTCACTTCCCTGGGGACTAGAAACATCTTGAAAAGATCTTTCATGCAGGCAGATAACAAACTCACTGCAGAGCTGCATCAGAAAAGGAAAAATTACTTGCTAGTAATAATGTTTATCACAATCCTTCCTCCTTTCCCAATCCTACAAAGGAAGCTATCTCTCATGTAAAGGCCAAGCCTTGTGATTTTTTTTTTTTTTTTTTTTTCTGGCAAACTACCTATTGTGCAAATTCAGTGCGTGTAACCTTAGATGACAGAAGTTTTACCCAAAAAGTGGGTTGAAGGAGACGACAGTGGGGGCTGGTATGATTTATTTAAGATAGACCTGATCTGATAGTACACTCCACAAAAAAGGCCAGGTCGCTTCTGCTCAATGAATTGGCACGAGGGCTGTTCCCGCGGCAGAGCAGAATCGGTGAAGCCTGGGCCAGATGTCGGGGGGACTCACACTTCCACTGGACTGAACTCGTCAGCGGAGTGCGCTCGGCTTTTCATCCCACCAGGACAGGAAAACACAGTTACGTGGCACTGTCAGCTGCCGCTTTGAAGGAGACTTTGATTTCATCTGCTCTGCATGGATGTTAAAAATCTCACAGTGCTTTAATGGGAAGGCTGACCCCGCTGTTTTGTGCTAAGGTGTCTTTCTCATCAGCAACGTATAGTTAGCACTGACTCAGTTGGCTACCATCCTCAACGTTACAGGCATCCACATCCCAGAGTAGTAATTACCTATTACTAAAAGTTAAAAGAAGTAAACTTCATGAAACTGCTGCAAAGTGGCAATGTGCAAGCTTGCAAAATGCGTGTGTACGTGGGCAGCTGCAAGCCGCGGTGGTTTGCTGGGATGCATTTCCAGCCCTGTGAATTATATCTGCTTGATGTTGCGTGCTCTGTCAATGGTGAGACTGGGAGTAGAGCCGAGGGCTCTGACACCCAGTGCCCCGAGTCTACCCAAAACGCTACTGAGATCCTCAGTGAACAGGAATTGGTCCGGCGCTGCTGACTCCAGCCCTCTGAAACACTCAAGAAATGATGGTGTACACCTCTAACATGATCAGTCCACCGAATTTATGAGACTGAAAAAAAAGTTTCTGGTTTTGGTAGATGGTGAATCTGATTTATTAATTTCAGGGGAAAAGTATCCATATATCAGCTATCTTTTTCACATATGCTGAAAGAAAAAGTACTCCAAAGTAGCTGTTAATGAAAATAAAAGTACTGTGTTAGTTGCTTAAGGCCCAAGCAAGTGACAGCCTTAAAAAAGGTGTCCATCTAGTAATATTTCACCTAATGTCTCATTATATGATGATTAAAATATCAGGGTCAGTCAAATTTAAGATGCTGAAGACCTTGTCAACATGGTGAGAATGAAATGCAGTTTTCCTGGAGATCTTCTCAAAAACAAATAAAATTATTTAGGTGTATATATATATATATATATATATATATATATATATATATGAAAAAAAACTAACAAGCTGCAGAGAGCAAATTTCTGGAGGATCTTCAGTATCCCCCTGTCTGGATTTCTTAATAAACATCAGAGTGCAATGGCTGAAAGGAAGGAGCAGATATACAACAGACAAATCCAGAGAGGTCAATTTTTTCTGTTTTTAACAGAGAGCTTCCTTTTTCAAGGGAAAGATGTTTCTGCTAGAAATGTACATAAATATATGACTTTTTAATAAGGGCATGTAGCTCATTACCCTCTGCAAATTAACCATATCTAATCATATATTTCCTAAAAAATAAAATAGCACATTGCATCTGTTAGTCTTCATTCAAATACAAACCAAATATGCATGAGTACTGTAGTATAAACTGTTCCATCTGTTTCCATGAATGTATAGTCATGCTGGTCACCCCCCCACACACAACAGAAGGGTCTTTTGCTCTTAGCATCTGTCTTCACTGAAGAACTATATTTTTAACTGGGAGTAGTCAAGCTGGGGTAAGAGCAGCACTACTGTAAAATAACTCTTGAATCCTGGTGCCCATGCTGCCATGGTCATTGTATGTGCATGGCTTTGGGATTACTGGAGGCAAATCTTTTGGTTTTTAGCACTGACATAAAACTTAGCTTCACCCTAAATTCTCAAAGAAGTGGTAAAAGAAATTGTCTGTCCTTTCTGGAGATACAGAGGGAATTGTGGGAAGGTGTTGGAGGACAGGCATTACTTGAGAGGACGCTAGGCAGCGGTCAGTGTTAGCAGTTGGTATGTAATGCTGCTCTGAGTTTCATCCTGTATATACTTCTGAGCAGGTCACTTCAAATTTATTGCATTGCCCTGTTTGAAGCAAGTGGTTTTGCGTGTGACCAAGAGGAGACTTAGAAGGAAATCTGAAGCTGCAGCACAGGTTAGTGTTGTGGGAAAAACTCTGATCGTATTTTTAGAAAACACAAATTTGCCATTCAGCCTGTGACAAGGTCACCATGGTTCTCACTTTCTCTTGCTCTTTCCCGGTGGCCTGCACATCTCAGCCTCTCACACCTGCATTACTGCAAAACCGTAACAGGCTCTGGCTCTCCAAGAATCAGTACCTACTGAGGCATCACAAGCCAGTCACATATGGCCTATTCCTGTACGGGAAGGGGAAATCACAGTCCGTGGAGACCACTGCGTCTGTACCAGGGATGGTGCTGGTACAACTTCAGCACTGAAAAAAGCCAACCTTCTTCCTAGCTTAGTTAGTCACAGTTGTCACAGTTTCACCTGAATTCCCCTTCTTGTTCACCAGTCTGCAGGATACGTCTCCTAGCACAACAACTTGCTTTTTCGGTTTGAGAAAAACTGAAAATCTGCTTGGAGCCTTGGTCTTGGGCTAGTGAGAGCTGCGGCACCCAACGCCCGTGAGACGTGAGATGACTCTGGTGTGACCAAAGTAGAATACCAGTCACAACTATTGCCCAGAGCAGTTAGCTTTGCTTTGAAGGTCTCAGATAATATCCTGGGAGGACACTGTGCTATATCGTGTTTAAGTGTGTTGGCCCAGTATTCAAAGGTATCCCACATTCAGCTGTGCCAAGCAAAGCAGATACAGCCAGAGAGTCTCTAGATGCTTCTCTGAGATAACTTTCTACCCTCCAAAAGCACAGCTCTTTCACAGATAAATGTGATCACCTCTGTTGCTCCAGTTACCATCTTCTTTTACGTTTCCAGTAACATGGCTATTGCAGTCGTCACATTTATGACTTATTTCTGGACAAACAGGATCCTTCTTCTCATGGCTTGGTCTTGGTTCACTGACAGTACATCAAAGCGGACAGAGAAATGGCAACTTCGTAGAACACAGCCAAATTCCCAAGTTGTGTCTAGACAGATGCCCTCAGTCATCATAAGACCACAAAAATCTTGTCCTGAAACAGCAGCGATGGTGGGGGCACCTCAGGGACCGGTGAGCAGCTGAGGGGATGGGGCTGATGAAGAAGGGTGTCATGGAGAGAGATCTGTCCCAGCTGTCTGTCATTTTAATTATCTGCGTGTATATATACACATATATACTACACGCTGCACCTCTTTATCAGCAGTATGGGTTTGCTAAATATATGTCAGCTGAAATTACTTTAGAAAGAGCCTCAGCAATCGGTTTCCCACCTGCTTCTCTACGACAGCCGCCCAGACTCTGTAAAACACATCAGATGAAAGGCACTGTAGAGCTACAGCATGATACTATTATTACATCTAACAGATGAACAATCAGATCTGAACTGACCGGGGACTGAGCATCCGAGGCAAGAGGAGAATCCTTTGGGGAGACCGTTACCATGAAAGTAATACAATTCAGCATTTGTACCAGCGACTCTGAAATTCAACAGCAGTCAACCTAGTACTAGCATCCTTTTAAATATCATCTTTCATTTCTTAGCAAACAGCAATATGCTATAACAACATTAGGACGGGAAAAGGAGGGGAATTGCACAGCAACCAAACACACGCGCAGGCGGCAATATGGGCAGGTAGGAGCATAAAAAGCAAAGTCTTGGTGAATTTGTGGGTGTTCTGAAAAACAAGGGCAGTGCTATAGAGGGCTGAGGTGAATCGTAAGCAAAGGGCAAGTAACAGAGACCACCAGCAAGATGGTTGGGGGAAGTAGCGTTCAGCCAGAGGTCACAGCCCTGCTGATACCAGGAGCCCACGATGCTGTTTCTGTACTTGGGACTCAGCAAGTTGCAAGACAGTCTGGTAATATGCATGGAACATATCCAAGTGGGAGAGCTATCTGAATATCTGTGTGGTGGGCATTTGGTTCATATTCAGGAGAAATGAAAGAAAAGAGGAGGGAGTGAAAACTGCTTTGACGGTTAAAGACAGCTTTAGGGAAAAGACAGTGTAGAAATAAATGAAAACAGCTGTCCAAGAGTTTGTAAAGCTTTGACTTGGTAGTGGAAAGACATTGAAGCTCTCTTTTAAAAATTTATTTTACTCTATAAGGTTATCTTTTTAATATGCAGAAAGAGCAGCAGGCTATCGATTAGCCTTATGTTGCACTGCACTGATTTCCTGGACAAGCTCAATATCAATAACTCAAAATCTGGGAATAAACCAATAAACATGGACTGCAGTTGACCTTAACTGTAACCTTCACACTACCTCCGTGGCAAAAGGGAAAAGCAAGCATTGAAGATGATAATGAAATCTCTTGGTTTAGCTCATATTAATATGCACAACCATCAAACACTTCCTCCTAGATTTTCATTTCATGAGCAAATTGAATGAGACTTAGAAGATCACAGGGTGAAATGCTGGTTTTGAGACACCAGTGTCTCACACCTCAATAACCCTTTGTTATGATGGAGGTATGCCATGAATAAAAGTGTTTAAAGGTAGTGGGCTTGGCGTCAGGGGACTCAAATTCTCCTCTTGTTTCAGCCGCTTCTTTTGCCAACTTGCACAAATCTCTTTTTCTCTCTGGACTTTCATTTCCTTCACAGCAATTTTGACTCTAACCCTTTTTTCTTGCCCCCACCCATATTCTGATAATCGTGTTCAAGAAAGAAGAATTTAAACTGAAACCATTGCAAAAAAATGGCAATTTGGATGGCTATGGCACAGGGGATCCTGGGGTTACTGCAAAGCCTATCTGGGTTTCATCTATCACAGCGAGGACTGGAGGAGGAAGGCTGGAGGGAAAGGATATGATTGCAGACTCTAAATTTATCAGCCAGGTAAACACCAGGGAGGGAGCAAAGGTCTTTAAGCTAAAAGATGATGTTGGCACAAGAACAGACGACTACAAATAGGCCAAAAATAAATTTAGACAGGAAGCTAGAAATTTTCTAACTGTTTAGAGAGTGAGTTCTGGAATTCCTTTCCAGTCAGATTAGACAAGAAAATAACTAGTTTTTAGACAGTTGTGAGCAGGCTTGTATGGGACGATGCCTCTTTTATTTGAGGGATAGAGTTGGTGACCTTGAACATCCCTCTTAATCCCACATTCCTCTTTCATTTCTGTGTCGTCCAACACCTGCAGTGTCCTGTATAACGTGCCAGGGAGAGCTGTGTCAGACAGGTCACTTCTTCATACCGGCAACCCCTGTTTTAATACACTGCCAGTTCACAGGGCTGAGAGCCACGGCGGTGGGAACAGATCAAAGACGAGCCATATTTGAAGGCTTTCTTCCCATGCAGGAGAGCAAAGGGCTTTTTTAATTGCAAACTATCCCAGACAGAAACGATGCCTCTGCATTCAGCATGGGAATACAGGAGCAAGCAAAATTTGAAAGTAGCTTGAAATTCATCCACCCAAGTACTATTATCCTTTCGGTTTGTGTATTTTTGCCTTGCTGCAAATTTGAGCCATTCAATGAAAAGTCAGAGCCCTGCTGGGCAAAGCGCTGCTCATTTCACGTCAGGGAACAATCACTGCCCTAAAGGAATTACAAAGCTTGCCAGAGAAAAATGTTATCGTCCCCACCTTGCACATGGGGCACTGCAACAGGGGCTTCGTTAGGGCTTTATATTTCTAAAAATGGCCTCAGCTTGGGCCCTTACAGGCTCGATCTTACTTTCAGCTTCTCTGAAAATAAGAGCAATTGAGTATGAAGCCTGACACCAAAAATGGCAATTTTTTTTTTTTCAGTAAACACCTTGCTCTTCTGCTTCTTACACCTTTTGACTCCTGGACCCATCGTTCTACCCCTGCTGCAGTGTGTTTCTCCTTGTGTTTGGTGACTCTCAAAGCTGCTTTCAACCTGCTTCAGGACTGAGCAAAGTGAAGGACTTTAATGTGCCTCCACTAGGCAGAGCTACCTGGCCATGCACTATGTAGTTTAAGAACTGAGGCAAAAATGTGGCACTCGGTTTTCCTCTCTAATAAGACTTTAGTCTGAACACTTACTATTTTGTATTTTTTCTCTACTATTTCAAGCTATTCAGTCTCTATATTTTTAATCTTCCTCCCTTCATCACTGATGCTCGCTGCTTAACAGCATTATCATCACCCCTGAAGACCATTTTTTTCAGTAGTGATGGGTTAGTATTTATACCGTACATTTGCCCTCAAAACTTTTGACATGGGATAAGAGAGCAAAACAATTAAAACATAATATTCTGCTACATGATGATAATTTTCCCTCATTGGTGAACATTAGGAAATGGCATTATTGTAAAGACCCAATTACCTTTTTTATGAGCATTGTATATTTGGAAAGTAATAAAACAGAGTTATAAAACTCAGATGATTAGGGATCTTAGAGATGCTCTGCATTTTAAGAGGGGGGGTGGTGGAATATTCTTTTAATTGCATCTGAGCACAGCCCAACCAACGATTAGTTACTTTCAAAGCAATAAACATTACCTGGGAAGCAATAAAAGGAAATGCAGGAAAGTTATTTGATGGATGATCCCCAAAAGACATAAGGCAAAAAAAGGGAATGTGGTTTAGTGGTTAGAATAACAGCCTCATAGTCAGGACTCCTGCCGTCTCATCCAAGCTGTGAAGCTGACTTACTAGATGCTCTGGAGTTCAACATTTCATTTTATTCAGTGTTAAATTGGGTCTAATAATACCCAAAGAATTGATGTGAAACTAAATATGCAAGTGTTTGTCAAGGCTTTGAAAGTTAGGATGAAAGAAGTCATTATAAATACAAAGTGCGAGTGGCTGAAAAACATGGAAGGTATTTTGTTGAAGTCTGACTATGTAAAATGCCAGCACAAGTGACAATGGACTAGGCAAGCTCCTGTCATCTACAGGTCAGAGATCAGCTGCTTAGTTTTATCAGGGAAAGCACAAACATCTTTAATTTCAGTTCTTGGAGAATTTAGTGAAGCCTCATCTCACTTCCAGTGATTTCCATAATGCCAGCTTTGGCCCTACAACCTGAATCTGTTTAATGCAATCCCATGCCCTCCGCACTCTACAAATACCAACTTCTCCTTTGCTAACATGATCTGTCAGCGTGGAGGCAGAACAAGAGAGCAGAAAGCACAAGAGGGATATACACAAGTTCCTAAGACAGAGCATCCTTGCAAAGTGTCCTAGAAAGCCAAAATCAGAACAAGAGCCCCCCCATGATTCGTGGTGGCCCAGGAGCTGCACCATGATTTTCAAGTTCCAGTTAGAACAATCAAAAAGAAAACCTTAAGAAAGAAAAAAAAAATCTGATGTTTTTACATACCTTTGAAAATTATTCTATTACCTTATCCTTCAAGGCTAAGAGCAGATGTGACACAGTGGTTGTTATTCCATTAGTCATCTCCATTCCTAGAACTGTTTTGGAAGCACTGGTGAGCACAAATAAGGCACTGAGGATTTAGCCACATTAATTGAGTGATAAAGATAAATCTATTGAGAAATATGAAAGCGAGCAAGAGGTGGAAGCAGCCAGAGACAAGTCCACCCCTTATATTGGGTTCTTACGTTCTTGTCAAACTTCAAGTCTGCTTTTTCCAACACAACTAGAAAAATGTGGCCTCTGGCTGCCCTTTTTGAGCACATGGAGGCCATTTAAATATGCAGAACTGAGTTGCTGTGTCCCCCCCAAGAATACACATCCAAAAAGAGGTATGCCTTACCATTCTCTGGATACCAAGAAGAGGGCTTTAGGGGACTAGATACTTTTTCATCCATACAAGTCCCTATGCAAACCTGGAAACAAAACTATTTTTAGAGTCTTTGGAACTGATTGTCCTCATTTCCTCTGCCGTAGCCAGGTTTTGGGTGGATATCAGACTTTGTAAGTATTATTTTTACTTTGCATAACTCATTTCACAGATACCAGAACTCACTTAGCAGATGAAAAACATGAACTGCTTCAGATGGACTTTTTTTTCCCCAAGTCCAGGCTGTGATCTTCAGGGACAAACACTGTCCATAAACTAATTAGATCATTTCCTTCCACTGATACGAACAGCCTGCAAGAAAATGAGATTGCATGCATGCTTAGTTTTCTAGTTTTTCTGTTTCTGTGCCAAAACATTTCTTTTCCTTAATTATAAAGAATTTTGACCAGGTTTATGCCAGATTTATACCATCTTTTTTATTCTGTAATGCTGATGCAGCTTTCTGAGTACTTGACATAACGGTGTTTGTACACACTTTGGGATCTAATGCTTGTACAACAGTAGAGGGAGGAAAGTTCTGTTCAAGGCCCTTGCAATGTTGTTTGAGATCACCTGGATTTGTCCTTTTAGCATCATCATTTTTTGTAATTATTCACACCATGTAAGGCACTTCAACAGTTTCAATGCAAAACACAGAAAACGTCCTGGAGCTGTCTGTCCTTCTCCAGCAAAGCTGAGGACCACTGCTCCTCTTTTTTCTGCTTCAGTGAAATGCCTGAAGTTAGACGGTATGAATCTGGAGCAAAACCCTGTGGATCTCATTGGGATATAGGCAAGAGCTCAAAATTAGGCATAGCTGAAGTCCTCTGCAAGATCAGAACCTCAGAGCATAATGCTACAAGATGCCAAAAACCTTTATGGTTCATTTAATCATCAAGAGCGTAGGATATTCAGCATTTTGCCAAGCTGGCCTCTCCAGCTGTGTTATATTGGTTTTGATTGCTCTTAGTTCATTCACGTTCATGCCCCGTTTCAATTTGATTTGAACGAAAACCAAGCCTCCAAAGGTCCTCTGCTGAGAGCTCCACGACCTACCCAGTTCTGCCTGGAGGTATGGAAAAATATTTTAGCTGCAATTTTAAAGCACAGAATCACAACGGTTCCTATTCAACCGCTCGTTTTGCATGTGGGCATTGATGGCAGAAAACTTGAAGGGAAAGGAAGTAGAGAAAATCCGGGAAAAGTCGTTTGAAGGAAGATTATGGGAAACTTAGAAGCAGAGTGGAGGGGAGAGAAGAAAGCATATAGTTTGATGGCTTGCTCATTACAGCCAATGATAAAAATCCTATTGACTTTAATAGCACATGATCAGGCTTCCCATGTGTAAAGTTAACATTGAATAGGAAGCAGCCTAGCTTCTGAAGGATTCTTCTGGTGCTACCAGCTGGAACCTAAAAAAGGCATATACGAGCAGACTTTTCATTGCCTTGTACTATAACTAGCTGTATATTAGTAAAAATCAGGTTCAGAATGGGTATAAAAAGTTCAGTTTGATATAGGAGCATTTTAGTACAATTTTAACTCACATTGCACCGATATAAATGATTTCTCATGTTGCAAAGAACCAGAGAATCAAATCTGAACCTTTTTTAAGTCAACGGCTCTTGGAATACCTTGTGCTCTGCCAAATTAGCTGAGGATCTGGCCCGAGGAGTGCAGATTACAGGGGAGAAAAGGAAGGATTCATAAATTCAGCCTTGTTTTGCAGACCCAGAGTGGTGGGGAAGGAAAAAGCATTTAGCAGATTTGCAGTCATTCAGCTTCCATGAGGTTAAACTACCTTTTGTTGAAACAAGACGAAAACACCACGTTTGAATTATTTGCCTCCATAGTCATAGATACAGTGACTTAGTCCAGATTCAGTCTGCATTCTTAAACCTCTGAGCAATTGTTGGCAAAACTCATCTGAGTGCTGGGATTGCAACTAAGCGTTTTCACAAACATCTGCTAGGGCTGCCTGATAATCACCTTTTTCTTTCTTTTTTTTTTTTTTTTTGGACTCAGAAAACTATTTTAAAAGCTTCAGAACAATAGCTTTCAAGCCATGGCATCGTCTATAGGAGCTGGTAACTCCCATTGCTTAATTGCAAGGAGCGTTTGAGTCTTGGACATCATCCCGGTTCATACTGTTATTAAGTTGATAGGGGAGCTGTAAACTGGGCTTATTATATCTACATTCCGTGATCCTCTGCATCTGATATTCCCAGATACAGCTCAGGAACAAAAATGCTGGATATTTCTCCTGTTCTCCAGTAAAGTTCAGATGACAATAGATGAAAGAAGCTAAGTGAGAATGTAGATGACATTTCCCTGTATTGTTTCAGTGTTCCTCCATTTCTTTTCCACTGAGCATATACTGTTTTTGACTCTTCATCCTAATCTCAAGTACAGTTTGTTCTAGACACTGTGTCCAACTCCAGAAGTAGATGCATTTTAATAGACAATGATTTGTCTTAGACACTCTTATATCTCTTTAAAGAGGTTCTTTCAGACCATTCAGTCATATGCGAAGGGATTTAATGACCCTCTTCAACCTGCTCAGGCTCCCACATGAGTCAGTATAGGACAAGGAATGAAAGAAATCTACAAAAGATGTAAAAGATTGTTGGATTCATTTGTTAATGTAAATAATTTTCCCATGTCTGCATGAATGTAATTCCAGTGTGCACCCATAAACACAAGAGAGATTATTGCCAATATGTGGCACAGGGTCTGGATACTCTCAAGATTATCGCATAATAATGGTTATTATGAACAAGGTTATGAATTTTTATACACATACATACTCATGGGCAAATACTCAAAATCCTTCAAAAAGCTTGAATATTTCTAACTCATCAGAGGCTTTTCCCTCATCATTTAGAGTTTTCTGGACTGTTAATTTTAATTTTCTCATTCATTTTGTTTAAATTGTTCATTATCTCATCACTGCCAGAGTAAGTCAAGGCTTATTGAAAGCATTCACTATGAAGTTGTCTGACATCTGAGGCTTTGAAAAGTTGAAGGCACTTCCAAAACTATTAAGAATTACATTTTCTAAGTTATTGGACATGGCCAAGAAAACCCCACATCCAAATGCGATTGTGAGGATGATGAAGAAATACAGAGAAAAAAACTAGCCTCAGGTCCATACTGGTTTTGCACAGCTAGTAAATGCTGTGCTTCAAATGTCCTGGCATTTGCATAACTCTGTGCAACATGACAGATAAGAATACTGAAGTAGAATTTATTTATGGCCTTTTTTCATTATTACAGGGAAAGTGATTTTACTATGTCATACAAAATTGATTTTTTTTTTTTTTTTTTTTGTATCACAAAACTTGCCTCATTTAGACCATATTGAGAATTCATCTTATTAGCATATGTAAACTGATAAGTTTGCAAGGCATTTTTCAGTTCTGCTGGAGCTAGGTCCAGGCAAGAAATGAAGTTGGTTTCGCACCCCAAGACATTTAAAAAAAAAAAAAAAAGCAGCATTATTTTAAGTCAAAAAATGTCACACTTATGGCAAGATCAATGTTTTCTGCTGAGCAGATTTAGGCTGTGTCAGAAGGAGAGCAGAGAAACACACTGTTCCCAGCTCTCTGATGATGCTGCAGAGCTGAGTCACCTCTGAAAACCCGTGCTCACACACGTACAAACCTCCCTCACTGCTACAAGACTCAGTTTGCTCCAGCTTCCAGGTTCCCCAGCCTACATTCCCGTCAGGTAGGGAAATCCTACCTTAAATCCTACCTTGCTGTCCCAGCTCCAACATCCTTCTCCCTCTTTACTGCGTACAGAGGACTGCACCGGTGTTTCTAGTTTTAGCCCCCTTATTCTTCATTAGCCCATCGTTCGACAGCCCTGTCTTGTTGTGCAACAGCTTTCCTTCTCTCTAGGTATAAAGAGGAATTTAGCTCCCCTTTTGCCCTTTCCCAGGCAGTGAGGGGATTTATTTCTAGCTAGATCATGAAAGACATATCAGGAATTCTCAGTTATTTCCTTGCTTTGCCCCTGCGTCACAGCATGACCCTGGAAAAATCATTTGCATCCACATTTAAATGCACTAAAGCTGCATACGGTGTGGCTGAGGGGCTGTAGAGCTGCTCCTACCTGACATGACCCGTGTAGCAATAGGAAAAGGAGAGGAGCGAAGCAAAAGCAACTCTTAAATTTCTCCTTCTGCAGCAAGTCTCTCCCTGCACTTCTCTCCAGGGTCAGTACAACATGCCACATACGAACAACAGCAAAGTGCTTTGAAATATGCTCAGCCATGCAAATTCATGCGGTTGTTAGTGGCCCCTGCATAGGATTATTTCCCTGCTCTGGCTCCTTTGATCAGTAACTTTCAGAGGAAAAAGAAGAAAAAAAGGCCAAAACACAATTCAGAGGAGAGAAAATAAATAAACTGCTTTTCCCTGTGCCCACACAAGGTGAGGCAGGCGGCTGGGTGATGGGTGTGCTACTATTTTCTTCCAGACTTGCAGGGTTTCTCCTTTCTCCCCCCACCCCAGCTATATTTTTTATTGTTGTTGTTGCGTTGCAAACCACTAGTTGAGGTTTTTCGGCAGGGCTGGTTTGGTTAGGGCAAGAGAAGGTAACTTGGGCAGAGAAAGGCTTTCCAGGTCAGCCCAAAGACAGCAGCAGATGGGAGCATTACGTGAGACCCTACTTGCATACCAGCATCAAACCAGCTTCATTTGGGATGCTAATACTCAGAAGCCTTTGAAGTAATTTGGCAGTTTCCAGCCCCCAGTTGGCAATAGAGGAATGCCAATCGCTTTTGACTGGGGAGTTGACTAAAAGGCAAGGAAACGTTAGAAAAATCAATGCATTGATTGTATTATTCTCATAAACCAATTTTTAACGTGTGGCAAACACAGAATACTGTGTCTGGACCTGCTTCCAAATACACAGTTCTCATAAAAACACCATGGACAAACTGTTTTCCTCTGCGGACTTGCTTTGTATTTCCTCCCATTTATTCATGACAGGCCTTTTCAGCCTTAAATCTGTGCCTACACAATATCCGTGCCCTCTCTTCAGTTTTCCTAAATAGGATTTATGGTGGTGAGGAGAAGAGGGTGAAGAGAGTAAGTCAGTATTGATAGGGACAGATAAGCAGATACAGGAGTGATCAGACATCATGCAAACTTCTGGGCTTTTTAGGCTCCTATTGAAGTCTGCTGGTCCATGGTATATCAAACAGGGCACCCCCGGCTTTCTGTGAATGCACCGGGAAGCTCAGCTCCCTCTTACGGCACTGTCCAGAGAGCAGCATCCCCTCTTCTTTCAAATTAGGCTGCGTTTGCTGGGGCTCCAAACCACATCGATCGGAGGCAACCCTAGAAAGATACCTCCCAGAGCTCCCACTGCACCTCAGCAAAGTTTTGCGCCTTAATAAACTGTCGTGGTTTAACTCCAGCTGGCAACTAAGCACCACACAGCCGCTCGCTCACTCCCCCTGCCCCAGCAGGGGGGGGGGGGGGGTAAGAATTGGGAGGGGAGGAGTGAGAAAACTCGTGGGTTGAGGTAAGAATGGTTTAATAATTGCAATATAATAATAACAACAACAACAATAATAAAAAACAATAATAATTTGTAATGAAAAAGAAAATAACAACAAAAAAAGAGAGGAATAAAACCCAAGAAAGACAAGTGATGCAAATGAAAACCAACTGCTTACCACCAGTCAACTGATGCCCAGCCAGTCCCCAGGCAGTGGCCACCAGCCAACTTTCCCCCCAGCTTTATCTGCCGACCATGACGTCCTACAGTCTGGGATATCCCTTGGGTCAGTTGGGGTCGGCTGTCCCGGCTGTGTCCCCCCCAACTCCTTGTGCCCCCCCAGCCTCCTCGCTGGTGGGGTGGGGGGAGAAGCAGAAAAGCCCTTGGCTCTGGGTAAGTCCTGCTCAGCAGGAACGAAAACATCTCATTTTATCAACACATTTTTCAGCTCAAATCCAAACCGTAGCCCCATACTAGCTACTGTGAAGAAAATTAACTGTACCCCAGCCAAAACCAGCACAGGCATGATGGATCAGCCCATGATTTCCTCTAGGAATGAGGTTGGTGGGTCCGACATATTCTGTGTCAGAGCAAGGACCTCTGGAAGAAGAAGAGCCATGAAAAAGGAGGTTCTACCTTGGCAATGCAAAGATGTCCCCTCTTTCCCCTCTCAGCTTGGTGGGCCTGGCACACTGCAGGCACCATCAGAAACAAATAAACAAATACCAGCCAGGTCAGAAATACCTACAATTGCATTTTTGATGGTGATAACATGACCAGATGGCAAGCTGGTAGGAGATGCTTGGTGGAACAGCTTTCTTGTGCCACCAAGGTTTTCATGGAAGTCTAGCAAGGCAGCCATTTGATTCCTGCACCCCTTCCCATCTCTGGTTAAATGCAAGGTAGTTTATTCTTGTTTCACAACTGGCTACATCAGGTTTCTGATGATTTCTCAGTTTTAAAATGAGCTGAATGCATTTCAGAGGATTCCTGAGGAGCAGCTGACATGTAGTAACTCCTCACCTAGGACTACTGTTTCTGTGCTTCAAAGCCTTTCTCAGCTGCTCCAGACGGGGATTATTATTGCTGCATATTCAGATTTTGGAACTTTACATTAAACATCCAAGCTTGTCATCCCAATTATCTCATAAGTTATCTGAGTGCTGAATCAGATACCTTAATACAGAGCCCGTCCTTAAGATATTTTGGGTTGAAGCTGGATTCATCTCTGCAGGGACTATTTAATCCCTTCTGCAACTTTGCTTACATTTCCAGCTCTTGCTGAGGTGATCCAGGCCTTGAACCTGAGACAGTAGAGCATCTTTCCCACCACCCTTCTCTCTCCTCTTTATTCAGTGGCAACTTAAGCGGCAACGCTGCTTTCATGGGCAAAACCTGCTGGTTAAAGTCTGGGTCCTGCCACGTTGCCCAAAATCCAGCTGTGATTTCCTGCCCCTGGATGGGGATGGGGATGAATGAAACATGGATAGAGAAAGCAACACAGATCACTTCTCACATTGTTCAGGCAGATCAGGGATGGCTCTGGTATGGAAGGAGAAGGGAAACATCAACAGACTTCTAAAATCTTAGGGGGAAAAAAATAAACAAAAACCAAAACAAACAACCCCTCAAAAAACAACACATTTAGATCTTTTTTTCTTTTTCTTTTTTTTTACACAGACATCAACTAGTTAGTGGTTGTTAATTAAGAAATGATCCCAGCGAAAGCTGCTGCCGCCACTCTAATAAATCATTCATTAACAGGCCATTTCAGTGGGGTTGTTGTTTCCAAGCACTGTATTTAGCTGTTTGAAACAACCTTCATATACTTAAGGGGGGGAAGCAGTTACGCCTTGGTCATTACCTGATGGTTAATGATGCAGAGCTCTGTGAGCTAAGCTGAGAAGGGATGGCTATGCTTTTTGTTATTTTGCAGATCTGGATGGTTTCAAGGGAGTGTTAGGGGATTTGTGGGGTTACTATGGTGATTGGTGCCCAATAAAACCACAGATGGATGATGGACGTGTGTTGCAAACACAGACATAGAGACCTTGCTTCTCTTTATACTTTTAATACTCAAAAGATTGTGATATCGCTAGACTATCAGTTAGGGTGAAAATACCACTTGTGCTGCTCCCCCAGATTAACAACCCTTGAAGTGTAAACAGCTGAATGCTTTTCACTGCACAATTACCCTGATCCGCAATTACTTTTTTTGCCGCACTACATTTTGTTTGTTAGGGTTTTAAAAATGGCAACACACCAGTTTGATTACAAATTTGTTGGACCTTCCTTCTGTTCCCACCTTTGCTCTTTTGCTTGCAGTTTTGTCTTCTTGCTCAGAAATCAGAGGCTGGATACAGAGATGCTGGACCAAGGTTTTCAGCCCATGGGATAGAGGAATCCTCTCTGCTCTCATTGCAGGCAGAGGGTGTATCATTTTCTACTTTAACAGTGGTGATGTGACCCTAAATGCCAGTTCCTAATTTCCTTGAATGTTAATTCCATTTCAAATTTAAATCCCCATTTCGGCTCACATGGGAACCTATTCCATGGATGCAGCACTTCCACTTCCAAAAAGCTATATTGAAGAATTTCATACCAAGTAGATTATAAGTGTATGGACGGATGCATATGGATAGCCCACCTGTAGTCTGTAAATAATTCAAATGTTAATTGTTGTGCTTGGCACTTCAGTGATGGCTTTTACTTCAGTAACACCTCAAGCCCTCAAGCAATTATCAGGATCCCGCTGTGCAGAGTGTGATACACTTGGTTAGAAAGGGCAATCCATAGCACAGAGAGTTTGCTCTCTAGTTGCAAAATCCAGCCTTCAGAGAAATTATCATTACACAAACAAAAAAATAGCGTGATACTTTTATTCCTGTTCGTCAAGTCAATTAGCCATGATCTACTTCTTCTGATTAAAAGAGTTGCATTCAGTACGTTGCTGGGCTGATAGGGAAGTGGTCAATGTCTTGTGCCACAGAAATAAATTTCCAAAAATGCCCATATCATTTAAAATGTTGTGGCAAATAAGGATGCTGCCCTTTTCTGATGCTCCAGCTCACAGCATTTCTGGGAGCTGGGAAGATCAGTCCGGGCCATACAGCATTTAAGGCTCACCTTAGCCTTGCTGTTGGTTTTGGTGTGGGTTTTTTTTTTTTGTCCTTAGCCATCGATGTGATTAAGTGCCTTGTAAAAATGTAGTATCTACCCTTGTCTGTGCAAGAGGAAAGAAAATAGGCACTTGCGATGAAAAGCCAGGACAAGTGAAATTTGTTCCCGGTTCCGCCATTAACTTCATGGTTGTCCCTTGCTGAAGCCTTTCAGTGGCACCGTGCCTTGGTTTCCTATCTGGTTTGCAAAGTTGGTGTGCAGGCACTTGCCTGCTGCAGGAGAAGCTGCACAAGCACAATTATCCAGATAAAACTCATCAGATACTGTGGGGATGAGATCTTAGAGATCTTTCTGCGTCAGAGCTTTTTCTTCTCTTTCAGTCAAGTCTAACGTGAAGGTGAGAGAGCCACCGCTGACCTTCACCGTATTTTCTTTGTTTACTCATCAGCCTTTAAGGTCCTTGCTATACCTTGAAAAAACACTGGAATGTGTTCCCCTTTGTCTCGTGTGCGGCTCAGGAGCTCTTCTCATCTAATGCGTCTTTATTCCAAGAGGCCAGATTTCCTGGGCTGTATTCTGGGATTTCTAAATAAAACATGCGGGTCTCTGCAGAGCCTTTTACAGTCTTTTCTAGCCTCATGAAACGCGCACAGAGGCACTCCCTCTTGTTAGCACCATTGTTACTGTCGAATAAAACCTTCATGCCCACATTTATAAAGGCTATCACTGAATTCTCTAATCAACTTTACCCCGTAACGCTGCAGCCTTTCTCTGCAGCAGTGAATTATTTATATCTTGTTGTGGGGTGTGTGGGGTTTTTTTTCATGCTGGACTGCACCGTGGTGTTTTCTTAACTCATGAGTGGTTTGCCACTCAAAAAAAGACTTAAAAGCATAGCACTGTTACAAAGAGAGGATCAAAGTCTTATCCCAGCATCCTGGTTGGTTTGCCCCTTTCAAAACACTTGAAAACAGAGACAATATGCTGTCTGTGATTTGATCCTACCTACTCAGGGGCTTTGTGTACTTTTCTTGTTCACATATCATATTTCAATGATGCCAGCCCAGCATTTTATTTATAAAGCTATTCAGCCACCTTTCTTTAAAGTGTGTATTTTAATAGGTGCCAGCATCAGACGAGCTGAGCCCAGGCATCCTGGTGATGCCAACAAGTGCAGAAACAAATAAAAAAATAGGTCTTGTTTTAAATATATATTAAACTATATTATATTTGAGTTCTGTATAAACATCAAGAGAATTTTTGTCACTGACCTCAGAGGGACTGGGTTAGGGTCTTTGGGTCACTACATCTCCTTCCCTACTTGTACATTCAAGATATGTGGGAGGTTTGGCGCGGATAACTTACTTTTCTTAATGGTGTGCAGTCTTTTTCAAACCATATGTTACTAACTTTTCTGAGTCAAAAGAATTAATTTATATTCCACTTAGGAATATTTATTGCACTTCCCAAATTACCTCAGAATCTGTAGATCAATGTTCATATATATATATATGTATATGTACATATATATACACAGTTGAGAATATCTCACTGCTAAAAGGTTGCAGTAAGTTGGAGGGGGGGAACACACAAACACACAGTGGTATAAAATACATCCACCTTCTCTTTAGACCAGGAAAATCACAACAAGGAGTTTTTTCCACCAATTTCCATTCTGTCCTGGGATTTTGAGCCATCTTCTTGTGGAGGATTTCTCATGGCTTTTTCCCTCCTCCTCCCTCCCATCCTAGCGGCCTTTGCATCCTTACCAGCCAAAATTCAGAGTTCATCATTGCCTGCCTCCACTTGTGCACTTAACAAGGAATCAAGCACTCAGGAGCACACAGATGTGCACCAGCGCTGTTAGCCCGTGGCTTTTTCATTGATTCTACAGATTCCAGATCAAGAGGATGTTTCCATTCTGGTTTGCTTTTAAACGGGAATCTGCTCTGTTAACATCAAAACCAGGCTTTAAATGGATGTTCGTCTTTCAGTCTTGATTTTTGCAACACCACAAGGGAAAAGTGGATGAAAAGCCAGAAATCATCACTTAGTCACTGGGTATTTAATAGCTCTGTGCTGACCCACCAACCCTTCCTGCAGCTGAACCCCTTGTTAGAGGTGGCACTTCCCAAATCCCATGAGCAATTACTCTGAGCAGTCACTATGTAGCAGAGAATTTTAACTCAAGATAAAGAAATTTTGGTGAAATTCCCATTTAAGGATGGAAAGGGGAGGAAGGTAAGACCTAACCAATACCACAGACAGTAGGACAAGTGGCCACATCCTCATCTGATGCTGGTCTCTGTGGCTACACTTCTCGTGAGATGAGAACAGTTTGTGCTATTGGAAAATCTGGTCCTATGTCTTTGCAAAACAATTTGGCCACTCTAAGGAAAAGGCACATTGCATTATTTCTGATCTGTGCTTTGTTTCCAAGAGTCATTGCCAGCTGACCAGAGGTAGGTGAGGAGAACTACAGGGCTCATTTTTCTCCCTCCACCCCAGACAGCACGAATGGCATCTTGGGGAGCGCAGCCCTTGGCTCTTAGGGAAGACAAACTGCAGCCTCATTCCACAGAAGTAAACTTCTTGAAGCATAGCAGAAAAATAAATAAAACCAGTGTCATGAACCCTGCAGGGGAAAAAAAATATACTTCTCTCAGCCTTCACTATATGATATAACTGCCATCCTACAGTGCACTTTCCTGGCATGCCAGATTATATTGTATAGGAGATGGAGTTTTATGTTAAATTATGCGCTCAAAGGGAAGAGGATCAGAGCACTGAAGACAGTCGTAGGCGTTATTGGATTTACTTTATTGCCTATTGTATAGATTGGAAGTAACTTAGAAGCTCATAACTCCTCAAACAGAAGAAAATTTGCCACCTACAGGTTGAAAATTCTCGTGGGAAACTTGCTTTCATTTCACAAACAAGTGGTTAAAATCACTGTTGCCTTCATTGCCAAGGACCAGCACTCAATGACCTTCAATCTCATTTAAAAAGTCATGAAATTCACTTTATAATTGTGAGACTTTAACATAATGAGAATACAGGTTGCCTCTTTCTCTTTACCTTGTGATTTTTGAGCTTGCCAAGCATGTATGTCCTGGCTTTTCCCTGTAAACCAACAAAAAAACCCTGCAAAGTCAGGCAATAGAGGGAAGTACCAAAGTTTTCAGAAATCATTGCCTAGATCAAGATTTTCAGGACAGCTGTGAAGTTTACAGCACTGTCTTATCTTGTTCACAGGGAGCTGGCCCGGAGCAGGAGGAGAGTGACAGGGGCATATAGGAGAGATGCATTAGCTGCCAGAAATGACTCTTCTGTGTTACAGCTGGCAAATATTGACATGGTGTTAGTTATGAGGTACCTAGCAAAACTGGACAAATGAGTCCTTTTAATACTGGACCATTAGGAAACTGATGGGAGAGGAAGGGAGAAAGTTTGCCTGCCTACCCTAAAAGCATAAGCCAAAGCCAACATTGGATATAAAATACTGACTGAGCTTAAAAAGCCCGAATTCCCTTAGTAGGAAAAAACCCACGTGTATATGTGTGTGTACACATGCAAGCACACACTTTTTATTAAGTGTATGATTGGAAAACTTATATATTGATTTATATCAAGTGGAGGTTTGGCTCAGTGGCTAAGGTTACACATGCCCATCTCGCCTCCAGGTCAGACCCCCTGAATCCCAATTGCTCTTTTCGATGGTATTTCATCTTTGGAATTATGGGGGTTTCAGCATTAGTGAAGCCAAACTGACCACTATCATTATCTCATTCTTACATACCAGGGCTCAATCCTGCTACCTATGAGATGAAACCTACTGATGCCACGAGGCTCGGAGCAGGACCCTGCACGAGGCTGCTGTGTTTCTGCTGCACAGCTCATGCTGCCAGGGCATCACTTTGCATTTATATTTACAGCTAAAGATAGATATGAAATTGTACCTTGACATATACATGAAAACCTTTCTGTTTCTGTTAGTTTTGAAGCTCGCTGTTTGGATCATGTTCTGTTATTACAAAAAGTTAAGTCTCGCAGACAAGGTATTTATTCGATCCTTGACAGTTTGCATTAACAGTTCAGGCAACACAGGTAGCTCGTACACTGAAGGGATTGCGAAGCCTTGAGGAAAAGACAACCCAACTGCCAAGCAGAGAGCCAAACTGCTGATGTTTTGTTTCTCCTGATCAGATAACTCACTCTTA
The DNA here is from genome assembly GCF_964188355.1 of Buteo buteo. Classification (NCBI taxonomy): domain Eukaryota; kingdom Metazoa; phylum Chordata; class Aves; order Accipitriformes; family Accipitridae; genus Buteo; species Buteo buteo. The sequence goes on from NC_134188.1 coordinate 25,391,084, forward strand.
TATGTTATTCTGACTTTGTGCGGATTTTGCGAACTGTAAAGAGAAGCAAATTGCAAGCGTGGCTTAGATGGTTTGGTAAACTCCCAGCTTCATCATTGCAGTCCATTAGTTTGCTGCGTGACATCTTACTCCTTGGCCAACCTCAAACCAAGGATGTTGAGAGAGGATAATTCAGCTTAATTCTTCTAGTTTTCAGGAATTTTTCTCTCCATTACTTTGTTTTGCCTAGGAAAAGACACTGCTTTTCCCGTGCTTTCAAAATGAAATATATCAATCACATCCGTGTGATTCCTGTCCCGGACTGCAATGCACAAGCTAAACCCAAGTGTCTGGTAACAATGAGCTGTGCATTAAGCCAGAACATAAAAACAAAATAACAAAAACCCCACCACAAACTCCGCTCTACAACAGAGAGTCTTAGAGGCTCACGCTGCTTTTGCCATTTAATTTGACACTGGATAATTAGAGCCTCCTACGATGATTTTCACTTTGCAGAGAGGGAGATGGAGACCCTTCAGCACACTCTCCCTCAGTGCATAAGCGGTTTCTCTCCCGTCGCTGTTTTCTTGCCAGCATGGGGTGCAGGGGCTGGCAATTGACCACAGCAGACTGAGAGAGCACTTTTACCCATGGGTATCGTGGTGTTTATGTCTTTTATTTTTCCATGTGAGATAACCTTATTAGTTTTGTTAGTACATTAGAAAAATATATTAAATAGATTTGAAGTGGTTGGAGAAGGGAGAAAGGAGAGTTTGTATTGTTTGTGGTCCTGATTCATCCCCCTTTAGTATGTCTACTGAAATTCTTTTGACTCCCCTTGTCTCAGTCCTATAAGATTTCATATTATCGCAATGAAGGCTCATTTTCTCCCATGGACTTCTATAGGTCTTGAATTTAGCCCTTTAATTTTTCTGTGGGCTCATGACATCTCTCTTGAATAAAAGCAAGTGTATTTCCTACATTGTAACAAGTTATGAAGATTGTTCTTTTTCCCTTGGGATTTTGGCTCTTTACTCTGGTGAGTGGCAGGTTTAATTAAAAAAAAAATCATATTTCTGACTGACAGTGAAGGACATACATACACCTGATCACCTAGACATGAATATGAACATGGGTCAGAGCAATGCCACCAGCTTCTCTGCCTCTGCGTACAGAAATAACTCTTTGCAATAAGGGTTAATTTTTTTAACCTACTTTGTGTTGGACACAAGCAAGAGATTGCTAAACAGAAATCTATGCATGCAGTATACTGAACTATCCTTGCTCTTAACTTGTGGTTATTTTAATCCACTTGATGAGATTTCTTTCCAATCCTATTTAATATATTACATCAAATACTCCATTCACTTCTGTTTACTTAATAAACTGGTTAACATTATTATTATTAAGAAAGCCCTTACATCGCATCAGTCCTGCAGCTCTCTTCTCTGGTACTATTACACACTCTATATTGGACTTGATTTGCCCATATGTATCCCCATCTTACGCTAGCACTTATACTACAAAATATAAATTACATAATCCAACCTCACAGCTACCGCACATCTCGCCTTGCATGTTACAATAAGCTAATCCTTCCCGGTGACTCTAAATTTCTGTATGGATGCAAAAGAAAACTAGTTCCTAAGTAGCAACACTAATTTTAAGAAGAAATTCCTTTAAATCCCAAAAGATGCGTGGAGATGCTGATTGCATTTTTGTGGTAGATAAATGTCTGCATTTTTCTGTAGCTTCCTATAAGTCTCAAATACACTGCACTTATAAAGTGGAATAATCTCTCTGTGTGTGTGTGTGTGTGTGTGTGTGTGTGTGTGTGTTTGAGCTATGGCAATATAGAAAGTGTTACACTGGTTTTTAAATCTATGCCAGTAATGGATTAAACCCATTTTTTATACTTAAATCTGAGAATTAAATTTCTCTGTAAAACTTGGCACAGACATCTTATGATTTCTTAAAGCCATGTTTTAGTCTAGTCACAGCATTTCCAAATTCTGGCTCTGGTCCGATATGGATTAAAGATTCTGGGACCCCAGGCTCCTAGCAGACAAACTTGGTGAAGAAATCTGCACTATATTAGATACTGAGAAAGAAGCTTTTATTTCAAATACTTCTTTGAAAGAAACTTTCTGCATGCTGGAGAGAGAAGCTCTTCCAGGCTACTTAATGTAGAAGGGGCAGCCCGTGGATCCGATGTGAATCTGGGAGCGAGGAGAGCCAGGTACTCTTGTTGTCTCTAAAAATGTCTCACAGAGTTGGCCTGTGGTGTTGGTCTGAGGATGGTTTCACCACAGGGTCTGTACGGACGGCACACAGGAGACCGTTTGGGGTACAGCATCCAAAGACTTTTGATGGCTAGATCAGTTCAAGGATGGCTCTGGTAGGAATGTGGATAGGACAGTCCGTATCTTCATCATCGGTGATACACTCCCTATGGGGCAGCCCTTTTGAGCCTGCTATAGATATTTATTCTTTAATAAATTGAAAAATCTGTCCAAGGTCTAAGGAAAGACCACAAGGAGCTAGGAGGAAATGTGGACCCTTGTACCAATGTACCTTGAGGTATCCCAGATCTATGGAGACTCCTGGCCACCTACGTGAGGGATTCAAACACATTCCCAGCAGTCCTGCCCATTCTTTTTAAGATGTTAAGAGCAGTAAGAGTCAGACAAAATCATGACAAACTCGGCTGGTACCGTGGCAGGCATGGCAAGGAGGTGCAAAGGTGTGGGTGGGCTCCTGGTGAGCCACGCATGGCTTCAGGTCCTCTCCGGGGTGGCCAAGCTGGGCACGGGGAGCCAAGATATGGGCCAGTCCACATCAGTAGGCACTGGGATACAGGCATCCCTCCCTGGAGTGTAACAAAGAGACAGGCTAGTTACAGCGGGGTGTCAGCTGAAATGGATATGGTTTTGCTCAGAAATCCAGATATCAGAAATTCTGGGTGCTGCCTCTGTCCCCCGGAGTAGGAGCTGCAAGTTGTCCACGTCTCTGCCAAGCTTGTGTAACACGGACACCCACCCACCCATCCAAATACCAGCATTTAACAGCTCGCTCTGTCTCACCTGCTTTGCCTGTGCATCATGTTTTATTTTTATAACTAGAATTTACAGTTTCACCCTGTGGCACCCACAAAAGTGCACAAACATCTAAGAAAGAATCACGTTTCCTGCAGCAGAACTGACTCCGGTAAATGGAAACAACTGCCTTTCCTCCCCCTGGCTGCCCATCTCCTACAAGGAAAGGAAAGACAGCCCCACTAAAAGAGAAAGTCACATGGAGCAGCACGAATAGCAGCATCTCACGCAAAGAACAGACTCAATCAGCTGGGCAAGGGACCTGGTGGGAGTGACATGCCCACCGTGCTGCCAATTATAACGTAACTTAACCGCATTGTGATGGAAAATGCGCCTTTTTTCTTCTTCCTTAGAGCTACTTTGGTAATAGGCAATTTCTCTTAATAACAGTGTGAAAGAAAATACTCTAGTGGAAGTGGTGTACAGCAATTGACTGTGTCCCCATCACTCTGTCTCAGCTGTTGATAAGGTTAGCAAGAGGATTTGATTGCTGTAAGTATCATTTAAAACAGCAATGTCGCGTTCATTTGAGGAGACAGGAGCACGATGCAGCCCCAACAAGAGAAGTAAGAAGAAAGCAATGCAGAAAATAAACTTTTGCTGGGGCCACCATGACTCCAGTGCACCATACAATATTTCCTCAAAAAAAAAAGGGGGGGGGGGGGCTTTTTTGTCTGCCTTTATGTTTGCCCTCCCCAGGCCCTAATGCTACTACTGCCTTGGCACCTAATGCAGTAATTCAGATGGCTGAATCTCACCCACAATTTTTGCACCTCCATTTGCAGCACCTTGGCAGCATCTCCAAACCCAGTAGCACCCAGTAGGCCACTTACTTCTGTCTGCCTTGATCTGCTACTCCTCTGGTGATTTCTGTGCGCTGTTTTGCTCTGCAATAGGATCCTCAGGAATATTCTGGCCTTAGAGAGTATTTTCACTATTTGACCTGCCTAATCAGAACCAGTTTTCAAACTCCATTTTTATTAACTTGAAAAAAAAAGAGAAAAGTATCAGACAAAGCTGATGGTAAACAGATGCTATTCAGCTAATAGCGCTTGGTTCTCTAGGTACTCAAACACAGGGATGGGTCTGAAAAGAACAAAACCTTCCCAGTACTTGTTTTAATGAGTAGGCTTTCTTGCATTTGATCATCTGTTTTCTCAGAGGAGAACGTTAAGAAGGCTTGCGATTAGCCAGAGGCAATTCAATACCCAATATAATACAGACGTGGGGGAGTGAACTGCTGATGCTCCATGTCAAACATTCCCACTCCCCCTCCCTCCCGGTCCTCGACTACTGTTGCAGCTGCAGCCAGCCCCTGGATGTACAACCTGGAATCATAAGATCAAAATAATTGAGAAACAATAACTTCTGTAGCTAAGCAAACCAAGGCAGCTCGCAGAGACTGTCAATCTCCACACTCTACAAGCCCCGATCTATTTTCACCACCGTAGGCTGCCAGGTTAATTAAATGGGACTCCTCGTGGTGTCAGGAAGCAAGTCAAGCAGCAAGTGTTTGTAGAAACGGGCTTTAAAGTGAACAGTGTATGGGAAAACAAAGAAATTTCCTCTGCACGCATTTTTGCACATTGCTTGGGACATGTGTTATGCCTCGACTGCCGTAGAGGTACGGACCTTTCCTAAGTAGTGTCCTAGTTAGCCCTGGTGCAGTAACGCCTCTGTTCCTCACATCTAGGGATGCTGGGATGACTCCTCAGCTCAAAGTGTTTCCTCATCACTGCTACTCCCTGACAAAAAGCCTGGTCCAGAGAGCTGCTGAACACCTTCAGTTTACATGTTATTCAGGATCAGCCCTAAAAGTCTTCACTTCTTTTTTTTTTTTTTTTTTACAGCCGGTGAGCTAACATTACTGTGTTTCTTCCTCTTTTACAACTCATAAAACTCACTCTCCCTTTAATGTAGAAGCAGCAGCATCCTTCTTCTTTGTGCCTGGAAAAAAAGACATGATTGCCGCAATTAAGACAGCAGTATGACATCTGACCACTTTATTTTTCACATTATGGTGAGAATGCTGCAGGGCTTTCCTAGACTTGATATCGGGAAAAGAAAAATGGCCATTTTCAGCAGTTCCCACTTCCTTACGCAGTATCTCCTCACCTTGGCTCCTCTAGGAACTCAGAGCACTAAAGATCCAAAGTCACACAAGTAGTTGCTTATTGTTATTATTAATCACATCAATTTTGTTAACTGCTTGGTTCAGCGCAACTGTTTACACTTACCTACCTTGTGTCATCCGTTGATAATATTCCCCCCAAATTAAGGCGCATCCATCCTTCCTTGAGTATTTTTCACACTGGGCTCCTGCAGTTAGAAAAAGGAAATGAATGCAAGGTTATTTAGGACATCTTTCAAGTCACATCACCCGTTTTGTATATTTAACCTGCAAAGCTGTGTAAAAGGGCAGTGGTTTACCCGTTGCATCACTAAAATTGCCCAATAAGTTCAGAATAGTGATAGGGAAAAGGCACAGCTAGATTTTCGGACTCGAGGTTAAGCTGCAGGGGTGTCTGTTGAGGCGGGAGGTAAACCTGCTGGCTGAGTCGAGCAGATCAGGTGTGAATGAGTCTAATCCACTTCTGTTCATCTTTAATACAGAGTAATTCTGGTGGAATTGCTGTTGCCTGGACAGACACCTTTGCACTGCAGAGCTGAACCTGACTTAATAAATCATGATCCCTACAATATCCTTTAATGGTCACTTGTCCATAAAGTAAACAAGTTCTGAGGGCACGTCTTAAAGTGTCATCTTGATTCTTACCATATTTAAGGTGGATTACCTGTACCCTCCCATAACCTTCATCTCTGACTTCCCTATAGTCTCTTTTCTATATTCTTAATATTTAGATTATTTGTCTGGATATGAATATCCACTCTTCTCATTTACTACACAGAACTACTCTCTACTACTAAGCAGACAGTAAACAAAAATCCATCCTTTCTTCTCATATGGAAAAATAAAGAATTTAATGGAAAATGATGGCTTCTCTATATGTGTCTGAGAAGTCTTACACTATTTAGAACAAAAAAAGATCTAATTCTCTGTCATGTTTCATGTGAGTTCAGAGTTATTCCTGTGAAACCCTTTGGCATAATTCCTCTTCAGTGATTTTACACTTTCCATAAGAGCTGTAATACTGTATATGTGCAAGAAAGAAAACCCTGGCTGTTTTTAATGCTTCATTCTTTTCAAAATAAGTATAGAGGCTCAGCAAAAATGGCTATCAGACCCCAAGTATCAATGACCATTCTTTATGCTAATCTTTCCATTTCCTGCTATTACCAGTTCCAGGGTCAGCAGTTAAAAAAAAAATATCCTGAACTATTGTAAAATCATCTGTCATTTTATTTTCTCCCCCAAGTCTCTTAAAGAGTGTCTGCAATGAATTACCTCCGTGTCTGAAATGAATTACTACTCCATCCCACACAAACACACCATCATTACCTGCCCCAAGCAAGGTCTGGAACTATATTGCTCTTGTATGTTAAACAATAGTCAAGCAATGGTGAGATGCAATTGATTATGTGAAACGTTAGAAAGCTTTAGTAAATCAGCTTCTCTGAAGTCATCTGGGCTTTAGGTGTAGCTGGTTTTGGTTTAAAAGGTTATTACACTTTCTTTCTCCTTTCTTTTTCTTTCTTTCTTTCTTTTTCTTTCTTTCATTCTTTCTTCACTTTTTTATTCTCTTTCCCTCTTTCTTCTTTCTTTTTCTTCCTTTTACTTTTTCTTTTGGTTTCTTTTACTTCTTTTTCTTTCTTTCTTTCCTTCTGTCTTTTCTTTCCTTCTTTACTTCTTCTTTCTTTCTTTCTTTCTTTCTTTCTTTCATTCTTTCCTTCCTTCTTTCTTTTCTTTCCTTTTCTTTCCTTTCCTTTTCTTTTCTTTCTTTGTCTCTCTCTCTCTTTCTTTCTTTCCTTTCCTCCCTCCTTCCCTTCCTTTCCTTCTTCCTTCTCTCCCCTCCTTCTCTCCTTCTCTTCCCCCCCCCCCCCCCCTTTGAAAATTATTGTGACAATGACACTCCAGACAGGAAATTGGCCAAATTTTTGAGAACCATGCCCTGTCATTCCTGGCACCCAAAGATACCTAGTGGCTCACCAAGTCCAGACTCACCCTACAGACAGAAATAAACTCTTTGTCTTGAAGCCAAATCAGTGCCTCACTCCCATTGCTTTTACTGGAAACAGTTGCTTCATTCTTCAGATGCTTAGAAACGTTCATCTCATTTTCAGTCTCAAATTATTCACACCAGTTTATACTAATTTACTTCAGTGCCAAAAATCTCTTTTAGCTCACTTGTTTTTGTCTCTTGCCAGTGTTTACCCACTTGAAATATTGCATATTCCCTGTCTGCCTTCGTTTTCCTGTATTAGGCAAAGCAAGTTAGCTTAACAGGTAGTTCTTTTCCTTGGGTTTTTGTTTGTTTGTTTGTTTAAGAATGCCCTAGTGTCATTTGATTTTATTTGTTAAGGAGCAAATATACCTAAATCAGAATAAGCCACCCATGATTGCTTGTCATTCAAGTAACGCTACACTGATGAAACTGTATTCTAGAGGTAGTGCTCCCCACTACACTGCAATTAACATATCCCAAAACTACTAATTGGAATTAAAATACCCCTTTCCTATAACAACAGACAGCCTATTAAGTGTTAAAAGAAAGAGCATGGAAGGAAGATAGACCAGCATGTCTCATCAATTTTTAGCACGTAGCTGACTAAAAAAGGTTATGTTCAGGTTTATGTCCCATTTCAAACCAACCTTCAATCCAACCGCATTCCCAGCACCATTATACAAGCCATAAACAACAACCATACATTTCCATTTTTTTATCACGTATACTGATGTCGGTGCAACAAGATCCCACAGACGCAGTGTCTGTACCCTTTACAGAGAGCGCAGGGGAAACGGGCTTAGTGGGGGATTTTCTTTTAATGCAGTGGTGCCCAGGCACTTTGTTCCCCGCTGTTTCGATTCTCATTTCATTTTTCTGCTCAGGTGTTGCTTCTATTTAGAGGTATCGAGTTAGTTTGAGGAGAAAATATGCTGGAGCGTAGTATAAATAAGAATAATCTCTCCTAGAGCTGCTGTATGAGGCACATAAATCATGCCAAGAAGAGGTGAAGGCTGAACTGTGATGGTGTTACTTCCACTCCAGTATCAGGCAAGGAATGCATGGAAATGAAAGAGGAATGCATAGCGGGGCCGCGTTTCATACTGCAGCACCTTTCTGGATGACACAAATGAGAAAGTCGGTGGAGCTGCTGCATTGTATCAGTATAATGGAGGTCAGGATCCAGAGCAGCAGCACTGTATCTATTATTGGGAAATAACAGATACACACAAAGGAATAATCAGGCAGCGCTTTGCCCTGCAGAGCTCTTACTGGTTTCAGTGCGTATTTGGATCAAAGGGCAAAACCTGCTTTTCAAGTGGCGGCCAGGTAAATGTGTTGGGTTAGAGATTTGGGTCTGATGTGCAGTGAGATGTCTAAGGCAGATTTCAAAAGCCTGTATGATGAACACTGCAGGCGTGGGGAAAAAAATATTGCAGTGTGGTCTTCTCTATTTTGCGATGTTTCCACTTTCCAGTTGCATATCTAGTGCAGCTCAAAAAAGAGCTTGCAGAGTTGTTGTTTGTGTCATCTGCTATTTGGCCAGCTGAAAAGCAAATAGGTGGAGATCCTGGTTCAAACGCAGATCCAGAATTCTTTTGAACGCTTCAAAATTTTGCATGGGTTTTATCCTCTGCCCACACCTGCAAGGAAAGGAACTCATCAGCAACTCTGTATGTAAAGCACACTGTACAGTCAGATGAGGGGACTTGCCAAGGTTTTGAACAGAAAAGGTGAAAATTCACTGCTTTGGGGGCATTGCTTGAACAAGAAATAGAAAGGACCCCTGAAACATCCTAAGACAGCCACCTCTCTAGCATCCTGCCGCTGATCTATTTTATGCAAAAGAGGCAATGCCACCAGCAGTGTTGAAAACACAAAATGCTCCTATTAAAACGGAGAAGCTCTTTGCTGAGTTTAGCTACTTCGCCGTCTGCGTAAAGGAGCTGAGAGTCGGTGGAGGACAGAGTGAGTCTGGTCATGCATGGTATGAATGCACAGATTTTTTCAATCATTAGCCAGAAACAATAATTATGCCTTAAGAATAAAAGCCTGAAACAAAGACCGAACGGTGCAGGGGTTGGGCAGGGTTATCATATTAAGTATCTTCACCGGTGTATTTGTAAGCCAGGGCAAAGCCTTTTATACAGCTGTGGCTGAGCCCTCACTTTATAACTGAACTTTAGATTTCATCAGTGATTTATCAGTGATAAATCGAGTGTCTCCTGAAGAGTTCTGTTAAACCACTAAGCACTAGGAATTGCATCAGATCAGCAAACATGAACGAGAAGCAGAGTCTGTCCACGGAGCGGTGAATTACTTGGCAAGGGCTCAGTCGCTTGGGGTGATTCCAGTGTTTTTAACAGCAGAAGAGCGGTGATGCTCTCCGCTTCCAGGCTGCATACCCCATGCGATGCTTAGCACCTTACTCTTTCCGTAAGAAGCCCCTGACACTGCTTCAGTGCCCTTCACCCCGCTACAAAACCTGCCTTCATTATTTACAGTTAGCAAGAGAAAAACAGCTCTCTGTAAAATAGCCATTGGGGAGTGGGAATTTTTATGGCTGGCTGCAGATTTTTTTTTTTTTTTATGCTCTTTATCATCCCTATTTATTGTCACCTCTTCACACCGCTCCAGAGTCTGTCTGTTTGTCTCTCTGTTTACTTTAGGTATATTAATCTTGCACCGAATAAATGCGCATTCACCAAGGGGCTAGACGCGAACGGGTTTCCTTGGCTGGAGTTTACGGTGATCTGGCCCCTATCCAAAACGTCTGTCCTGGCCCGTTTACAGCATTGTGTGGCCGGCGTTCAGGCGCGCTGCAGGGCCCTTAATGCCGTTGGCCACGGCTCTCAGCAGCTCTCATCTCAATAACGCAGCAGAGCGGCGAGTCAAGAGGCCGCCGACACGGTCTGTGCCGATCCTGAGGTTTTTTGGAGGACGTGGGCACACAGTCAAACTTCACTGAATCGCTGTAGTTTGACGGGTTACCACCGTGCAGCTGAGGCACCGTTATATTAGCTCGCTCCCTGTAAAATAGAGGAATTCAGCGTAAGGAAAGAATTGTAAAGCGACGTTTTCCATCTCGCAATTAGGAGGGTGCCTCTAGACAGGAGCAGATTTACGAGGGAGGCAGATATCACGAGTGCATTTCTGTCCCTCTCAGCATCAGCCAATGTGCAAGACACTTCTGCATCATACGACATTGTCCCCTCCAGACACGCAGGACCTGCACCCTCCCTTTTGAGTTACAACAGCTCAGCTGATGGCATCCTATTAGGTCTCCAATACTCAGCTGAATTTGACTGTGTGTCCTTTCCTAGAGACAGTCCTACAGTCACCGTGGATTCATTCCCCAAAGCAGTCATTTTTTCTTTATGAATGGCATAAGTCATCAGGGCTGCTGTCCCTCAAGGGGACTGTTGTCCTCATTCCCCCGTGCAAACTTCTGATGGATGCTAAGGAGGGGAACAGGATGGTTAAAGAAGTCTTTGAGAAGGGCAAAGGAGGGCTTGCGCTCCAAAAAAAGCAAAATTTGGAAAAAAAGGAGTATCTCAGCAAAGGTGATTGGGAAGCTTCTTTCAAGCTCAGTTAATCACCTTCTCACTGAAGCAAAGGGCTGTGGTTCCTCTGATGGCAGTTCTGCAGATATTGAGTTTGGGACGTCCTCACTAAATCTACTTAGAGTAGAGTAAGGCAATGGTACTTCCAATTGTTTCGTACAACAGCAGTATCCTCAGAATTGTCTGCTGTTTCTACCTTAATCAATAAAGGCCATTAGAAGCTCACTTTTCCGCTAATACTACTCTGAATACATCTTGTTGGGAGGTATTTTTTATGACATTAAAAGACACAGTGCATTGATTTCTCCTGAGACATACAGCTTGGGTTTTTTTCTGATCCCATCACATAACACAACTTCCTTGCTATGTTTCTAACTACTGGGACTTAATATTCACAGTCAATGAAACACCTTCCTAAGTTGTTTGAGTTTTTTTAACAAAGAAATGAAAGCAAATGCCTTTAAAATATTCATATAGGCATATAGACAGCTGATATGATGGTGTATAGCCATCATGCACACACACATATACACACACACACACATATATATATATATATATTTATAAAAACACCATTACTCAATTATCGTTCTTTAAAGAAAATGGGTCCTAAATGTCTTCCTGAAAAGAGACTCCTGGAGTAAAGTTCTCTGATTGACTATATATTGTGTACAGTAGGGCATAGTACTTTTAAAAACTTTGTCCTTCCATAGCAAGTTGGACAGCATTTCTGGGAAGATGAGTACAGACCTCAGAAATTGAACAACCTTTGCCAACAAGGCTCTGAGATCTGGAGTTAAGCTGGCAGGTTCTTAACTCCTTTCTTTTTACTGTGGAATTGACAAACTAGTCCACAAACCAATTTAATGTGCTCAGGTCATCCCAAACAGAGTTTAATTCAAAATCATAGAATCACAGAATGGTTGAGGTTGGAAAGGACGTCTCTAGAGCATCTTGTCCAAGCCCCTTGCCCAAGCAGGGCCACCCAGAGCCAGTTTCCCAGGACTGTGTCCAGGTGGCTTTTGAATATCTCCAAGGATGGAGACTCCACAAACTCTCTGGGCAACCTGTGCCACCAGTAAAAAAGCGTTTCTGTCTTAACAGCTTCCGTAGCCTATTGTCAGTCTTCTGAGCCCTACAGTTCCTCACACATTGAAAAATAGCATCAGAGCTGAATGTGAATGCCAGAGAAGACCATAAAAAAGGCATTACGTTAAAGATTCTCAAGTCACTTCGAGTAGGATCCATCTCAGGCAACTTTAGTCAGGCAGAACTGAGTCATTAGATCCAAGCTGGTCCCCTAGGCTGTCCTGGTATCCAGCAGAAAGAGATCAGTATCTCTAGAGCGTGATTGATGCCACCACCACAAGTGCCTCGGGGAATATCTCGCACTCCAAAGGTGCTACAGTATTTCTGTTCGTATTGTTACAGACATTGCCTTGCTGCTGAGACTAGACAGCTAAGATCAAGTGCACTGGATGTCCCCCCGAGAGGAGAGGTGCTCATTCTCTGACTCCTGTTGGAAATGGAGCTGATGCCAGTCACAGAAAGGGAGGTTACTTACTCGAGTTTAGGGGACTGGAGGGCTGAACATCTTCTGCTTGCTTCTTTAAAAAAAGAAACGGGGAACTCTGGATGATGGACCAGCGAACCTTACTCAGTTTGCTAGAATGGGAAATAGTGTTATAGAAGATTGCCATATGTACACGATGGAACAGATATAAACACGTTTTTCCAGTCTGCTAGTCTTTTCCAGTCTACTTTGAACTTAACGAAAAAGTGGATAAAGAGACAGTTGATTGTACTTAATGTGGACTTCAAAAAAAAAGTCTTTGACAAAAGATATTGAGAAAAAGGAGTATGAATGGGCTCTATCTAATATGCCCTTTACTGACTTGGAAAAGCGGTGAAGAGGGAAGGGGCAACACTGGGAGATGGCACAAAAGCAGTGACAGGTTGGGGGGTCAAGCACATTGCTAGATTCTGGAAGATTTTAGGGGACAATTGGTTGGTCACTGTGAACAATAGTTCAGGGAAATCCTGCACCCAGTGCAGAACTGCGTTTATGAAAATAAATACATTGCTAGAATATTAAAACTGGATTTTAAGAATAATACCACAAATGGCCTGATAGCACACCTGGCCATGGTGGCAGGTGCTTGGTAGGAATACAGCGACCGGCTCAGGGCATTTTGAATCAGACCTTCAGAAATCAGATTTCAGTGCCAAAGTCATTATAGTTTTTAAATAAAACAGAGCAGAATAAAACAGATCAAAATAAACAACTCATTTTATATTTAAAGAAATAGAAGGCTTTCAGGGTGGAAGAAGTCTCCCACAGCACAGAAAATGTTAGGAAGAATGCAAAGGCAAGAGAGAGACAGAAAAGAGCAGTAACAGTTAGTTTAAAGAAAAAGTGAATAAAAAGGTGTTTCGTGGAAGTATATTACATCCTGAGTACTACAGAGAAGGTAAATTGGCAGCCTTATTTACTCCCACTCATAAAATCAAAACAAGAACCATCCAGCGCAACTGAAGGGCAGTAAGTTTAGATGTGATAAAAGGCATACTTCTAAAGGCAATTTAACCTGTAAAATTCACTGCAACACGGTATCATTAAGCTAAAACTTAATCAGATTTGAAAAAGGAACAGGTATTTATATGAATACCGAATATAATCAGGGCGACGTTAGACAGGAGCTAATAGAAATCCCTCAGACTTTAAGCAAAAAAGCTCTATTTTCCGCCAGAGGTTAGGATGAGCCTTCCTCTATGGAAAAGTTGTTCCATAATTGGTCATGAAAGGTTTCTTACATTTTACTGTGAGGTACCAAAACATATAGTATTAGTCACTGTCAGAGAAAGAATACTGGATTATATGGACCATTGATCTGACCCAGCATGGCAATTTTTATGGTCCTGTGAACAAAATCCAATGGATTTGCAGGAGACCTTACAGAATAACAGCTTCAGTTTGAATTTTTCTTACCACTACAGAGGCCATAGAAAGAGCAACTAAATTTCTGGCAATGACATATCTCTGCAGGCAGGCGTAGTAGCAGTGCAGGTATCTAATGCTTTTATGCCATTTGCTAAGGATTATACAGTGGTAATCTTTCCCATTAACACTTTGTCTCGTTCTGTGTTGAAGATCCCATAATCTTCTCCCTCCCTCCACTCTCTCAAAATGTACCAAAACAAAAAATAAATACTGGGTGCATGGACCAAAACTTAATAACTGAGATTAATTATCAAAGTACAGACCTACTTCCTATTAATCTCACGTAACTTTTCAAACCAGCCTATCCTCCCAGAAATTGAATTACATCAACTGTGGTTTTCTTTCCTTTTCTTTTCTTTCTTTCTTTCTTTCTTTCTTTGCTGCCTTTTTTTCCCCCCGTCATTGATTCTCTGATCCAAGGAAACGCATGTCTCTGTTACTTCCAAGTCCCCCTCTTGCACTGCTGGTCACTGACCATCTGTAGTGTTAGTGGGCTGTGAGATGAGATATTTATCAATCCATTTTCCTTCCATCTCAGGGAGACACTTATTTGACAGAACAGAATTTCTGAATGCCTCCTCACAAAAGGCAATAGGTGGCAGGTTTTAATTTTTCCTCTGATTCTAAACTAAGGAAACCTGAGTACCATACTCTGTTCCTCAGCACAAGGGCAACCAAGCAGTTTGGTGAAAATTGCTTTTAGGGATGGTGTACGCTTGCCTTTTGTTAACGAGGCAGTGGTTACCAGCTTTCAGAAAAGTGTTGCCTATCAGCAGGTATTTGTTCAGTGAGATGGGTCAGAACCAACAAATATTTTTACTTCATTGTAAACAAGTGGGCACACTCTGGGCATCAAGAAATAAGTAATGAAACTTCTCCTGGAAAGGTGCATGGGTGAAGGAGGATGGATTTGGCCCCAGACACAGCCTTGGGAGCTGGGCTGACACGGTGAGGTCAAATCACGATCGCTGTGAGCCTAAGCTGCAGTGACATTAAGCAGGAAATTCATGTGAACTGAAGCTTGCACCCTCTTTTACTTTCCACGTAAGCACAGCCACAATGCATTTATACTGAAATTTAGTGGAGATTCCTTGAAATTATAAGTATTGGAGGTGAGCTTAATCCAGCCAATATATTGCTTGCAGCATTTCATTTTTTCTAAGTACCAGCTTTCCTTTTACAGGATCTCATAAAAACAAAACAATATGTTGCTCTCTTATAGATAACCTAAGAGCAGCAGTTGGTGAAGTAGCCCCAGTGTCCAGAGCTATATTATATCTTTGATGTCTGGTTCTGCAGCAAAAATATTTCGGCAGAGCAAGACATAATGAAAGTTTAAGAGCTTGTTAAGGAACTGAGTATTACAAAGAGCCATGATCATTTTGACTCTATTAGAAACACAAGAAAAATAATTTGTCACTTTCCTGTAACTAGAAGGATCTCAGGGGGTATCTCAGATAAGACATCAACATTGTTGGTGATTACTCAGCCTTTTTTCATTACAGTTTATAAAGCCCTGAATAAGAAACCGGTTTATACTGGTGTTCCAATCCTGCAAATGTGTCTTTACAAGACCCAGCTGTGTGAAAGACATTTATTTCCACTTTATAGATGAGGCAAGTGAATCATAGGTGACTGGTGACTTGCAGAAGTTCACGCTAAAAGGGTTTTGGCACACCATGGATGATACTGTAACAATACCAATAATAATTCTAGTAAATACAAATCCTGGGTTCCCTTTCTGGGTCATAGTGTGGAGATTTTTCCTATTCTTTCTTAGCTGTTTCTATTCAGTTTCTATTTTATTTTCCTAAACTGAGCATAATGTAGGTGAAAAAAAAGTCTTCTTTCCTTGGGATCTGAAAACATTTCAGAAATATACAGCTACCGGATGATGTTCCTATCTGAATGATATTTAATACATTTGTTCTGCTGTAATTGAGAACATAGTCATGCTGGAGGATAAATTCCAGTGATAACATTGCAACAGTTTGAGTGTTTTCTCCATTATGTGTCTTTACAACAGAGATAACCTTTTGCTTATTGAAATATAATTGCATAGGAGATAGTTCTTTTAAAACAGAATTAACAATACTAGCTGAACATTTTGTAGGAACTTTCCATAATAACCTGTTTTTATGTCAGCTTCTCTAGAGCACAGCATCACTTGTACTATAAAATTAATTGAAAATCGAAAACTGAGCAACAGGAGATCTTTACTTTTCTTATAGCACATTCCTGGAATTATCTGCAGTATAGAAACTCCATTTAAATGGCAGTCATTTCTTTGTCAGCAATTACCCCACAGCAATATTAGAAAGGGATTCTCTCACAATTCCCTCACTCCATATATTGATATAGGAAGATATTGATATAGCTGTGGTAACTGTGTCTCGATAGATGTGGTATTGTGTATTGATAGATTTTCAGAATGATCATAATATAGGTAGGATGTGCCACTGCAATTATTTATTTGCAAATCTTCAACCAATCCTTTACCCAGCATATTATTAAATTAAGTGAAGTATTAATGTATTATTATATTTAAAAGCTGGTGTAAACTTGTTTTACTTCAGTACATTAGAGAGCAGAACGTGGCCCTCTGTATTCCTCTTCCCCAACTAAGTTTGCATTCTGCTACTGCTAAGTTTCTGCAAAAATACGTTCAGACCTGGACATGAAACACCTCCAATCCCTGAGGTTGCCCTCAAGAGAAAACCCACGTGCTGTACTGGCAGCAAACCTGCAAGCACAGCCGTGGGCCTGGCCACCGTCTCCCTTTTGGGTTTGTAGGTTGCATGCTCTCTGCTTTTCCTTCGCCAGCGATTAAGTCTAGTATAGACACGCGTTTGAGTTTGGTGCACGTGAGGAACCTCCCCGTAGAGTGTAATCAGGGATCAGAGCACCATGACCCAAGGGACTGGTGTGGCTACGGGGGGGAGAGGACTGCTGTCTGCGCCCACTTGCCTTCTGGATTTTAGCTGTGATTGATAGCCAGATAGGCCAATGCCGTTGGAGGTACCATGGCATGACTGAGTTGTAACGGCACCCACAAGGTCCACTTCTGAGCTCCCAAAAAAGCTCAGGTCCTGGTCTCTGACCTCCTGAAGACCATTCCTTTTATGGGGAGACACTTCCCTTTCTAGCGTGAGCTCTCCACCATCATTTACCCCAGGCTTTTCTCCAGCCATCCCTTCACTCAAGGTTCCAGCCACCATCCTCTTCATGAACTGCTCTCCTTGCACTTTTTTCCTGCTCACGGTGGTGTTGCCAGCCCCTGCTTGCCAGGCCAGCTGCAATTCCTCATCTTCCTCTGTTGAGGAGCTTTAGCAGAGATCTTCTCTCTGCTGAGAGCAGCAATGCTCCTGCTGAGTCCCCTTCAGCACAAGAGATCTTAAGGGACAGGCTAATAGCTGAAAGATTATTTTTTTTTACCTGATTTTGAGCTGACCTATTTCAGTAACGCAGTGAGCAGCACCGTCCCGCAGAGAGCATCCCCACCGCAGCCAACAGAGAGGGTGACCCACGACGCTGGGACAGGACCCCGGGAGAGCTCCGCCACGGCTCGACACGGACTCGTCGGCCACGGAAACCACACGGTGCAGCTTCACCTTCAGGCTGCTCGCGTGAGCCCTCAGTCACCACACGAGTAAGAAAGAGGTTTCTCACGTGGCCGCTGTTGGTTCTGGTCACCGAGGGTATTCGGCAGGGATAGGTCCCAGTCCTTTGCAGTGGTGGTTTCCTCTCCCAGTACAGCATTATTCGGGATTGGGGGTTAGCTGTCAGTAGGCTGTTGGGGGAGTTTATTTTCCTTTGAGTCAGGCATCACTAATCAGACCTAGCACTTCCTCCCAGGCTTTATTAAACAGAAATCTCTAATCCAGAAAACATTTCCAATATTAAGACTAATTGAGTGTCATAATGTCAGCCAAGGCAAATAAAGCACAAAAGAAAAGAAATAAGCTCTGGGAGTGGAACGTGCTTTATTGAACACACATCTGCTGCTCAGACCCACGGCTGTCACTCAGGAAGACATCATCCAGTAAACCTGATCAAACAAATCCCCACTGAACTGATAAAGCAGAGCAACTCTTCAGGTGGCTTAGCTGTCGCTTGAAAACCAGCTTGCAAGCCTGTGGGCTGACACTTGTGCTGGAAGGCAGCGAGGGTTTGAAGCTCACGGATAGAGTCTCCTCTGGACTTCAGAAGGAGCAAGGTCAGGTCCTGAGAGCTCTCTCCCGCT
The DNA here is from genome assembly GCF_964188355.1 of Buteo buteo. Taxonomy (NCBI): domain Eukaryota; kingdom Metazoa; phylum Chordata; class Aves; order Accipitriformes; family Accipitridae; genus Buteo; species Buteo buteo. The sequence continues at coordinate 25,409,089 of NC_134188.1, forward strand.
CCCTTGTTTTCCCTTGCAAAGGAAAAGAAGTCTCTTCAGATTTATTTCTGCACTTTATAGATGGTTGCATAAAATTCAGGCAAAGTGAGTGATTTCCATCCCAGGTATGTCTGTGTCATTTCAGGCAGTGCAGAGCTGGAGTTTTAAAACTCTGCTAATACGAGTGTTGATCTGTAGTATGTAGAAATATCCTGTTTACTACATTTCATTTTCTTTTGGCTACCTCTTTAGTATTAAAAAGAAAAGAGAAAAAAAACTTTCAGAAAGTAAATTGCTTAATAAATGTTATTTAGCCATTCTCAGTTAAAGAAACTACAGCTATATGTATCTTCAATATGGCTTTTTCTGCCTTTCCTTATCTTAAAAATATCTTGTGCGGTACTATAAATAACGAGCAGAAGGGAAAGTGATGCTTCTTGCAGGAGGGGAAAAACAGCAGTGGTTGTCCTTAATCATGTTGAAACACAAATCTCAAGAATGAATGAATGTCCCTCCGTGCATTTCCAGGCTGAACAGGACAGACTGAGTCCACGGGGATTTGCGTTTCAGACCTTGGTGTCAGTGTGCATTACTGTGGGCTTTGAAAGATGCTCTTAAAATGTTTCTAAATAACCAAATGGAGCAACTCTCTCCAGCGTGATAATCTGTGCTGTTACTACCGCAAGCTCTGGGGGCAGGGAAGGAGGTAAGGGAGCAGAGCTCTCTTCCAGCTGTGCCCTAGAAATCCTTTGCTACAGTAAGCAATTAACTTCAGGTTTGATCTTTCACAGTATGGGGAAGGTAGAGCACAGTGTAACATCTGCACCTGGTTTGGATGTGCAGTGCCTGCACATTTTCTATCCAAACAAGAGGGACAACAGCTTTTGAAGTCGGTGGCCAAACCAAATGGCATTAAGGTATTACGCAGGATTTCTCTGTGTGGATGCCAGTGTGGAAAGTCTCTCTGACACAGCTCAGTAGCCAAAGAATGAGGTCAGGCTTTGTTTAAGCAACATAGGAAGACCGGTGTATTTTTTTTGCTGTAATGAACATGAAGCATTAGGCACGTGGCACCAGACCCGGCTGCTGTTGTGCAAAAGACACAACTCTTGGGAGAAAAAAATCACAAAGATGCAGCATGAGGTACAATGTAAACTTTAATAAACTCTTCAGAAATCTCCGTTTTGCCTACCTGCCTGTCAGCGATTGCATTTAAGCTAATGTTCTAGGGCCCTTTTATGCAAAAAAGCCTTATTCTTAGAATGGCTCTTGCAAAATTCATGGCTGGTACTATTCCATGCCCTTATGACATGACAGTAACATCCATTTGTATCAGTTTGGCACTGTGCAAGTAGGTCACATGATTATGATGACGTTTAAATGAATTTTGCCTTCCTTGAAACAGTAGTGGAACAGTTACCAACTGATTAAGGAAAACATTAGCAAGTACCATTTTAATTGATTTGAATGCATGTGTGTTTTGTATTGGTTTAGTTTGAGGGCATTTTTAAACAAATAGCACTGTCATTGTGAGCCTTAATTAGATAATAAATTAATAGATAAATGGATTAGAAAGTTCAGTATGGCTTTCACAATCGCTGCTAGCGGCATAAAAATGAGGTGCTTGGTATTAGCAATGCTAATAAATGGCATAAAGAATGCACTTGAGGAGAATGATGATGTGGCAGCTGACTGACTGGTGAGGACCGTGGTCTTTCTTTGCCCACACGTATTTTGGAAAACAAAGGTGCTCCTGTGCTTCCTTAGGAAAGATAACAGTGGTGCTGATCTTGAAGGGTAAATATGTCAGCTCCCCAGCGCACCTCGAAGCCTGCAGATTTAATGTGGGATTCATGAAAAATTCAGTAAGCACATAGGACATATTCTAGGAGTTGGTCTGCACGGGGATCAGCTCAGAGATCTGCCAAGGAAAAAGGCTGAGTACGTGCAGAATATATTCAGTAATGGGAAAACTGCTTAACAGGGAGGGAAGTCTGGATCAGTTGGACTGGATACGAAGTGCATGAGAATCATTAGGACCTTTCTGAAAAAGAGCGATTTTGCGGATGTTGTGCTGCTTATTTAGCGCCGTCAAGCAGTAAATCCAGCCATATGGGGCTCGGTGCTGTTCACAGAGGTAGTGACAGTAACTCAGATAACAGACACAGAGTGCTGCAGGTCGGAAAATGATGCAAATAATCACTGGCACAAGTTCAGGCTGAGTGTCAAATACCTGAAATTAGAAAGTTGGAAGAGCACTTGCAGTGGTATGGATTAATATTATGCAGCTTGCCTGAAGACACAGGGTAACTTGGATTTGATTTTTTGGGGGTTGAATCCCCTCAGTTATAACTGCCTACTTCATGGATGGCATTAGCCTGCAGCACTTGGTCACCAGAATTAGAGCAAGTTCTCAGAAAAGGTTGGAAGCCTGAATTACGTTGAAGTCGTTTTTATGATTCTCATCAGAGTATCAAAGAACAGCAACTTTCTGCAAAACTCTCTACTGGATGGTCAGTACGGCTGAAATGTGACTACTACTGAAATATCTTTAGCACATAGAAGAAAACACTTAGATAGACCTTATTCCTATTTTTTAATTCTTTTGATGCAATCTCTTCTGCTGCTTCCCTGAAGCTTGACTTTTTAAGCAGATGATTTTCAAGGCGAGGTGCACTTCTTCAGCAATCAGTCCAGCCTTGTTAGAAATTAACCATAGTAACAGAAACATCTTTTGGTATACATTTCAGGAGCATTTGGATAGATGCTTTCTTCTATGGTAGTATTTAACTACCTTGTGCACAGCATTCTGTTGCTTTTGTTAATGGGAATTACAGTTCCATCTGACTCAAGGCCAGCCTGATAAAAAGTGAGTAGTGTTCTACTCCCTCAGCTACATCACTAATAGTCTTATTATCAGTCTATCTAGAATATAAATGTTCATTCAAAAAATACTGCGATTACAGTACAGCATATTGCATGGTGTATAGACCTTATCATTTGAGTAATTTAAAGCCTATCAGAGTAAAGTACCTGAAAATATATGAGGATATAGTCACAGTCGATCTTAGGAAGAGGTAAACAAGATGCAAATGGCCTTTTTCACCTCTAGTTTTCAATGCTGGAGGCATTTGTCATCTGTTAGGTTGTTTAGCAAGTTTCTAATTAGTATCTTTTCCAAGTCTTTCTCCCACTCAAAGGGCTCCCATCGAAAGAAAATCTAAACAGGTTCAGAGATAGTAAATACATTATGCTGGATTGTTGCATAAGCTCATGCAACCCCAGTTCTTTGCCAGCCCCGCGCATGTCTGTTGTAAACCTTAAAGCCATGCAGCCACGTACCGCAGTGCTGAGGCTAACCAGTTAAACCACAGTAAAAGAGAGGTCCATGACTAAACTGCTTCTGATGGGTTTGGTGCATGGGCAGACCAAGCCCAGATCTTATTGCAAAGACTATGTCAATATATTTACTGTCATATTTAGCCAGAGATTCTAAGACCAGGAAGAAAACTCAGCCTTAGGATCCACTAGCAAAATCAGTCTGTTTAGGAAGCAATCCAGGTTTAAGCCAGGCTAAGAAGGAAGAGCACACCTGGCAGGAATAATGCAGCTACTGTAACACAATGAAGATCTTGAGACACGTGGAAATCATAGAATCATAGAATGGTTTGGTTGGAAGGCATCTTTCAAGGTCATCTAGTTCAAACCCCCTGCCATGGGCAGGGACATCTTCAACTAGACCAGGTCACTCAGAGCCCTGTCCAGCCTGGCCTTGAATGATCCCAGGGATGGGGCATCCACAGCCTCTCTGGGCAACTTGTGCCAGTGTTTCACCACCCTGATATTAAAAATTTTTGTGTTCTGGTTTTGGGTTTTATTTCATTTCTTTCTGGTTCAAGCGTGCAGCTAGGACGGCTATTCATTTAGGCTGACTCTCCAGCATTGCACTTATGCTTCTATCTTGCGCCTTCATTTCCGAGAGAGTTGAACGGCTGTCAGTCAAGAAGGCTGCAGCTTGCCTTCCTACTGCTGTCTGCAAACTTTTACATGAAGTAATAGAGTTGGAAGAAAGGTTGAAGCCCAGCACGCAGAGACTGGGCGCTTATCAAAAAGGAGAAAATCTGAGGGAAACTTTCATCAGAGGTTGGTCTCCAGAATCAAAATGACATCTAGCTTCATGGGATTTCTGAAAGGCAACAGAACAACACTGGACCTCTTGTGAATAAATTGCTAGCACTGTTTCATGAATAGCAATGACTCATGACTTCTCTTGAAATTTCTCTGTAATTGTGCAAGTTGGTTGTCTTGAAATGCCATAAAGAAAAGTTTGGGATAGGCATTGTTCTCCTGCTCTGTTTCAGACTTAAGTTCTCCTGGAGGTTGTGTAAATCAGCACGTATAATAGAGCCACTTATTGACCTTATGAGTGCCACACGTGGCCACAAGCTGAAATTTCTCAGAAATTTTCTTCACATGCTCCTGCACTTCTTTCCTCCTCTCTGCCCCTGATTCCATAAGGATGACCTGGAGCAATTTCCTGTTCTTGTAAGATCTCACCTTTTTTCTACATACTTCGCTATTTCTACCACTAAAAATCACGTCCTGGGGGAAAGGATCTGCACTCTGCATTCAGCTAGTGAAACAGCTAGTTTTGCTTAGCAGATTTTTGTTTGGTGTGAATCCCTGCATTGTACGCACCTGCTTCAAACACCATGGAAAGAAAATGTTTCCCTTCTGGAAGATAATACTTGTTTGGCCTTGCAGATAGCTTAATGCGTGCTGGTGTTCAAAACCTATTAAAAATAAAAAATAAAAGAGGGAAAGGAATGGAAAGGAACGGAAGGGAAAGGAAGGGAAGGGGAAACAAACAAAAAAAACAAACCAAAACCCCCTTCTTATTATTTAAATCCCTGTTCACGCCTTGCAGTTTAATATTCCCTCTACAAGAGATTGACTCAGGACCTTAAATCAAACTGATTGTACAAGGCACATATTAAAATCTACATTTGGGTCAGAGAAGTCTGTGTCCAGTTTGAAACACAGGACAGAGCACTGAAGCAGAATAATCGTGGTTCACCCTGTAGGTCTTTTCCATTCCTAGTGCCTCTGATTCTGTGAACCATCAACTAAGAATTCATGTTTGGGCCGTTCATATAGTTGTTACTCTTTTGAACCTTTCCTCTTTGCTCCAGGGATCAACAACATTGTCTAACTCACTGATCTTAAAGCACTTTTTGTGCTTCAGGACTTGGCTTATGCTGAAGTTCACATATTCCCCACCATGCCAATACAGCAGTTTCCCCGACACATGCTTTTTAACCATTTCTCTGGAGGACCCCACTCCTTCAATGGGCCACCACTGTGTATTTTGATAGGTTTGGCTGAAGACTAAAACATCACGCTCTGTGACATAATTGAATTGGAAAACCCTAAGTGTTGGGAATAAATTAGTTTGAGACATTTGAATTGGTCCTTTCATATTCGGAGACTTTATCTAAGCTTTGGATGCATTAGGTGTACATATTCACATCCCTGTCAGCTGTTTGTTTAGTTGCTTCATTGTGACCAAAAAAACCCCCAAAAATCTGTATGAGAAAATTCAGAATTGACTACTGTCTTCAAGCAAGTGGGAAACTTGATTCACTCCATATTTATACTCAGAAAGGCAAACAATTGCTGAAGAAAGCAATTGTTAAAGGGGGTTAAAGTTGTGCCTAAACCTGGCCAAGCAGTTAAGTTTCCAGCACCCTTTCTCCTCCTCTGTTACAGTGCTTACTAGGAATCTGCACTCACTGAACCAGAACTATTTAAAAATTTTCCTGCAAAACATCCTATTTCCTCATTTAACCCTAATAGGAGACCCCACCTGTTCTGCAAATAAACACAGGTGTCAGTTCTCCAAGGGAACCTTTACACCTTACAAAATCATTTACCATGTGGACATTTGACTCAGGTTTGAACATGCTGGCTGTTGGGAGAGACGCAGGAGGGGCTTTCTCTGTGCAGTAAATGCAGCCCTGGTGACCGGTGCTGAGCTGACAACTCTGAAAACTGATGATTTGCGTTAATTTGTGAAACAGGACAGGGTATGACGACATAGTGATGGACTAGGGGAGAACATCTTAGTCTTCTGAGTCCCTATGGAGAAGTGATCGTTTCTGGTCATCCTCCCTAGGCAAAGGCTTTCAGACGAGGATCTGGAGGGGGTTCAGGTCCTATCAGGCTGTTATCTCTCCCATCACACTGCGTCAGCATTCGGTTGTCCCAACCACCCAACCAGACCTCCTAGGCACCATGGGGACATAGGATGGGCACCCAGCACCCCAATCCCCAAAAGAGCCCTGGGAATGTGGGTGTCCTGCCCTGCATATCTCACACTATGTTCTTCCAGAAAGATTAGCTGCCATATTCTTTTGATAAATGAGGCAAAGCAGGGTGATGGCATGAGCTTTTTCGAGTTGAGATGTGGCTAGAAAGGAGAAAGATAAACTTGTAGCTTTTATGTATTAACTTCTGGTTTCTAAGAATAACATAGATAAGGCAGTCTCAATTAGACAGAGCTTAAAATCACATATAATGAATCTGAGATGGAAGAGATTGCTGTATCTGAAAGAGAAGTCACGGGTGCTCTTTAGATAAGCTCCCAGATTTTCAGATGAGAAAAAATAAATATTGCGAAAAAGGGTTTTCCCTACTTGACCTTCCCAGCCAGACTCACCAGGCCCCTTTTCTTTGCCTTGTTCACTTACCCAAATTGCCTACCACCAAAAAAACAAGGCAGCTCAAACACAGCGGTGATTTCACCATGAATCATTCTGCTTATTCTTCTATGTCTTTTTTTTTGAAAACTAAGTTAACAGGTTGCCTTTCTCCACACATTTGGGACAGTTTCAGAAAGGTCTCTCCTCTCTTTTTTAACAAAAGGAAAGGTCCAAGCCAAAAACGTGAAAGTAAGACAATCACACAAACAGGCAGAGATGTCTCACCCGAAATAGTCTGCAGAAAATCTGCACAAAAATGATGTCTGTTTCTTATCTGTCATGGTAATCATTTATTTTTATGAATGCTAGCGTTCACTCACAAAAATAAAGCAGGGCAGCATTTCATCATGATTCGGTTTCCTCAAAGGTATTTCCTACAAGGTGTTGGATTCACTTTCTATATGATCAACAGCTATCGCTATGTAATTACCAGTGAGCAGGTACCAGTTCTGAAGGTCACACTGACAGTGTACATGTCCCTAGCACAGCTGCTTCTGTTTAACGTTCCTAATAAAGGGAGGGAGACATTTGATTTTGATCAAGGTTTTAAGAAACACCATATCTACAGAGGCCGGACATTTTCCTTCTCACTTCATCAGGAAACTTTTCAAGATGGAAATGCAGGACTGAGCAGTTTATCACAGAGATGACCTGACTTTGGCAAGCCTTGGATAGGTCACAGGCTTCCCACTGCCACTACGGGAAAGTTTTTTATCCTCAAATACAGCAGAAGTTGGTTAGTATACATCTTCTGGAGTATATTTGAGTCTGCTGCAGGTTTTTTTGAGTCTTTTCAGAGTTCTTACTGCAAGTTTAAGACAAAAGCATATTTGTTTGTGGAGGGATGGTTCATTTCTTCCCCTCCTTTTTTCTTTTTTTTTTTATTATAAATTTAAACTGCTTCTTTATAAAGGTCACTCAAGTCCAGAGCAAAAGAGGATTAATTACTAACAGCCATAATTTAAAGACAAATTACCCTGCTGATATTTTGGCCGTCTAGGATACACCATGTAAAAGCCATCTATCTAAGAGAATGACATGGGTGATTGTAACCTACAGTCGTGTTGAGCACTGGTGTGCTTCATCTCCCCTGAAGAATGATGTGGGGTTTAATATATTAATAGGAAAGTGTATAAAAATAATGCCATACTTCTATGCAACCTTTCTCATCCAAAGAAGCGAGTTTTTTTCCTCTTAATCAGACTGGGCAAAGTTATTCTACAGGGATGCACATTGATTTCAGTAGGGTTGTTCACAGAATAAATGTACCTCTGCATGAACACAGCCAACAGGATCTGGGACACAGTGATTTCCAACCGTCTCTTTCTCTGGGTCTCATTAAATAGTGCCTTATGCTATTAGTAATTCAATTAAAATCAATAAGATTGGTCCATGTGGAAAATGACCCTAGGTAATCAGCTCTGTCGAGGCATGATACACATTTTGCACATGGCAAGCAAAGCTCAGACGCTCACACTTGTCAGTGGTGGACCTTGAACTGAGAATTTCGGAAATCTACCTCGCTCCCACAGCAAAGTACGTAGGGACACCTTGAAGGATCTGAATCTCAGCCTGGTCTGTATTTCTGTAGAGATCTGAAAAGCCTGAGGGCTTCTATGTGTCATGCAACAGTGCATCAGGGTTTTGTGATGGCACCAGTCTGCACTGGTGAGTCTCTTTAGCCCTTGGCAATCCTAAGGAGCCAAGGATTGCTTTTTAGCTTGGGGAAACGCCATGGGAAGGTGGCTACGAGGCAGCATCCCGTTTCTATCCACGTGGCTTTTTCATTTCCAGAGTTGACCTGTCCGAAGCCAGCTCTGTGTATCTCCATCTCCTTCTGAGTGTCTCACAGACCCTTTCTAAGCCTGCTCCATCAATCTTACATATAGCTACATATTTCTGTCACGCTGCTTATAAATACATACATATTTCTTACAGCGAACTTTTCTACCTACAAGTCTTTTCATAAAGGCCACAATTTGTTTTACCACTGCTATCAGATAATATCTTTTTTCAAAGGTCAATCATAAATACGCTTATTCCACTTTATTATTCATAGTGGCTTCTGCTTGATTTCTGGCAAGTTCTGACTCAGGGACCATCTTAGAGGCTCACTGTGCTATTGCCAATTTGTGGTCTTTTAAGAGAGGACAAAAATGGCTGTTGAGAGAGTTCATAGGAGCCTTAAATAAAAAGGCAAAATAATGGGAAAAAGTTGTCAGACAGGAAAAGTCTGGGTATACAAAACACCTGGCTTAGACATTAATCAATGTGGTGTCTTCTTTAACACTTTCCATGCTTTCATTTGGGAATAATGTACAATTCTGCTTGACATTACAAGACAGTTAATTAGCATCCATAGGCTTATAAATAGGATTTTACAGAATAGCTGATAAGCTAGTATTATTAGTGTTCATCTCACTCTAGTTCTAGTCCCTTTTGAGATGAAGGCAGGTTTTATTAGAACAGACCTTTCACCAAACACACCTATTCATTACAGATTCCCATTAAACACCAAGGCGTGAGGGGTAGATTGGTTTCATTTTCTTTCTTTTCAGTCTCAATGACACTCTTTCTAGTTATACTAAAGTTTCCTAAGTAAATGGGATGATCAAATGGATAGAGACGTGTGGTGGGAATCGAGGGATGTGTTGTGCTCTTATCTGATCCACTGGAAGATTTTGGCCTGGTAGCTTTTACTGCCTATCCGTTTTCTCTTTTAAGAAGCAAACTTGCTTCTGTCAAACAGTTTGTCAGATAAAAAGTGATGTGTAAACACCAAGCATTGCTCTGCTGGGAGAGCTTTGGAAATTGTTTGCCATTTGAGTTTTTTCCAGTGACTCCTAAGGCCTTGGTGAACAGGTGGCAGAAGAAGATGCTGTTATTCAGAAAATGTTCTAATCAGTTCTAGAGATTTGCATAATGCAACAGGGGTTTGCAAAAAACCTCATGCTCAAGGGCATGTGCTTATCACCTGCCAGGGATCTGAAGGGAGTAATTCCTGCTGTACAGCAATGTGCAATTTGCTAGATGGATCATTTCTGTATGGATTTTAGTACTGGCCATGGCGAAAGAGACTACTGAATTAATGAACAAATGAGATTGAGAAAATGTAATGGCTTCAGAAGTACTGCTCCAAGAACTATAATTCCAGTTCCATCAGTGATGGGTACAGAAATCACTGTTCCAGTCCAGTTTTCCATTACATGGTTTAACAGCCACCTTGTACCATTGGGAAGGATAAAATGGGAAGTGTAAAGAAGATCTTCATCGATCCATCTCTTGGCTGACTACACAGCATCACAGCAACAGCAAGTAAGAAAGAAGAATGGAATACATCATAAAACCTTTCCTGTTCCTCCAACTGGCCTTTGCCCACAGCAAAAGCAGACCTTAAATTTATTTTACAAAAATCAGCAATAATTTTTAAAATGTCTGGCCATGCAGGTATGAAATTATTTTAAATATACCTATACCTTGAGGAACCGCGGAAGTTAATGACTTAAAGAGTTGTTTTCACAGTTAGGGAAAATCCATGCCTGTTTGAGCTTTAAACTAGTATTAGTGTATAATCAGACTTGATTATATCAGTGTATAATCAACTGCTTTCTCTAAATAAAATGTTGCCCCTTCCATTTTCCAACTAGCATTAACAAAAGCAGCAGATCTGCCTGTTGCTGTGGAGATTTTGAGCCACAGACCAATCTCTATTCTTCTACCTGACTTAGCTCACAAGTTACAGCAGCTGAAGTTTTTTTCCCCATGACACATTTTCTGAACATACGTATGTTTTACTGAGTAAACCAGATGGAAAATCATTTGCACATGCTATATTTTCCCATCCTGTGAGTCCAATGGCCAAGTTCATCAGCATTATTTCATCAGTTCCCTTTCTGTACATCGTATTTTGCAGTGCCATACACAACTCTCCCATCTTTTTGTCTCTTCCCCATATCCTGTAGGCTTTCTCTAGCAGCTCCTGGTGGTCTCCCCAACACTGTTCACAGCAGATTTAAATTCTAGTGCCACTGTGCTTTTTGTGTTTTTAGCGTTTAGTTCCCCAATTGTTTAATGTAGTCCAAATGGCCTTTGCTTCTGTTGCCTATGTTTACATGGTCACGTGGATGGCATCAGTGATACAGTACAACAAAGGTCAAAAATTAAATCTGTATACAAAGTATAGGTCTTTCCATAAATGGACACATCCAGGTTCCTGACCTACTCTTTTTATCTGTGCTGTTTGAGGCCTGTGGTAGATTTTCTTATAGTTTAAATAAAAGGGTTATTTCATGTCATTCACATCAGGTTTTCACATCCTTTTATTACTGGATGTGAGCGTTCTCCACCAAAACTGGGAGGATGTAAAAAAATCTGTTTGGTGCTTTACTACCTGAAGAGCTTTAAATGATCATAACTGTTACCAATGCAGTTATAAAACCTATATTGTAGTAGAAAAGTATTTCTCAAAATGAGCCAGCAAGCATCTGTATGCCATTTGAGACCTTGAAATATCAGCCTAGTGGCATATTTTTGTAAGTGTGATAATCTGAGTAGTCAAGAAAACACTTATAGGCAGGCACAGGTAGTATCTTTTATTAGAAGTGATATACTTGGAAAAAGTAGACAAGCTTTCTTCAGATCTGAAATAGAAGCAGCAGACTTCACAGCTAAGTGCAAGTTTAGAGAAATTGCTTGGAGTTTATAACAGAGCTTGTATGAGTGTATATATTTTTGCAGGGTAAATGGCATGGAATAATGGCTACCAGAACCCTTTTGTGTGTGTGTGTCAGGACTTTAAATGTTCGCACCAGAATGACCACTTTGATTATGAAGTAGCTCTGTTGCTCCTAGATTTTAGACCCTCTGCTTTCATTGACTGGATGGCTAGAATACTCAAATCTGCCAGGTGCTGGTTTAGCTACCTCAGGGACATGCATAATAAAAATCACAAGCATGTAACAAAAAGGAAATGTCATGCCTTTTCACATCTATCTTTGCATCAGCTTCAGCATAAAAGAAAATGAAAAGAAAAGGAAAAAGAAAAGGAAAAAAAAAAGAAAAACCAGGAGACATCACAGTTATTGTGGAACAGTAGACAGATCCAACCAGAACTGCCTTTGAAATAGCCTTAGATAAGGAACGCCTTCAGGAACCTTCAGATGCAAACCAGTTTGTCAACAGTGCCTTTTCCTGTCTGTTAGAATTCCAAACCTAAATGAATTTTACTGTAGCTTCTGTATACACTGAGCATGTGACAGGGAGCAATGAGCTGCTGTTTTTCTTAAAACATCTCCAAATGTGTGTTGTTTTCCCATGGGTGTATGGTGGGTTAGTTTATGCTCAAAAGCACAGGGACAGACAGCAGCTTTTTCAGCCAATAACACTAAAAATACAACTCATTCTCTCTGTACAAAGTCTGTGTGCAGGAGACTCTTGACCATGTAAGATATATTTGGAAATAAGCCATGTTTATGATTATGTGTGTTAGCAATTTCAAGCATTGGCTCTTAAGCATAATTTTGTTTGTTTGTTTGATTATATAAACAGACACACACCACAACCCATATACCGTCTTCACCATGAGCTCTGGGCTCTCTGCACCTACAAAAAATAAAGCTCCAACATAACTAAAAAATCCTGATATGCTTGCTGTCAGGGCCTCAACACGTGATGACTTCAGCATTTCTGTTTAAGTAAAGAACGGTGAATTTCAGTTCTTCGCTCTACGGACTGAGATCTGCAAATTGTGACTTTTATGCATACTCCATCACACATAACTTAGGAGACTAAGACACCTGGTGAAATTTGGAACATTTGGTCCCAAACATATTGAGACCGATCCAGTCTACACAGAAAAGCCATCTAAATTTTGCTTTTCATACTTCCATGGAAGTGGAAGGAGGCAGATGGCCCTGAAGATAAGCAGAAGAAGTTCTAGTCAACCTACCATATGGAATCCCTTCCCACTTTGATGACACGGGAAGGTTGGGTGTCTCCTATGTGGTTTCCTACATGAATATCTTAAGTCTTCCAGTGAAACTAATAGGAAGCCTTTGAGGGCCAGTCATTCCAGCCATCTTCTGAGGATGGGTGTGTGATGATAACACCAACCCCTTCTGAAATAATTTAGGAATTGGAGCCTTTCCCCAAGAAGTAGGAAACCTCGATTCTAGGCTCCATTCAGTTTGGGTGGGATTAGCTACTTTTAGGCCTTTTGAGGATTTAAGAGGGCTCTTCATCTCAGTATACGCTCCAGCAAGGTTGGTCAAGAGACAGGTTTCTCTCTCTGATAATACTTTTTTTAATGTTGAAAAATCAGGGAACCAGCAGGTTAAGCAGCAAGACACTTAATGAGCACAGACTCATACACGACTGGGTAGCCCCTACAAGTGATCAAGTTTGCTGACCATCCGGGACTTCAGGAATCTCCCCAGCATCATTTACATTCATTTTGCTGTCTCCTGTGATTTTTAACACTTTATGAACAAATGACAACTGGTCATCTGTAGAACCAAAAAGTCATACATTTTGAAAAGCTTTTTCCACTTCTAGACTTTTCAAGTTCATTTTAGTTATTCTTTCCTATCTTGCTCTAATATCATTTTACTTCACACATCAAGGTCAGTTCTTAGAGGATACAGAGCAATTAAACAGCTTAATTACAGTGCCTAAATAAATATACTGAGTGAGGAAACTGAAGGTCTGGATAATTATCCTAACACAAAAATCCTTGCTTATTTTATCTTTCTTCTCACTGATAAGCAGCAGCTGTTATGCTTGTTTAAATTTTTCCAAATAATTTTTAGCACTTCTTTCCCATTAGCCTTTGAATTTTTCCAGGTAATTCAGTGAAATGCTTCAGAACTGGTCAGTAAATGAATTTTCCAAGCATTTTTATAAGGCTGTGATAAAGGGACACTTTAGTAGTGAAACAGCCCAGAGAAATAACATGGCTACTGTATTTTTCTGAATGTAGGACAAGAAAACACTGTAATACTGCTGGGAAGTTTCATATGTACAAGATTATTTGCATGTAATTCTCCCATGGGAATTATAATACAGCCTTGTGGAAAACTGGGGTTTAGATTAACCTGTTGTTTTGTTTTGTTTTGTTTTTTTAAATAAAAAGCATCACTCGAAAAATTGTCGAGGAGAGAAACAGCCTCTTCTCTGTGCATGCGGGTGCTGCGCAATCAAAATCTGAAAGAGTATGGGGAAAACATAGCTCCTATGAATGTGTGCAGAGATAGCCAAAAGGTAAAAATTAGGGCAAAACTGAAGGCAGAGTTGCTCATTAAAGCATGGTGGAACCGCTGTAACGTCTGCAGAAGTGCCTCAAGGGCAGCTTTGGAAGAGTTTCTCCACTTGAGCCATTTGGCCAACACACACGTGGACTGCGCAGCAACCTGATGAAAGGCAGCTGGGTCTGCATGGTGCTTGCAAATCAGGGCCTTTTGTTGGAAAAGAATCGTAAGACTGAAAATAGCTGTATAAAATACTGAATAGTGTACAGAAGATCAAGCCTGTCAAAGAGGTCAGGCAGGTAATCATCAACATTAGAGATAAAAGAGATCACTATGTCGCTTAGTCTGTTCACCAGCTGAAGAGTGTTCAGCGCAGTATAACATAAGCACATCTGAGAGTGGGCATTGTTAAACCTTTATGACTCTGGAACAGGCTGCCCAGCCTAATTGATTGGGAATTTAAAATTAGACTTCTTATAGAAGGGACTTCTACACTATAGTGAATAACTACCTCAGAGACGGACAAGATAACCAACAAGGGCTGTTTGTTACCCAAAACATAAGGATTCTCTGCTCCCGTTAGCATTTTATTATGATCTAAACCATTACATTTAAAAATGGAAAGCAGGAAATATTTCATTGCCAGTATGTGAAACTACTTGTCACGTGCTAGTTTTGGGGCAAACACCTTAGACTGAGAAAAATAATTACCTATCAGTTGTACACATAGCATATATTCTTTCAACAGTCAGGAAAAAAAGGCTATTAGTCATCTTGCTTTATTGTATAACTTCGATTACCATGTAGTATCAGAAAGAGATTTCTCCCTATACAATAGGGTGCAATTAACTGCTTTATGGGAGCACTATACAGCTGGAATTAGCCAGTGATGGGGAAAGGATGGTAGATCAGGTGGACCAATAGTTTGTTTTGTTCTGGCAAAACCTGTAGCATGTTTTCACATGGGTTCAGGTGCCACATTTCCAAGCACCGAATTCTTTTCTAATACTGCCCTCACCTTTCTAAAACAGCTTTTTCTTGAAGATAACAAATTCCTTTAACAATCCATCAGAAAAACAGACAGAGGCTGGGGGAATAAGAGTCAGAGAGACTGTTGAGTGAATGAGACCATGGGTAAACTTTTCCCTGTATTTAGCTCTACTGCTTATAGCCCACACTGCTGCAATCCTTCTCCGAACTACTGGGATTTCTTTTTTTTTTACAAATAATTCTCATATGCCTTTTATGTGTTTTGAATTATCATTATCTTCCCTCTATCCAGAAAATCTCTCTTATTTGGGACCTTTCGTGGTATAGTGACTTGAAAAATTTCACATTTTTCACTGAGCAGGGAACTGAACAAAAGTCAAGGTAAAGATTTTTTTCTTATAGGGCAGAAGTCAGTAAAGCAATGCTTAAGGTATTCAAATTGCATCTTTCAAGATCTTAATCAAGGCTTTGGAGAAAAAAACAATAATATCAATGATGTCTCTGAAATTTTCTGAAGTCTTGCTATTGCATTTGCAAGTTGCTTTGTTGTCTGCTGAAAGACATACAGTCATTTTGGAGGAAAAATAATTGTTCCCATTTTGGGACTGGAAATACCATTCAATAACCTGAAACTTTGCCTCTACTGATTTCCTTTTTTCTTGCAGCTGACTGTTGCTCTTTACTTGCTAATGTTATTCTAAGCCTGCAACAAATGTAAAGCAAATCACAATTTTTGGTTCAACGTCAGTTCTTTCTGGCATAATGTTGTCATATTCCTGCATTACCTTCTTGGGCATTACCAGTAACTGGCAATCTTTCCCAGGAGAGAAAAGCATCACCTGCAGAGGCATAGCTATATTTTGGCTCTTTGCCTTAGCAAGAATTCAGGAAGTTTTCTGGGAAAATAAAACTGAAGTGCAGGTTTATGAAGGGAAACTTTGGATTAGAGCAATGAAGGCTGCACATCTTCGCAGCATTTTCAGTAAGCTTGTGGTCTTCTCTTTGACCTCCCTGGAAATGTAGCACTTGTCCTGCCTTCAGACTGCAGCAAAAGGACACTCTCAGCCTCTCACTGCCTACAGAACATTGTGAACAGCTTTCCTCCACAATAATTACAGCTACTTGAGCACAAACAACTTCCCTACTCTTACAGCTTGCATTGCAAGAACACCTAATGGCCAAACACAAGATCAAGGTCCTGCTGTTTTACTAGCCTCACACACACACTAGGAGAAGCAGCCCATGTCTCAAAAAGCCTGCAGAATGAATAGACAAAAAAGATTGAAATTACTGGAAGACACGGGACAGGTTTGGTCTTTTAATGAGCTGTGCCAGGCACAGGGGCACGTGCAAGATTCAAGTGCGTTCCTGGGGAGCATGAGGCGGATGCCAAATGAGAGTCCAGCGCATAAGGATCAGACCAGACAGGTCTCAAGAGTTCTTCCCCAGGTTACCCAGCAGGTCTCTCTTGGAGTCAAAAGGAAAGGAATTACAGCCACCATCAACCTGGGTGCAGAGAGACAGACGTAGGGGTCCTGCAGGCTGGCACATCCACGGCACAGCGCTGTGTAGAGGTGCTGGCATGAGGGACAGCCCCTTTAGCATGGCAGCATGCCCTGCTGCTTTTGTCTAAAGCATATTAACTCGGGCTCAGCATCATTCCGGTGCAGCCATCCTGCTTCCCGTTCTGCAGGAGCCTCACACTTTCTACTGTTTTCAAGTCCAGAGCCCCTGGGTTAGCTCGCAGAAAGAAACTGCAATGGAAAATAACCTTTCTTCTTAATCAGATCCCTTTAGAAGTCCATCTAAGAACAGTCTTTTAGCGCTAGATTGCCTTGATCTCTTTTCTCAGCGGAAGAAAGAGAATGATCTTCTGAACCATGACTCTTAGATGTTGAAGGGAGGCTGTTCGCTTTGTTTGAAATCGTGCACTGGAAAAAAAGGTCTTCCCAAAATTAAGGAAGATTGCCCAGAATAGAAGAAATTACAGTCACTGGAAAATTACTTCCATACAATTTAGGGATGCAAGCATCCAACCCTAATGGGGATAAAGAGTGGGATCAGGAGGAAATTGTCCCAGTAAGCGTAAGAGGCTAAACAAGTAAGTTCATTCATTAGCTTTATGCAGCACAGAAATCCAAAGCCAACAGTAGTTTTAAGCAAAATAGGAACAGATACAATCTCTTTGTTCAGGCAACATTCCTCTCACCCCAAATTTCCCCCTCAGAGAGCTTACGGATAGATGGGTTGGATTCTCACTGCAGTATAACTTTGATACCCCTTTGTCACGCTCCAGAGATCTGCATCCGTATGTTTTCCTTGGACTGTACTTAACTCAGGCAGACTACGTTTCTTCCCAAGAGAAGCATAAAATATCATTGCTTCAAAGTTCTCCTTCACTGCAACTTTTATCTCCAGCTGCCTATGAATTTAGTCTCCACTTCCATCGCTACTATACAGCACCTTTGTCTATGAGTGTGGAAGGGAAGTGTTAAGTCTGCATATATGATGGGGCCTTAGGTATTATGAAGCAAACCAAAATATCACTCCCAAAAACATCTCAGTGAGACTGCCTTGTTTTCAGGCAGATTCTAGACATTAAGCCCAGGGTTCATGCCACTTTCACTTACATACCTAAGTTAAGATCACCCAAGGGTCCTGGTATAATCAATGAAGAGAAATAAGACACTCCAACTCAAATTGGAGACAGGATAAATGGCCTCTGGAAGATAAGGCTGTACTTGGCCTGACTGCAGGGAGGCCCTATAGTGGCTATGCTGTACTTTGTCACATTATCCTTTAATTTCCCCAAACAAGTCCTGGATTTCTCTTAACAACTGCAACCTTCATTCCCTTCAAGAGATGCTCATTTCTGACTGCCTAGTTAACAGGGGGGAATACACATTTTATTCTTTAACAGCATAGTTTGCCTCACCATGTATTGTTTTACACACAATGTATGTAAACCCCATCCCCACGGGCCAGGAAGTCCCAAAGTATATCACTGATCATGAGCTGAACTTGTGGATTTTTTTGTGCTTTGGCTATAGGGTGAATTAGTTTTGCTCCCTGGTAGGTGGGCTCTAATGTCATGCAATTTTGGTTGTAGTGTTCCACAGTTTTGTCTCCTCTGGCATTACCTCTGAAGTTAATTTTAGAAAATTAGTGCCCATCACCCTGCAAGATATTTGTATAAATGTGATTTGCTGGGGCATGTGAAAAAGTCTTGCAATGGCCCATGGATAATAACTCCTCCCTGCCAGGGTACTGGGAATATGAAACGGTGCTTTGCCTTGACCAAGCATATCAGGAAAAGTTTTGCAAGGCTAGTGTAAACGTTTTTGTTAGCATTAAGCTTAGAGAAAGCAATTTCTACAAAGCCTACAGTCTGGTGTTCAAATATAGGAAAATGGACCTTTTAGGAGATTTGCATGTAATAATTTGCAGAGAACTTCATACTTTATATTGGGTGTTTTGGATCAGATAGAGCATTAGTGTCAGATTGAGAGAGGCCACTTTACGGGCAGCTCATCAGCCTTCCTACTGATTACATTATTCCTTTACAAGTTGGGTTCGAGTAAAGCTGCACAAGCTTTTGTAATGCTGATCCATAATTAGGGGCTTGCATTTTCCTTAAAACTTTAGATGATGTGAATTACTTGTGTAAATATTTCACAAGGAATGATATAAGTATTCTGTGGTGATTAGGATTGTTTATACTGTCTCTATCAGAAGACAGCCTTTCTTTCTTGATCCTTATTTCTTTGATTTTGAAAGAGATACAAGCAATCTCCCATATATTTGGGATTTACATTACCTGTTTGTGCTTTTGAATAACAGCACAATCTCAGCCTTGGAGACTGATGTTTCAGAAAACCGTGTAGCTAACTTACACAATCTGTTTCTACTGTTGTGCCTACAAATGAGCAAGCTGAGTATCCGGCTCAGGCAATTGCCCGTGTAATTTTCTGAAAATCTGCTGTATTATTTTCTTGTGTTGGCAAAAAATTATAAGTGTGGCTGTCCTGCTCCAGAGCACCCCAAGCCCCGGAGGAACTGCATTTCAGAAGGGAACAATTTCCTCCCTGCTTCTCTCCATCTTGCTCAATGGATAATTGTTTTCTGCTGTTTTGGGTCAGGTTAGTAACCTCAGGAGCTGGGAGAAAGGAGATCTGAAGTCTGGGTTACTTCTTGTCCTTTTCTACCTTCTGCTTCATTTGGGGAATTATTGCATAAGGCCCAAACGCTTAGTCCGTGATCTGTGCTGGGACAGAGGCAGGTAACACAGGCGTGCAGTTGTGGTGCTTTTTATATGTCCCAGCACCACACCGTCCCTCCCAGAGCTGCCACCATTGTAGATGCTTCCCACCCAAAGGAAGGCTGGCCCACGGTCTGCCTTGTACGAACAAGAATGTTCCCGAGTTCCTGCTGACAGTAACTTTGTGAGCTCCTTGACAGAAAATATGCCACCCTGGCAAATGGACAAAGCAAGCCATTGCCTATCTTCATACCATAGGGGAGGGAAAAAAAAACAATTTGGAAGAGTAACACAAATCACCCACAAGGCTGGTGAAGTCCAAGTAACATATGTTCTTTATACTCCGCTTCAGTCCAAGTGAATTTATTTATTCCTTCTTAACCTTGCACGTCCCATTTTTCCCAATATGCCAGTCTTCATACAGGGCATGTGATTATTTCTCATTTTCAAGGCCCAACTACTCATTTCTTAATTTTGGTGACATGGCAGCTGCCCAGGTTTTTCTTGTTAAGATGATATTCATTTGTCCCCTTTATTTCATTTATTTTCCCCTCTGGTTCCATAGCTATAAATCAAATACACAAAATTAAATTAAATAAAATAAACATAAGTGCAGGTGGAAATTCAGGAAATATAAATAACTAAGAGTAGTTTTCCAAGACTGCTTTTTTAATCAATTCTAAACACAAGATATATATTCCCTGTTGAACCAAGAATGTTGTGACCACCTATTGTTAAAGAACAGCAATAAATCTGTGCAACAATTCCTTACTCCTATGATTCACTGACATGTTTTGCCAGACAGCTAGTTCAGCTTGCTCTTTTTCTAGAGGTGTTTTATGCTGTCCACAGGAAAGGCATGATACGCTGCCATAAGAAAGGCATGAATGCTGTTTGTCCTTAGGAAAATTCCTTCTTTCTCCATCTCTGAGGGAGCGAGGCTTATGTATGCTAAAACAGTCTTTTACCATGTGATAATCAGGGCTCATCTTCAAACAGTAAGTTCCCCTTCACCTTGAAAAGCAAAATGCCAGATATTCTCCCACTCCCCTCCTCAGCCCAGCAGGATTTCTGATGCCCCGGAATACTAGCGGAGCAAATCAGTGCCTTTTATATTCTGCAGGGAACTGAACACTGCCAAGCAGGCAGGGCACTGCCCTTCCCACCTTGTCCCACATGTTGTCTGCAATCCGTCTGCTGCTTGGGATGTCCTGGTGCCCACTCTGCTTGCCACTTTTCAAATACGGCTCTTCCACAGAAGATCTCAGTCCTGCAGTACTGCTTCATGCCTGTGGGGTTTTAATCAATCAGATATGGTGGGGGATGAAATTGCCTGAGTTTTAGATTTATTTATTAATTAACTTCTTTTTTATCAGACAGCGGTACCTAAGCATTTCTGTTGTGTAAGCAGGTCATGGTTTTCTCCAGCACAAGACTAGCTACAGTTTTAATATAGATCAATAAGATTTAGTTTCGGTGTCAATAAAAATCACTCAGAACCACTGTGCAAAGTGAGGGGAAGACAAAAAAAGAAGTGCATCTGTTTACACTCTCTTTCTCTTGACAGGGTAATACACCCAGCCAGCACACTACAGAATACAGTCTGCAATCATTTACACAACCTTCTTATGAACCCACCGTGCATGCCAGTGCCTTACGTTTTAAAAGCCAGAGCAGTATTGTGACATTTTTTGTTTGTAATGGTGCTTACCATTACTGGAGCACCAGCATCAATGTTAGAAACTTTCGTATTTTAAGGTTGTATAAAGGCTAAGCATTTTCAGTGGTATGACTGAATGCAAAAGTTCTTACTTGAGAACTACTGCAGTTGCTGTACTGAAGTAATCGCGATGATAGTACTTCTGCCCGCCACCCCATCCTTCCTTTATGGTGGGAATTCTGCTAGTTTAAAATACTTTGAGTGTGACAAACAGCCTCTTAGACTATTTCAGTGGCTAGAGATACAGTATGCAGATATAGAAAACAGTAGAATTTTGAATCAAATTATTTCACTTGTCTGTGCCTCAGTTTCCTTGTCTGTCAGAAGTATAGGTTTGCTCCCCAGACGACCTAATTTTATCAGCCAATCTGGTAACAGATCCCAACAGATCTGATAACAGTACTTCAAAGCTTACATACTTAATGCTTGTAAAGCTCTGAAAGATTCTTGGGTGAAGCTTGAGAGAAGGTACTATGGGAAAAAAAGCTAATATTAATGATTTATTGATTGCAGATAATACCATTCTGCGCATATTGAACACTATTAAATCCTATTGCCTTGTGGTATCATTTCTGTGAAAAGTCAGCATTTGTGTATCCACACTTCTTCACCTCTTTTGGGACAAATTGTAAACATATAATCCGCTGAATATAGTCTATGAAAGAATTTACTGTCCTTCATTTAAAAGTATCTCCTTGAGTGTTCTGTATTCCTGACAGCCCTTCTATTCACACTAGCATGAATACACCCGTTTTAAATCAGCTCTTGATCTCTGAAGGCCAAATCCTGCAAGAGACAGAGTAACTCTAGAAACACACAGTATTCTGAAATATTACAGCCAAATGTGTAGCATAAATTGAAGGCATGTTTATTGTTTGTCTTACTTTCCCCTAACTATTTAGAGTCTGCTCTGGTCTGTCTCTTCCCTAAATTTAAAGCGGTTGCCTGAATTTTGCAGATTTCCTTAGTTAAGTTGGAAACAGATTCTTTGCGTTAACCTATTTCCAAAGTTTGTGTTTCCTGAGTACTTTCATAAATCTACCAGAGACTGTAACATATCTTCCCCTGATTTTTTTTTAATCTTAATCTGAAATACTGGCACATAGATAAAATAGAAGTTTATGTTCTGTTTTCCTCTGAATATGTGCAAGTAACGTATCATTCATACAGAGACATTCAACTTATATTATTCCTGCCTCAAGTCCAAAGAACATAATTTTGACTGTTCACTGCAAGCGGATATCTAAGATTGTTACAAATTGATGCCAAGGGGCTCATACTTGGAATCTGTTTTGTTTTTCTTTGAGTTAGCTTCCAAATTGCAAGAGTGTGCATAATGAATGTGTTATCTAGTCCTTCTGTTTTGTATTTTTGAAGGAGAAACAGCACATACCGCAAAGTGACTTGGCCTACTTGCTCAGGTTCCATAGCAACCCAGTATTGCTGCGAATTCATTTTGCACTAATCAATTAGAAATTTTGCTCTGGCAGCTGGAATGAAAGTTTATGGGCCAAATCCTGCTTGTTTTACTTGGACCTGCAGTCGCAGTAAATTCAATGAGATACTTGTCTGAGAAGGATACGAACTTGTATCTTTCGTCTCTCTCTTGGTTTATTTTTTGTGAAAAGGTCAGATTTAATTTTTGGTTTTCTGTCCAAGCAGAGAAAAGGAGGCAATTCTCTTAAAGGATCCACAACTTAAGACACCCTTGTCTTACAAATAGAGTTGCTGACATGTTAAAAAGGAAGGTATCGCTTTGCTCCTTAAGCATTTTAACTGGATGTTGTCAGCACAGCTGACTAGTACACACCTTCCATCCAGCAGCTTGTAAAATCTCCTGTTGCATCCACCCCAGTATTGCGTGCCCAAAAGGGAATTTTCCAGGGAACACAGTGGTACGTGCCAGTGCCCTTCACAGCAGCGCAGAACTCAGTAACGTGGTTAGTATGCACAATTCCTAGGGAACCTTCCCTTGTAAAGGTCAGCTCATGCACTGCTGGAAGTGCGTGTAACGACCGTGAGAGCCCATGGGAGCTTCTCATGTGCACTCTGCAATGGTGCAGTTGATTAAAATCCAAAGTTTTCATTAAAGAGGTTTTGGGTTGGGTTTGTGTTTTTTTTTTTTTTAATAATTTTTCTTTTATCCTTGCCAAAACTGCAACAGTGGGAGGTGGGGAAAGCCCATACCAAAACCCCCAAGCTGCAACCATATGGAAATGGCAGAAAGTTGCTGATATGGGCTGACAAAAGTACTGACATTTTACTTTTAGGGTTATGATTCCAAGTTCAGCTCATTCTGCTCCTGGTCTTTATGTCCAGACTACTGACTTCACGTATAGATATGCCAAGCATGTGGTCTGACCAAAACACAGGGAGAGGATTGGGGGTGTACCACACAATTTTTTTGTCAGAGGTAGTCACATCATTAACCTCCTTTTTATGCATTTTTACTGGTCTTTGGATTAATGAGTCAGAGGCTTGAAATAATTTTTTTAATCTAGTTTTACTCTCTCAGCTGGAAAAATGTGACCTCAAGTTACAAAATACACTGAAAAACTGTATGAGTCTGTAGGAAGACATAGGTTTAACACCTTCTTTCCATTTCACTTATCATAACACTAGAATTCAGGCTCTGACTGCACATTATTAGAAATACATATCATCCTGTTTTGTAACAAATGCATCGCAAATCAGTGTCATGATTTAAACTTTATTACATGTCAGGGCTCATCAAATCTCCATTGCAACAGAGGGTGACAGAGAGTAGACTGCTCCTTCAAGAGCACATCAGAGTTAGAGCTGAATCTCCGTTTGCATGTCAGGGTCTCTGACAGGGAAAAGAGTGCTCATCCACTTGCACATGCTCCCTCTTTTTGCTGCCTCTCTCCAGCTCCTACTGGTAGTTAACACAATGGGAAGGTTATAGCCTTGGCACCGTAAAAAGGGTCAGGGAGTGTGAAGTCAGCTGCAGATTCCTTAGAAGCTCCATCCCTAAAGGAGGGAATTCTCTGTTTGGAGGGCTGTTAGAAAGAACGAGACCCAGACAACTCCACTGCTGATCGTAACAAAACAGACAGGGCTCACAACTTCTGTACTCAGTCTGCACGCTGCACAGACTGCAATTTACTCAAGAAAGCGTAGGCTCTCCACCAAGGCTGTCTTCTCCTTTGGGTGACCACAGTCACTTGAGTGTCTCTGAGCACAGGTACAGTCCTACATTCACTCTGGTTCCCAGGCTTTGCCTCCGACGCCACAATTTCTGCTCTGATTATAATTAGCAATTTATAAGATCTGCATATGCCAGGGAGGTGACACCCAAGGGCTTACCATGAGAAAATCTGATGACCAAGGTGGAAAGAAACTTAGCAGAAGCAGCTTTGGGGGATTTAAATGTTAAACCCACTTTATTGTTTTGGGTTTGTGTCTTTTTCTAAAGTGTTCATGTTGTGTTTAGTAAGAAATATTGTACAGCTACGTTATGTGCTATGTTATGTTCAAAATGTGTTTTTTTTAGAAACAGATCATTTTTTAAGTTTGCTAGTTTTCTTGTGCTGACTTATGCTTTTATTTTGATGGATTTTGCATGATAGCATTTCAGTATTGGGGAAAATATGGGAGATTAATCATTATGACTTTCAGATAAAATGTATCAAGGGGGAAAGCTAAATGCATTGTCCTGTATTTTAACCTATTATATGTCTGTGTTCATGTTCCCCCTGTTTTTATTGATGTACTGCACATATCTGACCTCCACGTTTTTTCACCAGTCCAGGGGTTCTGATTTCCCAGTTTTGTTTAAAAATCTGATTGGAATAAGACGCTGATAACCATTAATTATTTACAGTATGCTTTTCGAATTGGATCTACTTAACCTCCGTGTACCTGATCCAATTTCCTCGCAGTCAGTAGAAGCTCTTCCTTGACCAGGTGCCGCTTTATGCAAAATCTTACCTAAGAACCTAATTTGCTGCATTTCTCATGATTTAATCGATGAAATGACACCGCACTGAGCTTTGCTTCTGCCCTGTACCGGTGTGTTGGTTCACTGAGACGCTTCCACACCGCGCAGCGATGCCTGGCTCTCTCCTCCACCTTCTGCCCGCGTGAGGGAGTTTTCAGGCTGTTTGCCTTCTAAACTCAATGAGGGAACGGGTAAACCCAATCCCCAAAAGGGCTTTACCCTTTTCACGTGAAATCCGAAATAATTTACCTCACAACACGCCGGGCAAAACTTTTTTTCCCTCAGCACAACGCAGCCCGGCGTCAGCGCCCGGCCTCGTTGACAGCGAGTGCCCGCTTTGCGGCAGAGACCTCGCACCAGGGGCTCCCTCCAATGCCGAAACGTTAAAAAAAAAAAGCCCCGACGGGTATGAGTTTTAAGGGACGGTCCCCCCCGGAGGGACGGCGGCGGTCCCCTCAGCGCCGGCGGGCAGATATGTGCAGTCGGCCGCCCCTCAGGCAGGGCATCGGGGGCGGGGATGGGGGGGGGGGGGTGTCCCTCGTACCCCTGCTCAACTTTTTTGTCTCTCTGTCTGTGTCGGTTGCGGGGTTGCTTTGGATTATTTTATTTCTTTTTTGTGTGTGTGTGTTTTCTTTTTTTTTTTTTTTTCCTCCCCCCTTTTCTCTGTGTGTGTGTGTGTTTGTGGCCCGCAGGTCCTCCCCTCCGTTGTTCGTCCGCCTCCTCCACCCCCCCCGAGCAGTCCCCCTCCCCTCCCCCCTCGCCGCCGGCCAATGAGGGCCCGGGGCGGTTGCTGGGCAACGGCGCGGCCCAGCCGGCCGCGGACTCTGACTCTGAGGAAGAGTTTGTCCCTAATTCATTCTTAGTTAAAAGTGGCTCTGG
Organism: Buteo buteo; assembly: GCF_964188355.1. Taxonomy (NCBI): domain Eukaryota; kingdom Metazoa; phylum Chordata; class Aves; order Accipitriformes; family Accipitridae; genus Buteo; species Buteo buteo. The sequence continues at coordinate 25,434,881 of NC_134188.1, forward strand.
AAACCTCTGTGTCGCCGCCAACGGTGAGTGATTCTCTCTCTAACTACTTCTCTTGCTGGTCTGACAGGGGGTGGGGTGTGGGGGGGGGATGTGCCCTTTGGGTTGCTTTGGGAATTTTGTTTGGAAAAAAAAAAATTAAGGAAAAAAAAAATCGGGGAGTGGGATGAAAGGGAGGGAGGGAGGGAGGGGAAAAAAGATAATCACCTCATAAAGGTTGAAAAAGGCAGAGTTGGGAAGGTTTGTGCTGGCTGCTGTGCGTGTTGCTGTGGTGAGGGACGAGGCACGCGTGGGCAGAGCTCAGAAACTTCACCTGAGTTGAAGGTTGCAGCCCTCTCCCTTTTGGGGGCGGATTTGGGGTTTGTTTGGCTTTTTTTTTTTCCCCTCTTTTTAACTCCTGGCTGAAAAACTCAGCAAAGAAACCCACTTCTCTCTGAGGGTGGCAAGGTGCGGCCTGGGGGCTGGCAGGGCTGAGGGGAGGGCGGCCAGGTGGGCTCACACCCCGTGAGAGCGGCCCGGAGGCTCCCACCGCTGTCAGAAACCTGTCACCGGAGGGATGTGTGGATGGAGAAGGGAATGCTGAAAACTCAGTTTCCTTGTGAGTTGTGACAGTGGCATCAGCACCGTGTGCTCAGCCTCAGAGGCCAGAGGAGGGTGTCCCCGTCCAGGTCTCCCTCAGAGGTGCTGAGAGATGCCCTCAGGGTAAGTATTGGAGGGAGCAGCACGACCCTTTGCTTCTGGGATGCTCTGAGACTCCCCGATCGGGAGCTGAGGGTGCTCAGCACTGCCAGATGGACCGTGCTGCTTAAACAAATTTCAAGAAGAGGAATGAGATTCACAGCTCTCTGCTGCAAAGACAATGAGTCATAAACGGAGAGGTAACGCTCATTGGCAAAGAAATGTGAAATTTCATCAAGGGTAGTGTAACCTGACGAAGTGCAGATTACAGCAGTGGAATAGCAGTGGCCACTCAGGCCACTGCCATCCGGCTTGAGTGATAATTGCTCGCAGGTCTGATTTATGATGAAGGAGAAGGCATTCAAAGATATCTTGAAAGAGAGAAAGAAAGGTGAGAGAGAGGTTTACTGCAGCTGGCAACAGCTTAACTGCATTTATGTTAAGCTTCTAAGAAGGTTTCCTAGTATGCTGTTATCTCCAAGTAAGGAGAGAAAGTTTGACATTTAATTTGCCCAACGCCCCCCCACCCCCCCTTTCCCAGCTTCCCTCTTCTTTTCTTTTGTTGCATTTGTTATGGTAAAAACAAACTTTCCTTTCAGGCTTTTTCAAAGGAGAAGGTTATCTCCTCTGAATTGTCATCCTAAGGAGAGTAGGGGGAAATACAGTGTTGTATTCATTCAGGAAACTGCTTAAAATTCATATCCTCTGTTCAGCTTCCCCCCTCCCCTCCCACCCTGTAACACACATCTGACTCCTTGCAGTTGCAGTACATTGAAATTTGAAATCATGTAGATGACCCACTGGTTGGAAATAAATCCAAACTCACACTCCACCTCATGTTTTCAACATCATAGTGCATATAGTTTCTCTTTATCCTTTTAGGGAATATGTATGTACACATACACGCACACCCTCCAGGTAAAAAGAAGGAAGAAAGAGAAAGCAAGTGAGATTAAAGACCTTAATCTCTTCTTTTACTAATTAGCTGAACAACAGAAAAAGCATTGTTCAGAGTCCACAGTGGGTTGACGATGTTACTGTATTATTGATGTGCTGGTGAGTTAGTTAGACTTTAGGCTTTTCAGCTGCCTACTTATTTATCCTTTTTTTTTTCTCGGTGCTTTTTGCATTGGCTTGTAGACATACTACATTCCCTGAGGCCTTCTTTGTGTGTAGGATTCAGCAGGTTGGTAATAAATATGTCCCACACAAAGGCAGGGTGTCTGGGGTCTCATTTGCGTGCTTATTCTAGTTGTTCAGTAATCAGAAGTGCAGGTAATGCCAGCACACTGCTGACCTGTTAGGATCAACTCAGTGTCACTGCTATCAGAAGGAAAACAAAGGTGACTTACTATGCCACCTATCAACCCATAATCTGAGAGTTCACATGAATAAGAAGCACAGACCATATAAGCCCATCATGTCTAAAACCCAGAGACTCTTCTGACCTCTGTAAATGGATTTAATTGCTTTAGTTCCTTAACATTCTGTGTCTATGGGGCTTAGTCAGCTTAAACTTTAAATGACAAAGCCAGGTCTTTATGTTCCTTAAATGGTGAAAATTAGTAAAAGCTTATTTTGGTTAGGACTAAGTTTAATACAGTTAGAGCACTCATTCTTGGAGAATAGTAGCTGTCTCAACAGCAGGACAGCCTGAGAATGCTGTCCAAAGGATTTGTGTTGCACTTTTTAATTGATTGTGGCTAGGTTTTCCTTCCACAGCTGTGTAAACTCAGCCTTAGAGAAGTCCATCCAACGTAAGTAACACCCAGAGAGCAGCACCGCTGTTACAAATCCCCATGTAAATTGCAAATATAATGCACATGGAACTTAAGAAACATGCTACTTTTTGAAGATACAGTAGTCTATTCTTTATCTAAGTTCCTTTCATTCCAGAAAGGTAATAATGACCATAATATTATTTCTACACTTCCAGGAAAATGTCCAACTAAACTTTCAAATGAAAGCTAGAACAAACTAATAACTATATAAATATGCAGGTGTTTTTTAGGGCTTTTAATTTTGTATTGGATGTATTACAAACCATTGCTGGTTTTTTTTACTTATAAGGTAAAAGTAATTTAAAACATTAAAAATCCCTATTTTTTATTGTACCTGTACTATCAGCAGGTACTTAATTTTAAGGAAAAACAGGCTTTTCAGACTTGGACCTTTTTGCTTTTATATATGTCAACTCCAGAAGACTTTTTATTTTACCTACAATTACCCAAAGTGACTAAAATGTGAATGTCTCCATTTCATAGAATCATGGAATGGTTTGGATTGGAACGGACCCTTTAAAGATCCTCTAGTCCACCCACCCCCTGCCATGGGCAGGGACATCTTTCACGAGATCAGGTTGCTCAAAGTCCTGTCAAACCTGACCTTGAACACTGAGATGGGACATTCACAACTTCTTTGAGCAACCTGTTGCAGTGTCTCGCCACTCTCATCATAAAAAATTTCTTCCTTATACGAAATCTAAATTTATCCCCTTTTAATTTAAAACCATTACCCCTTGTCCTATTGCTACAGACCTGGTACAAAGACTCTCTCCATCTTCCTTATAAGCTCCCTTTAAGTATTGAAAGGCCGCACAGAGCCTTCCCTTCTCCAGGCTAAACAACCCCAACTCTCTCAAACACCTCAGGATGCTTACTTTCAGAAACCTTAAAATTTCCTGATTTGAGGATTTCAGCACTATTTGAAAGTAGGCTGCCTTGGGGGTGTCTTAGTGGACATTGAGAAACACTAATTAGTTCTCCAGGTTTCTCATCAGTCAGTATATGTATATAGTGGTGTGTAGGTGTACATGTATATGACTGATGAGAAGCCAGAACTGTCTGAAGGCATCCAATCTTTAATCTGATTGGTTTAAGAAACTAACAAATGCTGCGTTGGATCAGAAAATCAGTTCATGCAGTCTCTGACAGTGGTATGGGAGGAGAAGCACGAGCCAGTGGGGTTGTAGGGAGGATGCTGACTGGCCGGGAAAGGTCAAGCGCCAGCCAAGGAGAGGGATGTAGAGGTTGGTGATTGGCTCAGTGGCAGCAGCTCTCTTCCATTTAACCAGTAAATAACATGAAAAATAAATTAAAAAAAAATTGAGTGTCTTTAGGGAATGGTGTTTAGGGAGAGCGCATCAGCCTGACCATTGCTGTCCGCTTCCCTCAGCATCTGCAACTGTGGCACTGGGGATGTTAGCAGGTACATCTCTGCTTAGCACAACTATGAGGTAAGGAAATGGCTGTTATCTCCATGGGGAGCTGATATGCAGAGTGACAAAGAACAGATTTTGAAAAATATATGAAATCTGTGCAAAGCTGGCATCTAAATTCCTTTGAGAACACTGGCCATGTTGCCTTGTAGTCAAAGCCGAAGTGCGTGACTTCTTCCAGCTCTTTCATCAGTGAGCAAGCATTCAAGGTGAAGTGTGCTTTTGTCATTTTGTGGGGTCTGGTGTGGTTCTCTAAGTTGCTTGTATCAGGCAGAGAGGAAGGCTGGATGTAGATATTTGAAACAACCTCTGCAGATGCGAGCCACAAAATCCAGAAACACCTCTCGTTTTGGGCATTTTAATAGTCCCAAACACAATTTCAGAGACCACGGCATGGGTTTTATTTAATTCTAGCAGAAGTAAGGAGATACCAGAAACTTGTAGGACTATCTAAAACTGACTTTCTGGCCCTAGATATTACTTTAATTAGGTGACACTGGAGGTAACAGCTACTAAAGACTCTGTAGGAAGGAACTAATAGTTTGGAGTCTTACCACCCACTTCTGAATATATGTACCCCAATTTCTTTGGCTTCTCCCTCAAATACATCCCTATTCCAATAACCCTTGTTGCTCCCCACTGATTAACCAGTCCCATTCCTTTTCTACCAGTAAGGGTATTTATTCACAAAAAAAGCAGCAGTGGAAGGTCACGCTGCCAGTCACCCCAAGTGACATTGCTGCTGGAGAGAGAGAGAGATGAGAGGTAGGCATGATTCACAGTATTATTAGACTTTGAATTCCAAAAGAAGTGTTCAGCATTGTGTGAAGCATGGACAATGCAGCCCTCACCTCAGGCAAAGAGTGTGTTGTCAGTGGATGGAAGGAGGCAAAACCGTGTTGAGCACGTACATAAATATTCCAGAGTTAGAACATAGGAAATGAGTGCAACTTCCACAGGATCCTTGATTTCAGTGGAAAATAGGCCAAATCAGGATCGGTTTCACCCTAGAAGCTGAAAAAACCACAATGTGCTGCTTCTACTTAGTGGGATCTGCCTGAAGAAGTTACTTGGCCAACAAAATTCATGGTCAGGTAGTTAATGCAGATTCACGTACTGCCTTTGCAATGTTTTCTTTGTTTAGAGTGCTGGACAATTTGAAGCAGTAAGTTCCCCTAAGATCTTCCTTCTCATTTCCAACTAAATTAGATGGATCTAGACCTCCTGATTTGTAACCTAAAGGATGTGTCCTATTTTCTGTTTAGGATTTTTTTTATCTTTAATGGTCAGCCTTGAGCTGTTGAAGACAATCACCATTTGTAATTTACCTCCCTTTCCCATCTTTCAGAAAGAACTTTCCACCTTTTTATTAAATGATTTGGCCCAGATTCATGAAGATAAATCCTTCACAAAAAAAGCTGATGAGGACTACTATAGCCTTATCTGTGTTTTGTCAAATAGTTTAAATTGATATAAATCATGCATTTCTGGCACTTTACAGTGAGTAACTGACCAGATCATCTGCCACTACTGCTGCTATGGCTGCATTTCTTCAGGATCTAAAAGGAAGTCATCTTCCAGGAATACAGGGCGCTTTCTGCTGTCTGTGTATATGCTCAGTGTTTATTTCTTTAGTATCCTTGATGTGTTTGGTGCTGCATAGTCTGCTGCACAGAGACTGCTGTTTTCAGACTCATTCTGCAGCCCAGTGTGGCCAGCTGAAAGGCTGAACTTAGCATCAGCCTGCTTTGCATCAGGCACCACTCCTCTGATCTTCGGGTCCGACTTCAGACATGTGAGTTGTCCTGTAGAAGTCCTGCTCAAGCACAGGGTTGGGTGATTACAACACAGGGATGGAAGAGACAGTCACAGAGAAATCAAACTGCAGCAGGGAGCCCAGAAGACACAGAATATTAAAGCATTTCAAAGAAAGAATGGTATCAAATAAGGCTTCTTAGAAGTGGAGAATTTTCGGGGATCTGACTGCAGAGAGCAAAAGAACCTTTGATAATGTAATCTTAATAATTGATATTTTGCTCATCTAATAATTAATAATAAATCCCAATTAAATTCAATTTTCTTTCATGTAAGGCTTTTTCTTCTTTTTTTTTCCTTCCCCCCCCCCCCCCCCCAAAAAAAAAGAGGGTTGTGGACAGAGGGTCTGTTCTCTTGCTGTGTTTTGTCCTTGCACAGTGCTTTCTGTTTCTTCTTTCTTTACTACTTGAGTAAGCATGTTAAGTAAGAATAACAATTAATTTCTGCATCCTTTATCAGAGATTTGCAGAGTCCATTAGCATTCAGTGTTACTCATAATGGTAATCCATAATTACAGAAGGGAAACTGAGGAATAGGAAGATAGAGCCAATCCTTTTCCAAGTGTCTTTTAAAAAAATCAAAACTTTTTTAACACTACCACCACCCCACCCCAACATTTCAGAAGTTCATGAAAAAACATCTTAAGGAGAGGAAAGGTTTTAAAAGATATTTAGTTTAGCAATAGTTTTAAAATATGCTTTAATAAAAGAACATTTTTTACAACAATGTCAATTGAAAAAAAAAAAGGTGGTAGGAGATGTGCTTGGAAAAATGTCTTTTGAAAACCAGTCTTACATAATTTTTCACTGAATTTGCCCTCTAATTTGTGAGCATGTTCAAAGTTTAGCATAAGACACCGTGACCTAAATTCCTCCCTTTTAATTTTAGTCAGAAAACTCAACAAGTGACATACTAATCATAAGCTTTCAATTTAGTTAGAGGCATTTCAGGCCATCAGGGTCTGAATCATCCTGAGGAGATTCCTCTTCTTCCACTCATTGCAGAAGGAGCTGTGGCTGACCGTGGGTCCACAGGAGCCTGAGAAGTTAGTTAGGAGCCTGAATCTGGTCATTTTGGCTTGATTTTCACAGCTGTCATCTACTTGAATTCACTGAAACCATCCAAAAATTCACTGGCATATTTGAAAATTTGTCCTCAAATAATTTCTCCAAATTTATCTCTGTTGTAAGATGGCAACAGGGTTCAGGTTTTGAATTCCCAAGCATCAGCCATTGCCTCTTAGACCCTAGAAGATCAAGTAAGAAGTTGTAAACTGGCAGATGTGAGGAGGATCAGATCATGAATTATTCCTGCTCCTAGTCACTGAGCGGTGGAGCCTTCGTGTTGGGTTTTTGTTCCTCCTGTTTCGCTTTTCCTACCAGGAGGAAAGATCAGAAAGATTTCCGTGTGCAAGCAGCAGATCTTTCGGAGGACACGAGGCTCTAGAAGTGCCCACTTACCTTGCTGTCACGTAAGCTCTTTCCCCATGAATTTGCTTTGCATCCTGAGAGTATTTGTTTAACCTGGCAGTTGTTTGGCTTCAGGATGAGCCAAAGGTGAGAAGCAAATCATTTGCCATAGGACTAGATTCTTATCGCTGATATCGGTGGGAGGCATTTGGATTAGATTCCTAGCATAACGAGGGTCAAATCCTTACCCAGCTAAAATCCTTTTGGCTCAAACAGGGGGAGGCTTGGTCAGGAGTGGATAATATGAATACACAGAAAGTCAGGGTAGGGGTTTTTTTGCAAAGAATAAATATCCCAAAGAGAACAAAGCAAAGTTATGATTGTCACATTCAGTGAAGGGCAGCAATGAAACGAGTCACCTTTCCAGGCCAGTAGGGAACACACTGAATCAGTTAAAGTAGATTTATAGCTTTTTAGCTGTGATAAAACCGTATCAGCGTGTATATGAATTTACATAGGAGTAGAGGGTTTTTTTTTCTTTCTTTTAATGCAAGCCACATTGGAAATTGTGCACAAAGGAGCCTCACTCTGAGGAAAGACAACTGGAACAAATTATATGCATTCAGACTTGTTAAACTGAATTGGCAGCAGAAATATTCCTGGTAACCTGAGCATTACAGCAGCATTGGTATAGTTAAGGTTATGTCAGCATTTCCATTAGAAACCCCTACTTTCAGAGGTTTATATTTGCAGTAAAAATTCACTGTGGGTTGAAATTTGACAAGCTGTGCAAGGTCTCATCTGAGATGGATTTTTTTTACCTTTTTCTTTACTAAAATGGGGAGAAAAATCTGTTTGAAGAGTCAAGCTGCAAGAGCACAAACAAAAATAGCCGCATTCTGGCTTTGATCCTTTTCAATGTTAAAAAACCCCATTTCTCTTTTTATAGTGTAACTATCAAATGTGCAACAAAATCTTGCTCTGAAGAAGGAATTAATCATTACACTATTAAAGGAAATGAAACATTAATTTATGGCCCATTAGATGCTTTTTTCACTGCAGGACTGCCAGTGTTTTGGTCTACCTCAGGTTATACTGAGAGATTTGTGACTAACATGAAACAAAGCCCCCAAAGGACCTGATCCTGTGTGGAAAAAATGCTTCTGGGCAGCTTCAGAAGAAAAAAAACACTGAAGGCAGAGTTGTCCAGAGACTGGAGTGAGTACTAGGAAATCAGCCTTCTGGTTTCTGCCACAGGCTTCTCAGCTAAAAAACTTAACCTCGGTTTTCTCCATTGTAAATGGAAGGTATAGTAAGCTGTTGGCTTCAGTATCCTTCCAAACTATTTAGTCATCTGTATGATATTACTGGAGCTAGCCATGGTTTACACTACGGTGAACGAGTAGACCATGGCTCCATACTTGCAGACATCAGGTTTCAGAGAATAAGCTAATCTTTTTTTCTAAATCTTTTCAGATTTCTGGGTGCACAGTATTGAACTTGTTATTTCTGCATATGTATCATCTCTGACCTGATGCCCGTATGGCTGAGGATCTTGTAGAAGCCTGTGTGTTCTCTCAGTTCCTGCAGGGTTGTGTGTCTTCTACAGTTTGAAAAGTCATAGCTGACATTTATCAGAACTTTTTCAATTCACCAGATAAAAGCTGGTGTGGAAGTGCAAAGTATTATAAAATACAGGAAGGAAGTCTGATGCTCGTGTACTTGTGGCTGAGTTGTGTTATTACTGTGAAATGGATCTCTCAGTTGGGAATGAACTCAAACTTTGGGAAGGCTTGTTCCATTAGCTGTTTTCAAGCCATATGTCTGCATTGTAAAATGAGGACCTGGGGGCTTTGAACTTTATTTATAAGCTGAAATTTGCTGGCCACTGTGAACCAGTGATTAATTTGCAAGGGAGAAGATGCCAGAAGTCTCGCTCTGACCTGTGTGTTCTTTCAAACTAAACATCCAATAACTGCATAACCTCAGAAGATATCTCCCCCCACTTCCTCCTCCATCGTTTCTGTGCTTTGCATTATTCACTGTGTTTATTGTAACACACTATTAATCTCAACCACAGCTTTCAAACCATCATGTGACCCCAGCAAATTCTTCAACTAAAGCACTGATAGCTTCAGGTATTCTGGGAGGAAGCTTTGAGGCTCTGAGTAGAAGGGAAAGGATCGGGTTAAAATGTTTGAGGCAGTAACTCAGAGGAAAAAGTGCCTTCTGTGGATACAGCGCAAGGTTTCTGAAAAATCGTATTCGGAACATGACGTGAGGGGATAGTGCAGCTTCTTGCTGTGTCTGTATGAACCACGGTGTATCCTTTGAAGTTACTTCCCATGTGTACCTGGGTGCAAAGCAGTAGGGTTGTTTTGTTCAAGAGAGGGCAATCCTTAACCGTGTGTCTAACAGCAGGACCAAGCCCTCAGTGCCCATGCTTGGTAGTAAAGCTGATGTGATAGACAGTCATGGCACAGAAGAAGCCTTTGATCTTGGAGGGCTTTATATGAAAGACTGTCACAGTTCCTTAAGAGTCAATTGGGTTAAGCCTTTGAGGACTACAAGCCCCAGTATACGCGCCCCACATAAGAATTAATTTTGCTGGCAGTTCGGAAAACACCAGAATTTGAAGGGTTAAAAGTTTTGTTTATTTTTAATTCCTGCCATGTGAATTGAGACAAAAACCCCCCAAAAGAGATGGAGTAGCTGGTATAGTTTTTTAAATGCATGATTGGCATTAGCTCAAAATCTATGACTACAAGGTGGGTATTTTGTAGTAAGAAATGCCTGGAAATGAGAGTCAGAAGACTGGTGACTGGTGACAATTTGTGACCTTGGTGAAGTGACCTAAGTGCTGGTGCCTGACTCCTTCATGGATAAAATGGGGGATAATGATAATTGTTCAATTCTTACAAGCTTTGGAGATTTTTGGATTCTTGATCGAAAATGAAAAATACTGTTGTTGTGCTCTCACTCCATTCTGCTGATACGTCCACAGTGTCGCAGGGCTTTACTGCTGGCTATTAACACGTGCTCACATCTCTGTAGGTAAGGGATGGTGATTCCGTGAAGTTTAGGCACCCTTTTTGTAACATGTCTTCAAAGTCTGCCCTGACTTTTAACAGGGAAGATTTAATAGATTTTTTTTCTCTTTTCATGTAATAATTAGGTCTATTAATGGAAACCTACTAATTAAAGCCTTTTCCATATAAAGCAAAAAAAGTGTAGCAAAAAGACAAAATTGTTCACGTCGTAAGATTGTATGACAGAAGCTGATAAAATTCAGACGTGTATTACGTTTCTACTTACAAAAGGTCAGCTGATATTGACATGGCAAAGTAGCATGGAAATATACAACCATTCACCAAAGGCAGCAATGGTGGGGCGAAAGGCCAGTGACTCCATGTTACTTGAATTACTGAAACCCAAATCTGCCCCCTTTGCTCATCAAGTGTCTCAAATAGCAAGTAGTCTTATTGTTAAGAGTGGTCAAAATAAGAAGGCTGGACTGGCCCTCCTAAATTGCCTCCTAATTGTTCCTAACCTTTCACTTCTGAGGACATCAGCATTACTCAGAAATTAACCCCATGAAATATAGCAAGGGTGTTTGGGATGCCTTTCAGAGTAGCCTAAATATTACTTGTCTTGTCACTTCTTGTCTTCCTTACGTGTCCTCACTGAAGATGCCCTGGCAGGGCAGTAAATTCATAGAAATCACAGAGTATCTTGAGTTGGAAGGGACCCATAATTACAGGCAATTTTTATCTGTCATCTTAAAATATATTGTTCCTTTCTGGAAAATCTGAGCCTTTTTCTGTTGTGTTAAATTTCTGTAGGTTTTCGTATATTTCTAGATGTCCCGCCAATTTAGTGTCTTGATCTTGGTGTGTTTCATTTTCTTTCTGTCTAAATAAGACCTGTATTGTAGAGACAAAAATCTGCCTCTCAGAATTATTGAGGTTAAGCAGGTTATAATTTCAGCATTTTGGACACCTCAGGATATTAGGCGTTCGATACGTACAATATACTGCAAATAGGGAAAAGCATTCTGAAACTGTAAGTGGCCACATTTCTTTTCAGCGTTTTGAGGGGAAGGGGTGTTGTGGTGGCCAGTCCAGTGAGGCGAGAGTCTGTGTCATCATATGCACTATTCAAAATCAGCCAGCCATGGCAGCTCAGGAATTGGACTCCAGGTTCTCCCACATGAGGGGAGAATTGAGCTTTGTGACCTGCTTCAGAAAAATTAAAGTAGCGACACATGCCTCATTAGCATGACAGCTATGGGAGTGGGCTTGGGATATAATAAAGTGCTGCAAGACCTTGGAGTGCTTCAGCAGGAAAGCTCGCAAGTGTAAAATCGATGCTTTTGATACATTAGGTGGTAATGGAAGAAGCACAGCACAGAAGTGGTATGATCGGATGATTTAGTTATAGCTATAAATCTAGTGGCAGTATCGTGGCAACGTGATAGGACACAGCATTTCATAAGGAGCGCGGCATAAAGATTCATGCATTAGTCAAGTCTGGTGTTGAAGCACGTGTGGGTGGGGGTTGCATTACTGGTATAAATGACAGAGTGGTTCATCCTGGCAAACACGCTGAGTAAAACAAGGATACTTTGTAGTAAATGAGCACTTTAGATAGAGGTACTGATATTTGGATTCTATATAGGTATTTCTGGTATAAAATTGTTCTGGTGAAATGAAAATCAGCATGGATTACGCCAGGTTAAAACTAATACTTACACACTGACCTCTTGCTTGCCTCACCCTCCCTGGCCAAATGTAGAGGTTTTGTAAAAATTCTCCAGAGTCACATGTCAACAGTAAAACTACTACCACTTGATGGTTGCTTGTGCTGTGTTTTCAGGTAAATCAGCTCTTTTCCTTGCTACTCAGTTTACATAAATCCTGCCCAAATCACCTTAAACTTCTGTCCCCAAAACTGAATGGCTACATGAGACTATCACAAGGATCTACATTCTACCTCAAGCCATATAGTTCCTCATTCAAGTATCTTGTTTTTAAATTCATTCTTCCTCTTAAATTACCATCGTTTTTGCTGCCCTTCTCTGTATTGCAGTCAGTTTTTCTCCACCTTTATAATAGTGTGGGACAACTGAAGTCAGTATAGCTTCAGATATGCAATGAGTACCCGAAGAAAGAAAGGTCAGGTAAAAACAGAAGGGAGTGATGTTGATTCCTGCCATTAATGTATGTTTGATTAGGAAAAATATCATTAGGATTAGTACAGAGGAGTAGCAAGTCAGAGGAGACAAAGCAGATTTTAGTGTTTTTGTAGCATGAGTTACAGAAATCCTTACTCTTGCTGCCTGTAACTTTTCTGATACACAAATGAAACTTGAAACAAGAGGTCGTCTCAAAGGGTAATAGCTTCCAGCCAAAATGTGCTTCAGTCTACCAGACCACCCATCCTTTCTTTATCAATGAGGTCAAAATAATAGCAGTACTCGACACTTTTACACAGATGGGTAAAATCTATTGTGTCACCGGTAGATATTTCCAGAAACCTAACCCATGTAACTGTTTTTAATAGCAGAAGTAGTTACATTGTGCCTTTCCTGTGTATATCTCTAAGCAATTAGGAAACAGTAGGTCTCCTGGTACCTCCTTGAAGCAGATAAGTGTGATTATCTCCATTTTACAGAGGTCACAAGTGACTAACCCGAGGTCACCCAGACATTCTGCGATACCATCACGGCAGGATTCATCTCCCCCATCTCCCAAATGGGAGAATACTCCCGTTTCTGTAACAACCACTACACTATGTTCTCTCCCAAAAGCTACACAGAGACACTTAACACAATTGAGTGCTTCAGTGCAATTGATTTCTAACAGTCTGTGAGCTACTTCCTAGAGCTGATTTCACCTGCTGAAAATGGCTTTGTGTGATCTGGAGTTTTCCTCAGTTTACAGACAACCACAATGTTCATGCATGGAACTCATATAAAAAAACCCACAAATATGGACAGACATCCAAGTACTACATCTGTCTAGATCTGCATAAAATATCCTGTTTGTTAATGGAATGAGAAATAAATGGTTTTCAAACATAGTTGTGAAATTTGCAAAGGCACCTTAACTACCTATTTGAAAATCATGTCCTAGTTGTGTCATATGAATTTCTGAACAGGGAATTTAGGCTTGTGCTGTATATTGTGGTAGCTTCTATTTAAAACAGTTTGCTTTGTCTTCCATTTCTTCTCCATAAAAACTCTTGAGCTGTTTCCATCAGTGTCAGTCCATGCCAGAAGTTCCTCCAATCTATCTTGGGATAAAACACAAACAGTTCTCCTCTGACTGAACTGCGGGTTGGTTGCTATCACGTGGAAAGCTGACTAAAGCCCTTTAATTTATGAAATGCTACGTAGTCCTCAAAAGATTGCCTAAATATTTTACTGCATGTCACTTTTTGTTGGAAACCAGAACCCATATTTGCTGTGCCATCCATTAAGTAGAACCTCTTCAAATTACTTCTGCTTCTAAATGGGAGTTTGTATGTGCTAACTTTTATCTGACAACTTCAAACATATCTCAGGGCTCTTGCATCTTTTTTACTATTTGTCTCCATCTTGGCTTTGTGTAATATTTATGTGAAGTATTTAGAGGTGGTCTTAAAGCTTGCTTTTTTTTTTTTTGCTTTTTTTTTCAAATTGTACTTTGCAGGGCACTAGAAGGGGATAAAATTAAAGGTCCCTTCAAAGAACGTGAATAGCTTTCATCTGCTCAGATGCTAAGAGAGTAGGATGTTTGCATGCTACAATGATTGATAAATTATTGTGTACAAGAGGTAATGATAATGTTTGAAGTTTTACAGAGTTAATTTCCCTGGAAATTTTTCAGCACAGTAGCCATGGAAAGCTTATTTCAGATAGACTGAGGAACTGAAGGAGAGAGAAAGGATCTTTAAAGATTGGAATAAGTGACTTGCATGGCAGAAAGATAATCCCTGAACACACCTGTGCAGCAGAAACACAACATGTGGATTAGTTTTGTACTTAATCTGTCACTCTGGCATTCCCTCGGTGAACCGCCTGAGTGGTTTCTGCTGGCCCAGCTCAAGTGTCACTGCAGCTTCAGCAGCAGCCGCGTGAGCATGGGTGGATTTTGATACTGAACAATGCATGCTTGTTTGTTCATTTTGAGTCTGGTGTCTGAGGTGGAATTTTAATGGTGTGAAAAATGAGGGGAGGAAAGAGAAAATAATAACCTAAGCACTGAAACACAGCACTCAATACAATTTCTCAAACTTTGCATTCACATCTCCTGCCCTTTTCACAAGCACCTCTTCACCCTGTCCCTTATCCCAGTAAAGTGGAATTCTGCTGTTAGTGTTGTTCTGCCAGAGAGTGGAGCATAAGCGGAGTCTTAAGTGCCTAGTCCTGCAGTTTTAATCCTTCCAGCTAGCCTTTGCACTTACTCAACCTTATTTTCTCTTGTATTACAAGTTTCCTTGTGTATTCCATTTTGCACTGTGAGAGTCCAAAGTCTTGTGGTGGGTGACTGCATGTCTATAAAAACATGAGTTTTGTAATTTCAGGAAAATTCTTCTTGACTCTCAGAGTGCTCCATACAAAAGGTGGAAAGTGAGAAAAAGAGAAAAGATTATAAGGATCTGTCTGTGATTTCTACCACTGCTGTGCATTTTGGAGGAAATGGCTCACTTGGATGAAGTACTTGTTGCAACGGTCAAACTTCTGGCAGAAAAAAGAGCATTAAATTCCAACCTGCAAACATTAAAGAGAGGAGGAAGAAGAAGGTAGAAAAAGACCTAAGAGCATGGAAGAAAGCTTTGTTTGAAATATATTTGAGTTTCAGATTGGCCTGGTGTACTTCCTGTGGCGTTGGAGTGCTGTAAATTGGAAGCGCTCAGGTTGGAAACAGGTCTGTAGCACTGATTTCTGAGCCCAAACAGAGTTGCACTTACTGCCAGAAAGGTTTATTCAGCTTGCTGGATGGGAGCCAAAGGAACTGACCGCCCTGTGAGCTGAAACCAGTGCCAGCCAGCCGAAGAATAACATTGCTTTGACTGAAATGGCAACTGTTTGTTTGTTCTTCCAGCAAAAGGGGTAAAAAAAGCAGCTTTTAGTGCTGGTGGTGACAGAGAAGGTTAAAAATTGAATAGAAAAAAATAAGATCATGGTGAAAGAGGATGAAAGGTTAGGGGCAAATTTTTCTCCTTGGTTACACTTCTCTGGTCTCTTGTTCTTCACTGATTTGTAATTAAAAGAAAAGCTTGCTATTCATTAGTTTGAACATAGAGGGTTTTTTCCTTCTTCTGCTAAAATATGGTAAATTCTTCTATGTGATAAGTAACCCTTACTGGTAATGGTTATAATGTACCAAACCCACTAGGCAGTGTAGGCACTGTCACAGAAGCATGTGATAGTTGTGTAAGTTACAAGTCATAATTTTTCATGTGTTAAAAGGAGAATAGTTCACTGAGTAAATCAGCAATTGAATGTGACTTAGGACTTGATCTCAATGACTTTAGCAGGAGTTCAAGGTGAGTAAAATAGGCAAGCTTAGGTATTTTCAGGTCTTTTTTTAAGCGACTCATAGAAAGGCTGTTTTTCCCCCTGGTGATTTTGTGGTCTGCCACATTTTGAGTTTGGGATGGATCACTTCTTGCTCTCAGTCTGTAGCATACAGCAGCTCCTTATATACTATACTGCAGAACCATTTGAGTACCGAAACCGCCGCGGCTGGAGAACTTCTTGCTTGATGCTGCCATTTCACACATAGTGTTTGACTTGGTCTTCTTGCTCCTTTATTCTGAGAGCTTTCATACCATTTGGATGCTAATAGCTGGCCTGATCGCATGCAGGAGGCACTGGCAGAGAGCTGGCAGTGTCGTGCCACGGGAATCTCTGCCTGTTGGACTGTAGCTGGTCTGAGGTCAGGCTGGCACCACCCAACAACCTCATCTGGAGCCAAGTTACTGTCTGCCTCCTGCTTGTGCCACACTCATCCTCAGGGAATGTCCACCTTGCCTTTTTCTGGTTGCTATGCAACTGTCAAAACTGCTTTTTTCTCCAGCTTGTTAGTGTTTCTGGTTAGACAAACAGTTTTAGTTAAGCGATATTGCTGGTGATATTAGTAGCATTTTTTTTTGTGTGTGTGTGTCTCAGGGCAAATCGTGCTTTTAATTTTGCTCTCTTTGAGAGGTGTTTGGTGCTTATTTTAGTATGCCAGCCCCTGGAATTTTCCAATTACCTAATAGCTTCAGTCCAGCTAAATGAAGAGTAAAATAAAGTTTCTAGTGCTCTTTATTTTATTTAAACAGGTTTAAACATGGGACAGCTACAGACATTCAAACTGAAGAGGAATAAAATCCAAAGTATGTTATTAAAATACATTTTATTAGTAATTTTAATGAAAAATATTGAAATATTAACAAACTTCATTACATTTTTAAACTTCAGAAAGATAACTTTTTAAGAAGTCATGTCAATCACATGTTTTTTGGGGGCCCATCTCTTTTCGGAGAAGGTTTACCCAACTCTTTTGAGTTGGGTAGACAAGGTAAGGGACAACAGCTGGTGAGGGCAGGTCAATTAGTCTCATTATTTGAATGAAGCACTCAAAGTGCAACATGGAAGATGGTATTTTTCATTTCCATTTTCCAGATGCTGTTGGAGATGGGCACGTGTGTATGCAGATATTATAAACTTAGTGGTGATTTCAGAAATGGGAGATGGTGTAGAGAAGCAAGAAAGGAGAATAAGTCATCCTCTGGTTCCTTTTTGTCTTTAAAGGCCTTGGAAGTTCTTCATCTTCCCTTTGTATTCCAGGACTATCACCTGGGTGCAGTCTAACTTGTTTGGTCCTTCCAGCCTCCCCATACTGTCAACTTTCCTTCTGTCTCCCAGTGGGACTTTGAGCCACCTACCACCATATGTGATACTCCGAGGTTAAATCCAAGTCACAGGTTGCCTATCGGGAGGCGGTGTGGTTTGTCAGCTGCACGGTCTTCTTCCCTGGAAAGTATGAACTTACTCCTACAATGCCAGGAGCACCACTTCACACTCCATTAAGGGTTAAATCATGTTTCTGTGCGGTGATGAACTCCACATTATGAAACATAGCTCAGCTCAGCTCTACTCCAGGTAAGTGGCGAGACGAAGATTTGGCCCATTGAATTTATACTGCGCCTTTTTAGCGATGTGCCAGAAGGAGAGATTCTTCCTCGCGCCAGATGTCCTCTGCTTTAGAATTGCCATTCTGGGCATTTAGAGGGGAGGGAAAATGACAGGCTAAGCACTAGCATTGCTAATACCTCAAACAAATGTTTTTCCGATTAATTAAAATAAATTGGCATAACAAGAAACACAGTGTGCGTCCTCAAAAGTGCAAAGTTGTTTTCTAATGCAGCTTCCTGTTAAAGCAAGTGCTTTAATTATCTCTGTTTGTGCTTGAAAGCAAATTTGGATTTTTTTTTCTTAGAAATCAGCATCACTTGATTCCCATTGCTGCTTAAGAGGCAGCAGTGTGAAAGGCAGTTGTCCTTAACCATGAAGTGTGTTTTTGCCTATGCACACAGGCTGTTCCCTTCAGCCCCCCTTAGGAGTGACCTAAACACGACTCTAGGTAAAGAACTTTAATCTGTGTTTGTACAGAATCACTCTCTAGGTTTGCATTTTTATTATTTAAACATAAGCTTCAGTAGCATGAACAGCACACTGAAAGACAAAGAGTTGTGATAGTAGGAAAAGCAGCAGGTTTTCCTCATTCAATATAGAGCCTAAAAAAAGAATGAAAAGACTCACCGCACTTGTCAGTCATAAAATAGTCCCATCACTATCAGTAGGAATGGGAAAAGTCATATTGTTATAGGAGTTAGTGGCCAATTCCTTATATAAAAAAACCCAAGACATTAATACAAAAATGTATTTCTTATTATTGCTAGATTCCAGATTGGGATGAAAATTAATTTGCTAATTGCTTTTTTGTCTGTAGGGTGTTTAGCAAATTGCATACCACCTCCTTCACCATTAGCAGTACTGTTTATTTTTTGAGTTACACCAGGTTGTTCTAATAAACTAGTCATATATTATCTTCTTTGGTGCTATCAGATGTTGGACTGGATCCATCCTTGAATGGTCGACCTCCCAGGAATGCTTGAATTGTTGCTGGTACTTCCTGAACTCTCAGTTTCCGTTACCAGTCAGTGCTGAGCCAATACTCCAGGACAGTATCAGGTGTTCTCTTTAACTGAGACACAAAACCAAAATCTTGACTACTTCTTTGTGGTTCCTTAAAGATCTCTTGCCATCTCTGTAATACATGGGTATCGACTCCTCTGTCCTAGTTGCATTCTAATTTCAGTAATTCTATTCCACCCCTCCAGATTTTCCCTGTCTTTGCAATTGGTTGATGTAGTCTTTTTTTAATTATTATTTCCAATTTGTATTCAAAACTTTTGGTTTACTGTGCAGTGGAGTGAAACATAGTGGACTGGGTTACCCAGGAGGTGAGACTAGAAAATCAGGTGGTCCTTTTTTATCTTAGGCCTATGAATCTATGCAGTGCTGTTTCATGGTCTTAGGCAGCTGCGATGTGTTTCACTGCAGAGGCACTTGAATGCTTGTGATGTGTCTCCAGTGTCTCTCTACCTGCTGCAGAAAAGGGTGGGGAGGACCAGTTAATTAAATTGTCACCAAACACTCTAAGATCATCATCTCTAACCAAATGCAAAGCAGTGTTGTCTTAATGGTTGAAAAGCACCTGGCCACTATATGCCCCTCACTGCCTTTCACATAGCCTCACAAACCTTTCTCACTGCAGCTAGGCTGCCTTTAAAGTCTTTGCAGATTTGCAGTAGAAGTTAGTGGTTGTACTGTATATTGAGAGAGGAAATGCCAGAATAGGAAAGTTTCTGTTGTATAAAATGAAATCTTTCTAATGCTCTTGATTATGCATCCCAGCTGTCCTTGTTTTGCAAGTCCAATGATTTGAGTTTTTGTAAAAATGTTTGTTTATTGTTTTTTTCCCTCTCCCTGCCTCGTACACACACCAGGAATTCTTTTTGTATCATAGCTCAGCTTTTATTTCCAGCAAAATAAAAGAAAACAAACCACAGCTAATTGGCTCTTTGTTCTCAATTTTTTGACAAGTGACAAACACTGAGATCAGATTGTAGTGCATATCCTGCAGCGGTCATATGGAGCCTGAGTTAGTGAATTGCGAATTCTCCATAATAGGCTCCCACTTATCATTGCACTGCCTGCATTTAGGGTATTTGTGTTCATACGTGCTATGCCCCAAATGCTTCCTCTCACAGTTAAAGGGGTAGCCTATAGCCTACTAACATTCAGCATTTAGACTTAGCTCCTATTCTGTGATTTTTTTTGCTTTATTTCATAGCTTTGGAGTCATGAAGGGTTTGAACCTTGTTGCTAGGAAATTGTGAGGATTTGGATAGTACTCCTAAGGCTGAACTCAGCCCAGGATGCCCACCCGTGAGACCTGCTGTTGTCTGAGATCTGTGTATGACTTCATCAAAATCTGTGCAGTCCTTGCTGTTCTGGAGGGTCTGGTCCTACTTATGTTTAGGTCAAAAGCAGAATTTCTATTGTCTTCATTAAGAATGGACAAGGGGCAAAGTTTGGGTAATCAGAGAAGGAAGACATTTCCCTCAGTGAGTTAGGGCAGAGTTATTGCTATGATTTTGTCTCTGTCCAGCCATTCCTTGTAAAAGTCAATGGACATTTTGCTGCTGGGGAGAACATTGCATCTGATAGACCATGTAATTAAGAAGTTACTCATTACATTCTGTTTTCATTCTCCTTTGTGCAGGACAATATGCCCCAGCTATGTTGTTAAAGCACTGGAAACTCTGATGGAACCAGAGATGAAATTCCATAAGGGTTTAGTTGAAGTCCTGCCCCACTGTGTTACCCAATTTATTACCTATTTATCTTGACCATAAATAGTCTTCATCAGCAAAACCTATTTCTACTAAAATGGCATGATCTTCTCCTTTTAATTTACAAATGCCCTGCTTTCTGCCAGTGGGCAGCTTATATAACCACGTGAGTGAATAAGAGTGGATCATGTGAATTTAATTTAGAGATCCTTCCCCCACCACCCCCAGAACTGGAGCCAGCACCAGCTATTCCATAAAAACCCATGATGATTATTTTCAATAGTAATTCTTCTGCCCCTGTAATTCTTTCTTTCTTTCTTTCTTTCTCCCTACTATGCCTCTGTAAGCAAAGGGGAACCTCTGATAACTGAATGGTTCTTCCCAGGCACAGCTAACACTGTCTTTGCCCAGCACATTCTCTTACGTTATCTGTTTGTTTAAGTGAGTACCAGGGAAACAGAGAGAAGGCTGGGACTTTGCTTGTCAGTTTTGAGCGAAAATCATGCTGCAATTTTAGCCTGCAACTCATCTCAGGGGAGTTTTCTCGACCTCCACATTTGCTGCTTGGAGCCACATATTTCGGTGTCAGGTAACTCAGAAAAAGACCCAGGGGCCAACTAGGCCTTAGCTGGGTACTTTTGGGTTTTTAAGGGAGAACTGATGGGGCATGTGTGGGGTTTTTCGCCCCTCCTTTATCTACTCCATCCTCTCTAGACTATGCAGAGACTGTAAATCTTCGTTTGCTGAAGAAATAGCAAGCACAGCCTGCTGGTATGTAGTTGGCAAGTGGTAAGCAAAGAATTTTCCTGGGTTGTTGAATCTTAACATTTAATTTTCAGTGTTCAGAACTTTATTCCTTTCTCTTTAATAAGATTTAGGGTAGAGGCAACAGTCCTGTGTTCAAACAACTGCCATCAGTTACAGTCCGAGTTAAGGAGGGAGGAGGTTTCAGGCCAGTTCGTTGTGGCTGTAGAGGAATGGAAATCTCAGGAAGACTGAGAAGCATGGGGTGTTTTTTTGTGGTGGGGATGCCAGTACCAGAGAAATGCTGTCCTCATGGTGCCTTTAATTCTCCAGCTTAGTGCCCAGAAAAGTACATCTTGACCTCCTTGGGCACCATAGCAACAATTAGTGCTTGTGGCCTTATTCACTGTGCATTTATTGAACATCAAGAGGAATGTGGTCATTGCAATGGCGATAGCCATGAGGCTGGCCAGGCGTGTCTCCATTAGCAGAGCTCTTCTCATCTTTGCAGATTGCCTTCTAGACATCTGTGTCTGTGCTTTAACACTTGTACGTTGAATTGGGCTGTTGAAGCTGGTAGGCTGTGTTTTTGCTGGCATTGCTCCAGCCTTAGCAGCAAGTCCATATCAGTAATCACTAGGAGATTTGATTATCAGGGATTTATCAATACTCACACAGTGGCCTTGCATGAGTTGTCCTGTTGCTTTTAAAGGACACTAGAGGACTAGGTGAGATTTATTTACACACATAAAAATGAAGAAAGATTCCCAAGGGATTTATAAAAAGTGCCTAGCAGGCAAGCAGCCTCACTCTCCTGACACTTAAAGAGAGGTACCTCGCTTGTACAGCAACTTTTATACATTTTACTAAAGGTACGCTTTTCAGAAGTGCCCAAGTGATGTACAAACCTAAGTCACAGTAACGTTTGGGAACACTTAGACTCTAAAATGCATGGACCACTTTTGAAAATGAAGCCTAACTTGGGCCTAAGGCTTTCTAGAAAATACATCTCCAATGCTTTCAAAAGTATTGACCTCATCATTTATATCTTACACTTTCACACACCTAAATATCTTTGTAAACTCATCCCTGCACCCCATTAAACCTTGTAATTTACCACTGTGACAATAACTAGTTTCAGCACTCTGTACACACAAACTACAAAGTGCTGCTTAAAAGCAAATGAAAAAGAATGAGGAGCTACATCCCTACAAGTGTACCTTGTGTCACAAATCACAGTCATAGGGGAGCTGATAATTTAGAGGGAGCTGTGTCTGTCAGTTCTGTAACACTGACTGTATGCCATTGAGAGGGAAGGTTGGCACACAGGAGAGGCTTGCTTGAAGCTATCAAAATGATGAAGTGAAATTTAAAATTACATTAGATGTTTGCTTAAGAAACAGCAGATGAGGCCCTGCGGATTCTCAAATCCTCCTTGCTACACTGTAAAATGAAACCATAACCATTTGTTATTCTTCCACTGGCGTCTAGGAAGCCGAGGCAGAAAGGGATGACCTTTTAATTATGCTTTCCGGCTTTTTAAGGGTTTGAATGTGTTGCTATTTTTGGTTCCATGCAATGTTGTGGTCATACAACCATATGAAACTGCCTTTTCTTGAGTTTAAAGTCTGAAGTATTTTTGGTATTGCATCAATGAGATTTTAAAGGCATTTCAGCCCTCTTTCACAGATTTTGTATGAATATGTCAAGTCATTTGAGGTAATATGTTGAGAGCTTAATTTAAAGTCACTCATAGTGGCAAGGGAATTAGTAAACGAATTTGGAAACAGGACCTCTGGTTGCTCTGAAACTCTTAGCTGATGTGCTGAGCAAGTGGGCCTTCCTTCTTTGAAGGAATATCACTGTTGACATAGCTTACATTGTAAAATATAAATTAGGGCCCTAAAGGATTTAAATTGTTTAAATCCAGGTTTGCAGTTCCCCCAATGATTGCAGTATAGTTTTTTCCATCGCCAGGCTAATTTTAATTAGACTTGGAAATGGAGATTTCTCAGTAAAATAGGATCCCATGAAGGGCCTTTGTTTCCTCAGTGTTGTGACTAAAAATGGCACATTTTGCTCTAAGGTGATGTATAGCCAGCCAGCATTTTCTACGTTGTGAACTTTTGACACCAATGCGAATAATTCCTGCCAAACAAAAATCTATTGCTGTTCGGATTCCTTGCATGACTGTATCCATGCAAATGTTCCTCATAGTCCAACGTGAAGTAGTGTATTATAAACCATTATAACACAGTCATCCTTTTCTCTGAGTTTCAGATCATTAGCGTAGGTCCAACAGTATAGAGGACCAATTTCCATGATAAAGAAAGTCCTCTCCCATTTAATCACTTACCACCAAATGAACCATTTAATGCCACAGTCAGACGTATTGTTTGAGGATTTCCCAAGGCTCCCCTTGATCCACTTACACTCCCTTATCTGCCTTTTGTCTCTTGTTAACCTGCTTGCTTTTTATAAGGGGAGGGGGTGAAGGAAAAATCAAATCAATTGCAAGAGGCCTGCAGCTGTTTAATTAAACTTTTTTCCCCCTTAAAAAGTTGCTTGAGATTTCTTGGAGCTTCTTCTTAGCAGCATCTAATCACTATAATTTAACAGATTCTGTAATTACCTGCCTCACATGGAAACGGCTTGATTGCTGCTGCTTTGTCCAATGTAGTTCAACTTTAAATGACAGTGGAATTTATTCTAGATGAATGGCTTGTCTAGTGGGAGCCGTGTCGGAGTGGTCTAGATTTATTTGCAGCCTTAAAAGCTTCTAAAACAAGAGTAAAACATAGTTCTGAGTTCACAGAAGAATAGAGGTGCAAGGCTTCTGTATTTATATAGCGAGGACCAGGTCCTCTAACCTTTGCTTTGAGTAGAGCATATGTGGTACTCATTTGGGAGTATATGGGTAAGTAAATTGTATTCAACAAGAATAAAAAGCTCTGGAATATGCCCCAGAAGGTGTATGAAAACCACTGACACTTTGAATAATGATTCCACACTCTCTGACAAATTCAAGGATATGGTAACAGTGGTGTTTGAGCCAGGAAATTAGGCATTTGACTCCAACTGTATTTAACTTCGTTCTAGCTGTGCCTAAATAGCGTTGTCAGTATTCAAAGAGCTGCAGCTGCCATCAGCATGTTTGTGCAGCACTCACCAGTGGTTCCTGTCTGGTTATGTCTGTACTTGGAGCTGAAACTTTCCTGGGCAATGAGGCTGGGTGTCAAGGAACAACCTGCATCCCTGCAAGTAAATCTTCTAGCCTAGAAAACAGGGTGGCTGCATGTGCAAAGGCCAGTTGGCTTTGGTCCTGGACTATGATACCTCTTGAACCATGTGTGGCCAAAACCATGGCAGAAAAAGCTAGTGATATCATCTAACCCAGTAACAGGAGCAGTGTGCCAGTGGGTGTGGAGAATTGGACATCATACTGGTTAAAGCTGGACTGAGAGATGGGCTTCTAATGGGCTTCTTTCAGTGATATGGAAAGAACAGGAAATGCTTTTGTGAATGCACAAGTGAGCGAGAACGTTTTTTCCCCCACTGTGTATTAATTGTATATAAGGTAGGAATGGTACAGCAGAGAATAGACATTCACAAACGAAAAGATGAAACATAGCAATCAGTCCCTTCAGCTCCCATTGCAGGATTGCTTCCCGCAGTCCATTTTTATATACTTGGTACTCTTTTGTTTTTAATGTTCAAAGCAATGAAGTTTCCTTTAAACGTAATTTGGAACTAGATAACATTAAAAACACATCCAAAGATGCAGAAGAACAACAGTCCATGCTTACAAACTAATACATAAAATAATATTTATTTAAACACTGTGCTCCCTAGGACAGCCTCGTTTCCTAAGGGTCTCAAGAGGAGAGTAATCATACAATATAATCTTGTTAATTTAATATACGTCAGTGCAATACAAACAATAAATACAGAACATTCAGACTAGAAATTGCAGTAACTATATTAAGCAATCACAATTTCAGTTCATTATGCACTGACAAGCTTCTTAAGATAAAGACACACTATTTTCTTTAACTCAAACAATATGTCACATTTTTAGTAATAATAATATTTAGCAATCACATAGCATGATTCATCTTCAAAGTACTTTAAAAATAACAATGTTTTAATCCCAAAGATGTGCGTAGGTAAATATTATTAACCTATTGCACAGATGGAAAGATTTATATGGGTTAAATATCTTGCCTTGGACTACAAGGATAGTCACAGTCAGTGGTGAGATGAGGACTCATGTTGCCCTGTTTTATGTTTAGACCTTTTTTGACTGGTAAATTGCTGGAGGAATCTCTGGAGCCATTCAGCCCTTTCCATGATTTGTCCCCAAACTCTGTACATTTCTGAAGCTGTCCCCATTCTTCACTGTTGGGTTTTTTTCAGCTGAGTAGGCCTGTATATCTTCCTTTTTATGCAAACATAAGTCTTCCTGGAAGGCCAATTTTTCTTGACTTTCCATTAAAGTAGCTGTTTAGATAAGAGGAGAGATAATTCACCTGATTAGTATCTTTGGATTTATTTTTCTTATAACCTTGTAAGAAAATCTAGCCAGATCTCTCTCTCTCTCCCCCCCTCTCTCTCTTTCACCCCTGCATGTCTTGAGATACAAATTCAGGATTAACATTTCTCTTCATCTTTCCTTTATCAAATGTTTATTCAAGCAAGGGAAACAAAGAGGCATGGTTGTAAGCTCTAGGACACCTACTGAACCTTAGACCTAGTCCTGCAGACTTGCAGAAATGATTATGTGGGAGATTATTCTTTATTTGGAGCTCCCTCTGAGTGAATTTTACTTTCTTAATAGCCATACATCCAGTTTTCAGACACTGCCTAGAATAAGAACATAGTAAAAGTAGCTGCCTCTTGGTATTCCCAGGAATCCTTTTGACAAAAGGATTAGTCCAAATACTATAATGGATTTACATGGTAAGAAGGTGGATTGCTCAAGGACCAAAGTTTTCTAAAATTCAAGCAGAGCTGATGCCACTCTTGCAGTTTTGAAATCAGTATGGAAAAAGGAAGGCTACATTTAAGACCAGCTAGAATACATTTCAGGATTGCTTATCTGTATTTGCTATGTAGATATGGAGTAAGCAGTGAATGAGGAGTATGAAAATGACATTTCAGGTCAAGAAGTGGTATTAAAAATGCCTCATAAGCATGCTTTGTATCTTTTTTCTGTTTTGTACTTGAACCCAAGTCCTGTTCCATCAATATTTTTGGACACAGAAGAGCCTGATTTTCAGAATTGATCAACACCCCTGTTTCTCAAAAATTTCAACAGGAGCTGATTTGTCCTGTATTTCAGTATAGGAGACCCAGCCTGTGAGAGGCTCAGTTGTGTAATTAAACTTGGGTTGTACGTGAGTTTGTGATCTTGTGCCACTGAACTTTGATAAATATAATAAATATTTCCTTCACTCAAAAGCAAACTGGACAGGCACACACTTGTTCTGGTTATTCTTGAAGCATTAAGAGACAGTTACCTACATCAAAAATATGAAATAAGAATGGTGATTTAGTTTGATGGCTACAGGGCACTGAAAGCCTGCTCAAGATGCTCTGTACAGCGAGGCTTTTTCACTCTATTCACCCTTGCTTTGGCATTGAGAGCTGCTGGGGACAATTATAGAAATATTACCACTAGCCGCTAGAACTGGACATTTATAGATGGGTTAAAAGACAGCAGAATTAGAGGACTATGAAATACTGAATTTAGGAGTGGTTGTTAGCAGGTAATAGGATAGCAGAACATTGTGTCTGGCATATGATAGAAAGGTGGTACATAAGGTAAAGTTGATGAAATACAGCTGAGGACTAAGACTGTGATTTACAGCAATATCTATAGTATTATTTGAAGTGTTCCTTTCAAAATAAGTTATTTATCTTCCAAAAGTGTGGGAATCTGGCAATGCAGATGTCAGAACTGATGGTTGCCTGCGGTTACACGTGCACAGCTTTCATGAACTCTTCAGTGCCTGTGACCAAATGCACCATCTGGGCTTTCCAGTCTATGCTGCTTTGCTGACGTTCCTTTTTTTCCTTTTCTGTTTTCTTCTAGTCTTGTTTTGTTTGGGCTTCTCAACCCACAGAGAATTCCCTTTTGCCTGCTCAGAGCTTTGTGGCTGATACTGTTTATCGCCAGCTCTTCATTAACTCCTTCCATTGGCTTTCCTTTGCTTGCTTTTCAAGCCCCAAAGTACCACTCAGACCCTTGTGTTCCCTGTAAGCCTTCCAGTCTGCTAGTAAAGTCAGCTGCAGTGCCACGTTCCCCTTCAGGCACTCCTGTCCTTATGATGGCTTCAGGGTACCTGCCCAGGTTTGCCATGTTTACTAATCCACCTCTTTCACATCCTTGCTGAAAAAACATTTCAGCCATCTGTCCACAAGAAGCTAGTTTATCCCCTTGTCCAAGTTAAAATCTCATAAACACCAAGTTTATGGGTTGGAAGTCATTTACGTAGTCAAAAAGCACAGGGTGGTTCATGTAATTTTATAAAGGCATCTAATGATGTTTGGGTCTCTCCACCATCTGTGGAAGGAGCCTAGAGAACTGACTGAGACTAGACAGCTAGTCTGTAAGTGGCTAACACTGACATAATCATTTTACTATATTAATGTCACTGTGGCTGTTCCTCGGCTTTTCAGTTAGTAATCCTAGCTAGAAGTTCTGAATGACCTCAGCTTTGATTTTTTGTGACTTGCAGTCGCCCTTGAGGAGGTCCACCCAGCATACCTCCTCAGTGCTTTGCAAGCAAGGGGGAACTGAAGCTCACTCAAGAGCATCGCATCGACATAGTCTTTACAGCCTGAGGAACTGCCATTAACTGTAACCTCTATGCGGTTGAGATACTGAGTGGGTATAGCCCAGTCTCACCAGTATGGCTGAGCCTCGCTTGCTATGTGGGTAGTTCTGTGGTCCCTATCAGCGAAGCAGTATCTGAGCACTTCACATGAATATGTTTATCTTCCCACTAGCTGGCTGAGACAGGAGAGTGCAGGCAATAAGACTGCTCCTGGTGTAGGCTCTGCAACACGTAATGAGTGGGTCTGATTCTCTCCAGCAGCGAGTGGTTTTATGAATACACAGTGTGGATCTAACTCAGATCTGAATTATACCAGTGCGAGTCTACTGAAGTTAACAGATTTATTCTAGACTGACGTTAAGTGTACCACAGATCAGATTCTTGCTCATACAGAATTCATTATACCATCAAGTTCTCCTCTGGTCAGACCCAGTAATAACTATGCAAGTTACTATAAAATATGGTGCAGTATGTGAAATAGCTCCACGGTGAAAATTGCTGCAGTAACATGCAATTAGTCTGTGCATTGACACTGAATAGCAAAAGGATGTTGAAACAAAATCCAAACTCTGCAGGAACGGAGACATTTAACATCTCTGAGAAATACCTTGCAGCAGCACTTGTCAAATTCCTTTTCAGTGGTAGTTTCCCCTGTGCATGCATGCTGTACTAGTGTTTTTAAGAAACACCGTAGCTCAAGGGCCTACCTTTTAAAATGTATTTCAGTGGATGCTAAAAATAATTCTGTCATTGTCGTTAGAGACTTGGAGTGCTGGATCAAAAGTTGATTAAAATATTTAGCACCATAGAGGTAATCTTCTATGTTCCAAAATTGCTGATATATGTAGCAGTCCTCATTATTGAAACTTTCCAAACCTTGATACATTTTCAAACACTTTGTCTTGGTTTAGATGGAAATCTAAATTTTCTTCTCAGTTATCCCTGTGCAAACACATACCTCCCACAGAGACTGGAGTAAGATTTTGAGATTCTGGGAGCAGCTTCAATGCTATGTTGTAGGTGCCTCAGGGCCACCACCAGCTGGTGGAAGAAAAAGTGAAGGAGAAGATCAAGAGGGAAGGGATGGCATCTCGAGGCTTCTGCAGACTCTTCTGTCTTGGGCTGCCTCGGTAGAATAATTAACCGAATTCCAATCACATACACTTAGGCAGACCCAGTAAAATCAATAAATTGTCCTTACATCAATTTGGCTTCAGATGTTTTATTGGTGATAATATCTGAGGTTCAAACAAGCCAGTTTAGCTCTCACTGTCCAGCTTATGTCAGCTGGTTTGTAAAGTTAAACTTGTGATTTGGGCATGCTTGATGTGAAACTAAACACAGTGTTACCTTCTACCTGAACACTGTTGCAAGTATTCCAAAATAGCGATTTAAAGCAATTCTGTGAAAGTATTTCCAATTCCAAGAGAACAAAAACATATGGAATAGTGTGTAGTGCAATACATTAATTTTCATTTTCTTGACTATGTATTGTATACTTCTGTTTTCTACACTAAATGCATCTGACTTTGGTGAAAAATAAAATACTTCCACTTGTGCTACAAAGTCATGGCACATCCATGCATTCCTTTTGTAAAAGTACTTGCATTTTCTCAGACTAGGAGTCTTCACAGAAAGAACTGGTAATTACACTTGTCACCCTCTCACTTGGCTACAGCTGCAAAGTTATAATACAGTAGCAGGCTCATGTTTAAAATGGCATTGACTCAACTGTAACTCCCAAAGGTCACCATCATTAAAATCTAGGGCATGAGTTTTACGCATGTCACTAAGATCATGCAGATGAAGAAAATAATCTACAGGGAAAGGGATTTTAGGACCCTCTAATTCTCCTCGCTTTCAAAGCACTGATTATATAATGCCTAAGCTAGTGGGGGCTGCAGAAAATAGAAATATGTGAAAAAGAAAGCAAAAATTATGTATGAGGTCAGTCAAAGCAAATACCACTTGTGTTGTAAGGTCAAGGCTGCCTCTGGTCTTCAGTGCCTGGACTTTCTCATGTTTTCATTCATCCAATAGGACAATATTGAGCATTATTTTTCATATTATAATGACTTACACATAAAAGGGAACTGGCAGATGTAGTCACTGAACCTCTCTCCATCATATTTGAAAAGTCATGGCAGTCAAGAAAAGTCACCAGTGCCTAGAAAAAGGGAAACATCACACCCATTTTTAAAAAGGTTAAAAAGGAGGACCCTGGGAACTATTGACCAGTCAGGTAGTTATGTGCCTGGTAAGATCATGGAACAGATCCTCCTGGAAGCTATGTCAAGGCACATGGATGACAGGGAGGTGATTAGAGGCAGCCAGCAGGGCTTCACAAAGGGCAAATCTTGCTTGACTAATCTGGTAGCCTTCTACGATGGAGTGACTGCATTGGTGGATAAGGGAAAAGTAATTGATGTCATCTATCTTGGCTTCTCTAAGGCCTTTGACATGGTCCCACACAACATTCTTGTTGCTAGATTGGACAGACTTTGGTTTGATGGTGTGGTGGGCTGACCTTGGTTGGCCGTCAGGTGCCCAGCAAGCTGTTCTATCGCTACAGGGGGAGGAAATACGATGAAAAGCTCGTGGGTCAAGATAAGGCAGGGATATCGCTCAACAATTATCATCACAGGCAAAACAGACTTGACTTGGGGAAATTAATTTAATTTATTGGTAATTTAACAGAATAGGATAAAGAGAAATAAGAACAAATCTGAAAACACATTCTATGATTCTCTGCTAACACTGAGAAAAAAATGCTTGAATCTGTGTTTATCCAGGCAATGACATTAGCTCCACACCAACCTAAGGTTAATGTATGCACGTGCCTAACTATATGTAGGATTCAGCACACTTTCACATCTCAGAGTTACAATCATATGTTTCCTTGGTGTATATTGATTCCTGTGCTATGTATTGTCTCTCAGATCTCTTTCTTATAATTTTATATATGTTCTATGCAATATCCAGATAAGCTTTTGTAGTATCTTCATTCGCGCCCCCCCCCCCCCCCCCCCCCCCCCCCCCGCCCCAAATCCTTCAATATGCTGCCAACATTTCTGACACTGCCTGTTTTGTGCCAGGTTACAATACGAGGACCCACTGGATAAGTTGCTTTAAATCCATGTTGGACTATTCATTGCAGTGTCCTTGTTTTTCATGGGATTTTTGATTGCGTGTGCACCTGCATTATAACTGAATGAGAAGTTGTAAAGTTTTCAAATTTTAACAGATTAATAGTAGCTATTACATGGGAAACTATGCACTGTAGCTGTCCGTGCAAAGAATATAGAGCCAGGAATTAAGAAGTATTTTGGCATTGATTACAAAATGTCAAGGGTGGTACAGAATGATCTGTGAATACCTAGAGAGAATGTATGAAGAGAAGGGGGATGAGAAACAAAGAAGAGAGTTGTAATTGCTATAATAGCCTGTAAATGATGAAGCAGATAATCTGACTAATAGTCAGGAAATTTTCTTTAAGATCCATCTCTCAGCTTGACCTCACAACAAGCAGGTCAGACAAAAGACCCAGACTGGCGGGTAAGATACAATCTTGTATGAGTAGAGGGAAAGGTTGACTGTTAAGAACCTGATAGAAATTTTGCCACTGATTTAATTATGATCAGGTTTGGGAGTAATACGTTACCATGGCAATTGTCTCTTAATTACTGAGTTCTCACAGGGATAGTACAAATGAAAAACAAATGAAAAATCAGCAGAAAAATTTGATCTTTTCTACCACAACTGCAAATGACTGGGTTTGATGAAGAAATGATTGGGAGATATTCTATGACCCATAGCATATGAGTTTCATTTAGATGATCCTCATGGTCCTGGCAGCAAAACTGGAGAGTCTATAAGGGGGGGAAAAGGAGGAGATAGATAAGAAGAGTATGCCTAAGAATGTAATCATTTACGATTTAGTGAACTAGATTCTGATCTAACTAATACCTTGGCTTCAGTGGAATTTAGTTCAGATTTACATTGGTGTAAACAGGATCATATCTGATCCAGATCTGGATCACTGAACCTTATCTAGCCATGAGAAATATATCTGGCATTTCCTGTAATGTGTGGTATATTATGTCACTGTAGTATTTGCTAAATCACATCACCTGAAACTTAGCCTGGTTTGGAAGGGCAGTTAATAGGGAAAGAGGATTTTTTTTAATGTCATGTTTGATGTCTTTCTTTCAAGGATAACTTCCAACCTCCATCAGATTGCGGTTTCATTCTAATTTAAATCATTAGATTCAGGGGAGGACAAGGTAATCCATCCTGAAGAAAAAAAATAATCAATGCAAGTAGGTGTAATTAGTAGTACTTTCCTCTAGTAAGTCAATGGTGTAGAAAGAACTGAAAAACCACTGCAGACTACATTTGTTCTTCCTAATGTATTGTGACTCCCTCACAGCTTTTTTAATGAAGTTGTTTAGATCTCCTCTAGGAATGATATGTCTTTTTTTCTGGTTAAACATACTGACAGGCTCTAATATGCCATGAATAATTTCATCTATCAAGAAAGATCCAGACACACAGACTCATGTGGGCAGCAGGAGTTTTAATTTTCTTATTTGTTGAAAACCAAAATAAGCTTTTGATGAAGTGCTTACTTCACACTTCATGTTTTTACTGAGTTTATTACATATATTTATAGGTGTAAATCCTTGGGGATATTCTATCTAAATCTGAACTTGCTTCCAGTCCCTGGGAGGCTAGGTACAAAGATTTGTGTGCTATATATGTTGTTGATTGCTCCTTTGCATTCATTCTGATTTGCCAAGAGAGTGCTCTTTTCCTGACAACTTTAGTAACATAAATTAGAAAAAGGAAATAGTACGCCAAAAGATGAGAACATGACTACTCCATGTGTTTAAGTTTCTCCACCAGTCAGGTTATTTGTTTCATAAACTTGAGCTAGTGGGAGTAGGCGTAGCATAAATCAGCGTCTGAAATGAAAAAAAACCCCAACAAACCCCACAATTCTTTTTGGAGTGCTCCTAAGCTGCATCTTTTCTGGATGTTGACGTAGAAGCAGATATTTGACCAATAATATCGCAACACAATTTTGCACAGACTTTGTCTGATGGGTTTACATACTCCTATTAGTTCAGAATACTTTCCTCTGGATGCCTGGCAGTTTTGGAGTACTCCACCCGCTTCCTTTTCTTCCCCCTTTACACCTTGCTGGAGTCCTCTTTCCAGTCTTATCTTAACTTCTCCAGCCTTGAGTATTGCCTCTATAAATCCTATCAGAGCAGTATCTGGGCAGGTCTTCAGAAATGCCCAGGATCAAATACTTAGGGAAAAGCGTAAGAACATGGTATGTACATGTATAGAATAGTCTTCACAGCTACAAGGAAAAAAACCAAGGAAAGTGCCCCTGCCCCAGGATTTTTCCATATAAAGAGGCACAGTTTTCCTTCTTGCTGCTGATCAAAGGTCCCTGTGGCTCAAGCTGTGTTTTGCTAGAGCTGTGAGGAATCACTTTGGCGTAACTCTGACCCTGGCTCAGAACTAAACCCTGATTGCTTCTGGTACTGAGATCTGAGCAGTAGATATTACCCCGGTATCATGCCCCATCATCAAACACTACTATGCCAGCTGTTGCAGCACTGACCCCTTCGGCAGCAATCTCTTTGCCCAGGTAAGTGTACTTGGCATCAGACAGATCAGGCAGGCTGTACACTTGCACACGACAGCTTAGGACATTCTGTGTTTCTGTATCAGAAATTTACAGCATATGAAAGCTTATGAAAGGCTCTTCAGATCAGTAGTGAGCTAGAGCCTGTGCTAATTTTCCCTCAGAAAAGCACTTTGCTCTCTTCGTTGTGCCAGACGCTGAGTTTCCAGACAGCTTTCCACAGCTCATACAGCTCTAACAGTGAAGTTGCCTTCATCTGCAGATAAGCTGTTTGAGCTGCAACGCTGTTCCACGACAACCAGAACTTTCCTTCTGCTTCCTACTTGTTCATTTGGCATGCTTTGTAGGTAGAAATCCTTTTGGAGTCAGCAGAATATTTATCAGTAACTCCAAGTCAGCTAAGAGATATAAATACTATTGATACGTGTGCATGGATCTTTGTTTGATTCGCTAGAGATAGCGGTCTCTAATGAAGGATGCCTGTAGCGACAGCCAGAGGCAGCTTTTGGAGAGGATGAATCAAAGTTTCTTGATTTATTTGGATACAAGTGTTATTAATCTGTCAGCCTTCGATTCTGAATGGCTAATTATCAGACATCAGTGGTGTGATACAAACTTTTAATTAACGTAAATTCTCAGAATCCATTGATTCCCACTGGACTGCAGAGGGAAGTTCAGAGTTACTACAAACTTTGGTGACTGTAGTATGCATATAGAGAATACATCGCCTCCATGCAGTTTTGATGAATCCCAGTGTTTCATCCACAATTTTGACAACTTTCATCATTATGAGGAAGGCATTTGGCGGGAGAAGTCCCTCATCATAAGCTGTATGCTGTCTTCTGTGGATGATCTCATGGACATCCTAAGTCTTCGAGAGGCAGGAAGAAAAAGAAGGTTCTTTTTGCACG
Organism: Buteo buteo; assembly: GCF_964188355.1. Taxonomy (NCBI): domain Eukaryota; kingdom Metazoa; phylum Chordata; class Aves; order Accipitriformes; family Accipitridae; genus Buteo; species Buteo buteo. The sequence continues at coordinate 25,469,044 of NC_134188.1, forward strand.
GAAGGACACTTAGGTGATGTGTCACTTCACTGAAGCTTTTATACTGATTCCTAAGAAAAATGGAGCTTCCTCCAAGACAGAAGGCTGATTGTCGCCACTTTCTTTTTCTCCACATAAAATCTTGAACTCTTCAAGATGGAGGCAGCATTTTATCTAAAGAAGATCATACACTGTCTGCACATGTAGTGACTAAAGAAAAGCAGTAATTTTGGCAGGTTTGTTAAAGAATGTTTCATAATTCATATAACAATACATGTTTGTCCTCCCAATGCAATCACCTTCATTTTTAACTGTGTTTCCTAAGAAAATAAGGCCTAAATAACTGTATTGCCTGTCTGCCTGACACCCTGCATATTTTTTTTTAAGCTTTTGGATAGTTTTGGCTGCTTGATGGGGGAGAAGAGGTCTCAAAAATACCAAATTCCTACAAGTTTTGTAGAAATTGGTGCCTTTGTAGAAGAAAGGACAAGGAGAATTACACTCATGCCCATTCTTTTTGTCTGCAGCCTGCAGGACAGCCAAAACATGCACGCTACCAACCAGCCCTCAGAAAGCCACACATTATTACTTCTGCTGTTCTGGAAATAACTTGTTTCCAAGAGTCATGAAAAAAAATACCTCCAGAAAGCTGGGTTCCAGCCATAATCTCGGTCAGGTATTCTGTGTAGTTCTGTGCTTTCTCTTCTCACTCCATTTGAAGGACACTTGACCTTTGTAGAAAGCTGTCTCTTGGCCAGCTTTCCTACCCTGCCTCAGGAGCACCATGTTGTATTTGGATTCAGCAGTTACAGAGGGACAACGCGATGCTGGTCCACACTGCACATTATGCCTTGCACATGGGAATAAAAGCTTATTCAAGGTGCATCCTTGGTCTCAGCAAATATATCTGTCCACAAGATAATGATGCTGAATGCATGCAATATGTGTCCATGAAGGATGGAACCAAAATGGACAACAAATCTTGAAAAATTCCCGTTACCATCCAAACCATTTCCTTTTGAAAGTCTGAGACATTTGAGCTCAGTCATCCAATTTTAATTGCCACCACAGAACCCTGCATGCCTTACTGGTCTCGGTTTTTTGCTGCTCTTCTGGTGTTAACTTCTGTAGCACAGCAAAACTTTTAGCAAGTCTTTCAGAACTGATGCACACATATTCCTAGCTAGAGGCAGGATTGGCCTAGAGAAATGAAATACGTAAGTTCATGTGTGCTTAGTCACAAATCTTTGTGCTTGACTTTGTTTTTGTTACTTCAGAGTTCACTGTTTTAATGTACAAATCGAGCACAGGTCCTTTCATCATTTCATTACCTTTAATTATAGTCATAATCATCTTAATATGGACTCCTGTTATCAGATGCTCTTAACTAATTAATGCTGTAAATTACTTGGAGAATCCAGGGTGAAATTTACTATGCAATAAAAAATATTATTTATGTTTCTGGCTCTCAGTGTGTACCAGATAGATTATTTTAAAAGCATCATGTCCCAAATAGGGAGAATATCACTTTACTTCTCCACTAGGCGCTGTGCAATTACACAGAAGCTTTGGAGGTTTTTAACTGACAGCTTTACAACCATGAATTTAAAGAAATGGATAGTGTAAATTCCCTGCTGCCTAGAGTTTTTCTATGAGGTCAAGCCATCTCTTGGCCCAGAAGGTCCCGTCAGAGTTGGGTCTGTGGGTTCACATCAGGGAGCAGTCTGGCGCGTTACCTATGAATCTTCCAGTAGATAACAGACTGGAGTGGGGAGGAGAGAGGTGCAGAGAAATTTGAGCATCTACTTCCAGCCTCCCTGGTTTATATGCTTCTAAGATCTGGTTTTAAGGACAGTTTGGCAGGGCTTGGGGAGTTCAGATTTGGCTGATGGGGGAAGATCAGGGATGGTCCAGAAGAAAATTGATAGTTCAGAAGAAAAACTGTAGAAGAGATGAAGACAATCTGGTCCTTCAATGATCCTTACGTCAAGGCTAACCTTCCCCTGCCTCACTCTTGCTCTTCATCTCTGGCTTCATTTGTAATTTTTCAGTGTGATGGGTTTTGTTTTGGCTGCAGTTGCGTGTTCCTCACTGACTGTATCCACAAACCCTGCTCATTTGTTTTTCTCCAGTGAGGCATCAAACGCTGATTAATCTCAATGCATCCCCAGCTTCTAAAACTTTCCTTAGGAGCCATATACTGCCCACACTGTGCACAAAACTGTCGCTGACATCAAGAGTTACCTTGCAGATCAAGGCGAGTATTGACAATATAGGAGTTTTGCTGCAGATCAAGGGCAGTGTATCTCTGTGGGAGTTTCTGCACATTTCTTTCCAAATGGTTACACTGACAGGGAGGCAGGCTGCTAGTTTCATAACGGCAAACACAGATCTGTCCCTGTCATGGTTTGATCACTGGAACTGAAGAATAAAGAAAGTCCTGCCTGGTTTCTACTATTAAAGTTCCACTCAAGTATTAAGGTATTTTTTTGCAAAAGATGAGTTTAAAATTCCAACCTTACTAAAGTCATTCGGAGTTTTGCAGTTGTCTTCAGCGGAGTCAGGGCTTCATCCTTTGTGCAGCAGCGGTCTTGTTCTTTGGCAGGCGTGATGGCCTTCCAGTGATGAGTTAAATGATTCTTTCTTGTAATTTGGGTATCAATTTGGTAAATATATGAAGTGCTTTAGGAACCTTTAGGATAAAAGTAAGTAATCCAAAGTTCTATGCATAAACATACTCTGTGAAATTTAAGCCTTATAGCTAAAAATATCCAGTCATTATTCATTTAAATCATCTTATTAAGTAATTGTACTTCTACTTCAGAAATGTATTTTTTGAAAGAAGTTCCCTCACACTAGACTGAATAACATGTGTTATGTTAGCGTTCCTAAAACCCTCCAGTCAGTTATTCATCCCACTGCTTAATTTACAGCCTGTGGTTTATGATGGGTCCGTTCCAGACCGTACATCATTCAGCTAGGGGGTAGGGGAGGCTCTGGGACTATGAAGGGAACCAAAAAAACCCCCTTTATCACATGTAGTTCTCGAGTTACAAATAATAAAATATATCTTTATGATCATCTCTTTAATTAAACCAAAAAATTTTGTCACCCTCACAAAGTTGTGCCAGTTGGTGCCTGTGGCAGATAGTAAACTAGTTTTAACAAGACTGTCCCTAAAAAAGCAAGGCAGTATTTTAATACGACTCCATACTGAACTTGATTTGTTCTGTTTAAAAAGAGTTAGAAGGGGTATAAATTTTATAGCAAATGCTTCCAGTATGAAGCCAGTATAAATTGTTTTGCTCAGTGAATAACTACCAATGTTTGAAACAGAAGTTTCATGTATAGTTGAAATGTATATTGTCAGGATACTTGAAGGTCATATAAAATCCCCTTTCTACACTGTCCAGTTGTTCTAGTTCTTTGACAATGCAGTATGAAATTACTGTTTATTGTTTTGATCGCACTGAAGGCCTTGGTAATATATAGGTGTGTGCATGTGTGCACCGTCTTCATAAGTTGCTGATCTTCATTGCTAAATCATGCCGTGCTCACATTTTGTTGAACAATATTATAAGAAAATTATTACTTTATTTTGACACTTGTCCTAGGAAGCTCTCCTAAACTGCTTTGGAGAATGTCAAGAGCACTTACAGCAAGTAATGAAAAGAACCTTAGAAAATTCATCTTTCATGATAATCTGACTGAGCTTTAAAGTCGCACGCTTCATGCCAAAGTGTTATCTGAGTGCGTTGTCACTCTCTTGAACAGCCACATGCTAAGGGAATCTTCAGCTAATATTGGACTTCAGTTAGTGCTAGGACTATGTATTTCCCAAGTACATTATTAAACAAGCTAAGCACCTGGCTTCAGGGATCTGCACTAATATTGTTAATTCAGGGCTTGATTTTAAAATTTTTTTGTGGTAAATTTTTCAAGGTCACAGATGTCGCTGAATGGCACAATGCCATGGGCGTAAATGAGAGGTGGTACCTAACTTCTGTTTGTGCATCTGAAAACCTCCCTGTTGGCATACTTAGAGCTATCAGTAATCCAGTGGCAGTTTCACAGCTGGGCAGTTTGTAGACTTGTGTCTATGAAGTATGACTTGCAGAAATAGATACGCCTCTTTCAAACTTTTTTCTATCTATCTTGTGCACTTGACAGTAATTGCTATATAGCCTGGTGCAGTGGTTTTTTCTCAGTTTCTCCTGTACTGAAGAGAACCACAATAAGGACTAGGATAATAAAGAATAATTCTGATACAACTTTTTTGCAATTTTTTGCAGAAAAGCTGGGGCAGTCTTTTTGTTCTACCAGAAACCTTTTTATTTTTTTCATTTTAAATTATCCCATTTTCCAAGATGAAAGCTGGTTGGCAGCAAGCATCACTGTAATGTATGATGCTGGCAAAGACAATATCTCCTGGTAGGGGAACAAAAAAGTTAAGAGCAGGCATTAAGAAAAGATCAAAATCTTTTAACTATAGCATGGGGTTTCTGTCTCTATAGCATTGTATACGTTTGTACACATCTGTCTATCTGTAACAAGGCAGAGAGACATACAAAGGTACCTTCAGAATTAACATCAGAACATGTAGAAATATCTTATGAACTATTAATATTTAGGTGTATGTGTATTTATAGTTTTGTTGATATTTGTTACATGCTAGAGATTTATATCGTAAAACACAGAAGCAAAAAAAAAAAAGAAAGTGATAAATGAGACTAACTATAAATGAGACTCATCATGGATATTTCCTCTCAGAAGCGTGTTGCCAGAGGGACTGTGTTAATTAGTACTGAGAAATTTAGGGGTGGAGGTGTTATGAATAGGCAGACAAACATACACACCAGATAAACTACATTGCCCTTCCGTCATGGTACTTTTTTGAACAAAGTGCAGCATTGCTGAGGGGCGTCTTGACAGATTCATAGTTTTGATTTTCTTTTAGTGGCCTCTTCAAGTGTTAATAAAAATATAAAAGTTTTATGTCTGTTTCAGAATTATTTGGAGTGCAGCCTTCTGCCATCATGCTTCCGAGAATGTCAAATAGAACCTGAAGGGAAAGGTCATGGAGCCCAGCTCTCACAAATCAGATTCCTGTGCCAAAGGGAATAAGGTTTTCCACCTGTGCAGAGAGATTTTACACTTAACTGCACCCATGGTTTTCACCAAAGGAAATCAGTCAGCTTTTGTGTGCGCAGTGGATAGGGCGGGGGATGTAGGTATTAATCACTGTGACAGACGTCATGTCAGTCACAGCTGTCAGATAGAATTGTCACCAGTTTATGTTGGGCTTTGGAGGTACTTAACAGAAATGGCTTTGTTAAAACTTAAAGGCAGAAAAAAAAATTTAAAAGGAGGATGGGGGTAAGGAGAGGGTAACAAAGGAAAAACTGGCAAACTGGTTCTGTACTGTGCAGTGCCTCTGTTTGGTGGCACCTGGGTGGCAGCATGTACAGAAGCTGATCCAAAGTCATGAAAAAATCCACATTTGCCAGCAAAGACTTGAAATAGTTTATTTCAGTTGCTGCCAACATGAAATTTCCCTATTTCTTTCTCCAGAGTAAATAATTAAAATCCTTAGTGCTTGTTGGCATTGTGCTACACCACATCATGTCACATTCCATAAGCGCTTTGCTGTGAAATAACGGAATTGTGCGTTTCCAGAGACTGATTCATTCACAAGCCTGGGACATGTACAAACAAAAAAGAAAGGGACAAAACCCTCCATCAGATGTCTGTGCTGTGCAGCTCCCTGGTGGCTCTGGGAATTACATGCCCCTCAGAAGTCAGAATCCAGACCCAAAGCTTGCAAGTTAACATTGAATACAGTAAATTTTTTAAATGTTTTTGCAGCTTCTTAATCTTTCACCCTGACCGTTAAGCGTGCATACCTTGTCCTGTCATGCAGTCAAACTGTATGGCAGTTGTATTGCTTCATGTCTGCAAAAGGATGGTCTCTGGATCATCACTGCTAACAACATTGTAAAAATTATATAAAACAGACTATTTTCTCGGCTACTATAAATAGCTTTGCTGATGGAGCTGGGGATCTGTCAGTCCTCTTTGTTTGTGTACAGCTAAGTCACAACAGCGCTGCAGTTTAGATAAGATTTTTGAAGGGCGTAAGCAAAATAGAGACTGTTTGTTCATTTTATTTTTAGGGAGAAACAGGCAAAGATCAGGTCTATATTTCAAAGCTTTTCCAATATAGCTATATGAAAAAAAAGCCAACAATATTTGACAGAGCTGTGCTGGCAAAATCCTGAGTTTATTTGCTATTACAGCAGCCAAAGGCACCTTTTGCGGATGTACTTTAGTTTGGGGAACTGCATTACAGAAACAATTCAGAAATTTGCCAGTGTAACTATACCAGCTAATCATGTCTGGTTTGGACAAGGCTGAACTGTAAGCTTTTCTGTTTCTTTATATATTTGTCTCCATATGTTACCATATGAAAGAACCACACAACAGGCACAGGAGACATCGTACGCAGGGAAACCAGTTAAACTCTCTCTGTACAAAAGAGTTCCTCGGTGCCTCAAGTCAATAAACTGCAGACATCAGAGAAAAGCACCACATTTCTTTCAAGAAGGATAACCTTAGGTGCAATAGCAGTTGTGTTTCTTAAATGTGCAGTGGGGGGCAGCAAATCTGAGAGTCATTTCCATTTCTCCAGGCCTTTTATGCATGAGGGATGGCACCCAGCTGCTTGTGCTGAGCCTGTACAGGTTGCACACCACTGGAAAGGAGACTTGTGAGGGGTAATCATCCATCAAGTGGCATAGACATTGCCTAATCCCCAGCCACTAGGATATCCTGGCTGACTGCATATGAGTTTTAGGGTTTATATAGCATACATTGCAATATATAAAACATGGGGAACTGAATACACCTTTTGACACTTAAAAAAAGGCACACGTTTTCAGAAATATTGACTTCCAACATCTCCTACTTAGAAAAGAGAGAGCTGCAGGCTTCGAGTTCGTCGGCAGGTAGGTTGCAGTTTTAGGCACACATGTTTAGAAACATTCAATGAGTGTGATTTGTAGCATCTCAAAATCAGAGCATGAATGTATGCTCCATCCTTCACTCAAGCCAGTAGATTTTCTTGTTTCGCATTAAGGTGCTGTCCCCCACTAAGATGCAGTGGCGGTGGGTCATCCTCAGTCACTTAGCTGGAATGGAGCTCATGGAAGCCATCAGTGCTGTCAAAATGGCACAGCACAGTGATCTAAGCATCCTCCTGAGAATGAAGAGAGTTGTAATTATGGGTTTCCAGATGTGAGAACCCAGACCTGAGGGGCTGAGGGTGCAATGTGGTGACTGCAGCATCTCACCAGAGTGGCGAGGCTCATGGTTAGTTTTTATATTTGAGGTATTTCTGAGAGGGAAGGAGCTATAATGATGCACTGGTTTTTATTATATATATTAAAAAAATATATAAAAATATATGTGCTATATATATATATTTATTTGTTTGCTTATATGACTAGACCAGAAGGGCCAGCAGTTCAACAACTTGAGCCTTCAAAAGCTACCATTGCCTCCAGTGTATAGTATGAGGATAGTTAAAGGTGCTCCTTTTCAGTAAGCCCAGCAGAAAATCCAGAGTCTCCAGGGCTGCAAGAAAATTTGCTTAGTTGGGCACTGTAGGGCTATGTTTCCAGTAACTTATTTAAGAACTTAAATATGTTATTTAAATTTAAGTAACCCATTTACACTCTGCCAGATATTCTGGATTTTTTTCCACTTTCCTCCATGTTTAAGGCAATGATTCTTCATAAACTGTCAGAGTCTAAATAGTAATACTCTGCCTTGATTTTATTAGTGTGTGATTCCCTTTTATTAAGTTAAATAACAAACACCATGGGTTAAAAGTCTGCATATCATCCTTTGACAGTGACCCGGACCTTTTTTAAAAGCATTGCTTGTAGGGCATTCAATTCAATCAGATGCATACTGATGAAAAAACAACCACCCAGAGCTCTCATTGACTATGTACAGCCAAAGCTTGACAGCCTAGCATCAAACAAAAAATTGATTTCAAACCCAAAAGTCAATATTTTGCTTTTGCAAAGGCACTTTCGCACTTGGAAGGAAAGTTTGCATGTAATGTACACATTTGATGAGAAAAATACAGAGGAGATAGATGGCTTGTTTGGACTTGATTTGGTGCACCTCTTGGTTCCTATAAACAGTAAAGCCAATGAAGTGTTAATCTGTGCAGCAAGAGAGGAGATTCAACTAGTTTGACATGTGCACATATACCATCCAGGTGGGCCTGATTTTTGATGTCATTAATCTAAACAAATTAAGTTACTTAAGTATGTTTCAGAACGACATCCTCATAGTTTATAAAGCCTAGACTTGTCAATCGGTAACAAGATGCCATTTTATCTGCTGTGTGGTTTCTAGGTGCTCCATTTCCACTTGCTACTGGTTACAGTCTGTTTGCAAGATGAAGAATGATTACATTTTTTACACATTGTACATTGTTAGAGGTCAAGTTTAGATTTTGATAGTTAGAGTCTTTTTTTCACTGGTCCCGTTATATGTAGCTTTACCAACAGTGTCTAAAATAGCTATGGATAGTGGCTGGAGACATTCACAGGGACACCGTAGGTAGTGTTGTCATGAAAATTCACTACAGCTTTTATGTTCTGCAACTTTTTTGGTATCCACTTATTGTAGCACTGGTTATTGCAAATTCAATGTCCAGATGGCACATTTAAAGGAACACTCAAAACTATTTACATCTGTATAGCCATTTTCTTCTACTAAATAGTTTCCAGTGCTTGTAGGATTTTTCTGAACAAAAGACTGTACCACATTTACAATACAGGTGTGCACAGAAAGGTTTTTCTTAGGCTTTAATCATCCATAAAACATAGTTAGTTGCTTGTCTATGCATATAGCATTATAAAGTATCAGTGAGATACAAGACTGTAATGACTGGGATTCAAAGAGCTCAACTTCAGGAAAACTCTGAACGAGAATACTCTCTAGAACCAGGACATACACAGTGCTGATTTTAACTGCATGGTGAGGACTTCACTTTTCTCTGGTGAGAGTCCCTCACCAGAGATGGAGCAGCAGCTCCCTATTGTGCTGTTACTTAAAATAAAGAAAAAGCATCAAGGTAGCTTTCCTATCGTTGTTTTGTTACTTAATGGAGATTATACACCAGTTCTCTGTTTTCTTTTATGATTCAGTGTCATTTTGTGGCTTAGCATTTTGAAAACCAGCAGCACAAGATGTTGCTGCAGAAAAACAATTATTTCACAGCATGGTACAAACACTCCTCTTGATGGTAGGAGAAGCTAGTCTTAAGTGAAATTCAGTGGATATGCTTCTTAAGGAGAGATTCAGTCACTCAAATTGTACCACAAATTCCGTTTTTTAAGTGTTAGTGAGGGAAAACAGACATCTCTGCGCAGATAAATCATCTAAATAGTGACCTGTTTCATTTCATCTCTATCACCATCCTGTGGGGTCGTTTCCTCATAGACTACCTGACTCTTGCATGTAGACAGAGCCTGTTGCAGGACATTCCTTGAAGGAGGAAATTCTCCTCTAGATTGCAGAATATCAATAAGAGACCCAGAGATGGATCTGCTTGGTACGACAGAGATGCCACCTTTGCACATTGCTTCAGCTCAGTCCAGATTTTGCGCATTCAGCTGGTTTCTATGCAAATGGGAGAAAAGCTTGGTCTGCAGCTGATCCTGGCTGTCACCAGAAGCCACCAAGGAACCCTCTGAGCAGACAGCGTCTCCCATTCTGATTTTTCTCCTCGTACTTTTGCATTATCTGCCAGCTTGGGGGTTAAATATTCTGCTTGATTTTCATTCTGCAGATGCCGTCATTGGCTTGCCATATGTCTGATAGGGAACCTGTTTCTGGCAAGCTGCCTCACTTTTAACAGCAAACCCTCTGTGCCCCCTGCAAGGGTGCTGGGGAAGACCCAGTTCAGTCTTTCATAGTTCACCTGACCCTAGGTGGCTCATTAGATTAATGAGTGAAGGCACCCCAGCTTCCATGCCCAGCGTCACCCAAATTGACAGGGAGCCTATGAAGGTAATTTCAGCTGGCTGGTGGTGTGAGTGCTGTGAGTGTACATCTGCAGCAGATTGAAATGTGGTCCTGGCACTGAAGCAAGGCTCTTAGCTGCTCTGTCTGTTGAATGCAGAGTTCATTATTTTTAAAAAAGATTGTTTCCTCTGCAAGGAGGGGGATTTCTCTGTGTGTGGGTATAAGCACGATTGCCCAAAGTCACACTACCAAGTTAGTCATCACAGCTACTGTGGAGTTGAAGTTCAAGGGAGCAATGAGTGATTCATTCCACCTGGCACTATATACAGTAAGTAAAGAGAAATATTTCCTGTACCTAATCCAGACACCAGTCAGGCATCAGGCTGTCTGCATATGAGCAGACATACAAATGACAAATGTGTGGAGGAACAGGAGAAGCTGGGAAAAAAAAAGATGAGAATGTATTTTTCACTCTGAGGTTAGCACATTTGCCCTGAAGGCAATCCCAAAACCTAATGAATCAGAAAGTGTAATTGTTGCATAGACTAATTTCAAAACAGTACTACTCATTAAAGATTAAGGGAAAGAAAAGGAACATGGGGTTCAGACCTTTTATTCAAATTTTTCATATTAGCTTGTCATTGGTAATCTTTTTATGGTTCCCATTTATTCAATTCTTCATTCACAGGATTCTGTCAAGGGTCGCTAATATGTGCCAAGTACAAGCTTCATTAACTGAGTTATCTTTGAGCTCTGCTTTATATGTCGTTACCAAGCCAGTGTTAGTCAATGACATTTTAATGTTAAAAAACAAACAAAAAAAGCAACGCAAAGGCAACTCAATTTCTATTTGTGTTTTTCTCAATCAGATTTCCAGTGTTTCATTACATTTGAATACTGACATATTTCATGTTCGACACACTTTGGAAACCCATTAGAGAAAATGAGGCTTACAGGGGTGTTCATTAAGTTCTGAGCTATTTAGACTTCCACAGTGCCAGCCTATCTTCTAGAAATGTTGAACTTTATCTCTGTGACTCCGTTTCATAGGCACTTAGCGTCTAAGACTAGGAGGGCTCCTTTGCTATTGACAGATCTCTTTTGCTGTCCCTTCAAGGCAAAAATCATCCCATAAACTGTGTTGCTTGACTCTGGAGACTATTAGAAATTTGGAGAGGTGGGGGGGAGGTGTTTTACAAGGTGTTTGTTTTATTCCTCAGTACTTTGTTAGCTTAGCTGGTCCTTCTGAAGAGTATATGTTAGGTTTTTCGTTCCAACAACAAGTAGAGAGGGAATGATAACTCCGTGTCTTTTTGGAAACCAAAGAGGAAAACTGCAAGAAGGAAAATGCTGAAAATTATCTCTTTCTGAGTAAGCTAAGATAATTCACAAATAGTCACAGTTAGCCATCTTATAATTGCTGAAGGAAGGTCTTGGGGAACCTAGTACAATTTGTGCAGAGGCCACGATGTCCTGCTCCTCTACAAAGTCTTCTGAATTCCTGTGGTGCTGTTGTCCCAATAAAGGCTTGCTGTTAGATGTAGAAAGCTGTATCTGACTTCTCCTGTATCCTACCCATGTGGTGGGATCTGCAAAAATTCAGTGCTGCCTAAGCAGCTGTAAATATACAGTGTTTATGCATAATATATTGCAGGATAATCAGAACATCTTCCCACTGTATAAGATTCACGCACATACGTGATGTAAGAGAGCCACTGCAGCCAGCATTAAGGTTGTCCTTTCTGTGAGGAAATAAAACCACACACTTGAGATTACTCAGACATTGTGGAACAAGTTAAAAAGAGCATGTTCAAATAAGGAGACAGTTGCAATTTTAGAAAATCAAGAAGGAATTTGCTTTGTGGGCTTCCCTTATCCTTTGCAAATCCCATAGAATCTTTCGTGACTGCAAAGGGTAAGAACCTCAATAGTTTTGTCGCATCAAGAAAATCCTGCACAGCTGCAGCAATTTTCAGTAGGAAGATGTCGTAGCTTGTGCTTTCATCTACACCTTTTTTCTAATGTTCCTTAAGTTGAGAAGAAGAAAAAATAAGGGATCATAAGGCAAGGGAAATAGCTGCTAATCCAAGTCAAGGTATATTAAATTCAGTAATGCTCAGACATGACGTAAGTGTTCAGAATTTGTATATGAATGAAATTAAAAATATTCTGGGAGGAAAAGCTACCTAAATGTCAGAAAAAAGAAATACAAGCTATAAAATCCGGTGAAAAATCACATAGACCAGAGCAAGATAGATGTGCTGTCTTTACTTAGCAAAGAAATCACAGAGGGTATGCAAATAGAGAATGAAAACGACACATTTTTACTTGATTCGAAAGCATTATCCATAATAGCATCTGCAATGTGTCTGCAATAATAGGATGTAAATTGGAATTTACATAACAGATCTTTGGAAACAGGCACTGACTCACAGTCTGAAAATGGTGTCTCCAGTAGGGAAAGTCAACTGATAGCAGGAAAACTTCACAAAACACCTATTACCTATTCCAGGATTCACCCATTTGCCCCCCTTTCCAGTTTGTGCAGAGTATTCATCTCAGGCATCAGTTGTAATAAAACTCAAATATCTGGTCTTGGAAACCTTTGGTATGTTGCTCCTGATTAGACAAGTCATTTTCCTTGGGATGAATTAAATTCTTGTGAACGGTGATAGATTGACAGTCCTAAAAACTGGAAATCCTCTATGTACATTCATCTCCCTCAGCCTGGAATTAATACACTGTTCCTGTCTTCCTTTGTCTGCAAGCAGACCTGTTCCCCAGACCGCTGGTTTTGGTGCATTCTGTGCCTGGCTTCCCATCTTCCTTTTGCCTCTCAGCAAAGGGTGCCTAGCCAAGCAGTCATGGCTGCTGTCTGTTGGGTGGGAAAATGAGTTGCCAATTTGACTAAGCCAGCAGTAGGATTCTTCCACTGTTGTTTTTATTACCTCCATGGTCAGAGCTTCAGTTATGCGACAGTCCCCAGCAATATCCAGTCCAAGGATGGTTGGATGCCTTGATTCACATGGTGCTGCGGAGCTGAGCTCAGACCTGGTTTAGTTCTGATATTCCTTGTCCATACAGTCCATGGTTGTTGCTCTGTCCTTCCTTTGCTGGCTGATGTACAGAATTTTTCAGACCTAACTAGTGTTAGATCAGAGTCCAGTATGGCATTATTAATTTTGGATGAGCTTTGCTAAGTCAGACTTCTGAATACTCCATTAGATTTCTGGGAATAATCTATCTGTCCAAATGTAGATGACCAGTATGGGACTCTTTTTTGAGCTTGGAGCTTGTTCTCTATTATACTTATATATGATAGAGAGAACAGCACTTTTAAGGTGTTCCTCTGACCTTTCTCAGAGTATAGGGTAAAACAGATTGGGACCCTAAAAATACTCGGTCCTCCCCATGGAATATATGGCCCTAGTCCCATGTCTAACCTAACAAAGCCAGAGGTAGGTACATGTTCAAACAGAATAATGGCACCTTCGTAATTAACACCCATTTTTTTGCTAGACCGCCTCAGCCACCCTAAGGTTTTGGTATAATCATCCATAGTTAATGGTAAGGTAGTGTGAGTTAATACAGGGTGAGGAAGGAAGGGACAGGATGTCTCTCACACATCTTTATATTTTATCTTATGTGTCTAAATATCCAAGAGGCTATAGAGATATTGTAAATGCCTTCCCTGTTCCTTTCCTGAATCCAAGTCCCAATCCAGATTTCAAAAGAGTCATTAAATGTCATGGTAATTTTTGATACCATTCATTGTAATTTAGGACTCTGTACAATTCATTCATTTCTAAGCTCTCTAATTAGAGAATACATGAGTGTTAGTTTTTCACGACACAGAAGTCTGTCTGGTAAGTATTAGATTGATACCATATGCATTTTTTTTCAGATAAGGCATCAGATAAGTGTTATGCATTAATGACTTAAAAGCATGAACCTCTTAAAATCAGAGGAATAAGTTTCCTGTATCCCATATGCAGTATGCTGAACTGTCAGTCTCCCTTCAGTTCCATCAAATACTTTAGTTTTTCTTCATTTCCAGAAAACATGTGAAAAAAATCCTTGATACTTAATTAAAAAAATAAAACCCCCAATATAATCAGTACTAGGTTGGTCTTTCTTAAATGTTCGCCTGTTTGCCTTCCTCAATCTACCTCCCTCAGACTCTTGGCTAACAAATACTTTGAGTTTTACTCTAAGTAGCCATATCACTGATCTTTACATCTTTCTTCACCATATGTTGTTTCATTTTCCTGACACCACAGTTTTTATGCCACATGCATTTTTTACTCAGGTTGAGTACATTTCTAACAATACAAACTATGGGATTTTGTTAAATTGTGTAACCCTGACACATTTTTATGGCTTTCCCTAAATTCAGTCTATGATTAAATGTATTCTCGGTCTTCTTGTTGACTTAACTATTGAAAGTTCTCTGGCAAAACAGGCAGAACAAACTTCACTGGGAGCTGTATATCCATCATAAAATTGCTCTAAAGTGTTATCTATACAGCCTGGTTGTATTTGTCATGGTTTATCACAAATTAGTGTCACAGATAGATTGCAGTTTGCAACCTGCAGTTGTTCATCGGAGTTAACTTGGCTGTCAGGACAGCCTTTTTGCAGTGGTTTAAGCTTTCATAACTTTTGTGCATGAAACTGAACGATTTTTCTAGCTGGCTGGGGGATCAATGCATGTGTCATTAGAGCATACGGAACAAGGCTATGTTACTCTTTTGAGTTTGATTTAGGATACGTGGCATGACAGCCTTCATACTTTTTAGAAGTGTCTGCACATAAATGAGTGCAGTATGGAGCAACTCAAATCATGAACCTTAAAAATATTTTACCTGTGTTTTAGATCATCCTCCAAATCTTCAAAATCATTCAAGACTTAGAACTCCACCACCTCCAATATCACATGCTCACACCCCAAATCAACATCACGCAGCCTCTATCAATTCCCTAAACAGAGGGAACTTCACTCCACGCAGCAACCCCAGCCCGGCTCCTACGGACCACTCTCTTTCTGGAGAACAACCAGCCAGCACACAAGAGCCAGCCCATGCTCAGGACAACTGGTTACTTAACAGTAACATCCCACTGGAGACTAGGTAGGTCATTTTCTTTAGTACTTTACAATGTTCTGACTGTGTGTGCTAAGGTTCTTATGGAAAATACACACATCTGTATAGCTAGCCGTTCAGTTTGTGAACTGGTGTTTGGCTTAAGTATTTTGAATTGTATTTATTATTCCTTGTGTCTTTTCTATTTCGACTATGAGAAGAGGAAATTGCTCTTCTTTCATAAACTAAAAATATTGTCTTTAACAGCTGCTCTTAAGGTTATTTTCCTCATTTAAAATTGGAATCAGGATTATAAATTAAAATGTTCTTGGTTTTCTTTCTTTTATTTTCCTTTAATGTCTTTTCTTCCTATGTGGTAGGATAAATCAATATCCTGTTTAAGAAACTGAAATCAGTCAATATATTGAAAAGATTTAGCCTTCTATCTGTGCCTTGTCAACCAGATACTTTTGTAGTACATCATTCAGGAAAGGTTGATCTTGTTTTACCTAATGAGGAGAGGTCAGCTGCATCATTTTATTATCCTACAACATTGCTCCAGCAAGCATGAAACACTGGATAGTAGGGCATCAGTCAATTAATGATGTTTCCATTTAGCATTTAAATTCTTTTCCACCTATGCAACACACAACGAGTATGACCAGGGTGCATCGAGTTGTTCTAGTTCATAGCTTTGTTTAGGTTCTATGCAGGTTCTGGAAAAGGGAGTTGTCATACTCCCTCAGCCCCAGTCCTCCCATCTGATGGTGAGCGCATCTACTTCTTGCTGTCCACTTGAAACTCAGTTTTTGCATTCTCTGGAGGTTTTGCTTCACCATTTCCTTTGCTACTGAGAAGCCAATGGAGGTGCTGGAGTCGTTAGCCCCCATACATGGTATCTTTTTCAGTTTGGAGAGAAGTCTTCCAGACCTAACATGGTTTACTTAGCTGCCTTTTTTCTCTCGTTTGTCTTACCTTCTCAAACCAACAAGAAAGATTTTAGACAGCAAAAAACATACTAACAGAAAACTGAGCCAGGGGCCAAATTTGTCGCATCACTGCCTTTGGGAATCTCACTGAGATCAGTGGTAGCTGTGTCTGTATCCTGGGACAAAATGTACCCAGTCTTGCCAGCTTCTGCTAAGAAAATAGTTTTTAAAAATGAACACTTCTGTTGATGTTTTTGAGAATGAGCTATGTCTGCTGGCCCTCTGAAACTTCCAAAACAGACCTCAATCTAACATTTTATGTCGCTTAAGGATAATTAATTTCTATGCGACTGCTTGATTAAAAAGACTCAACTAAGAAGCCGGATCCAAAAGATTAAGACAAAATTATGAGCAAGTACTGCAAGTGTGATTTGGCAACAATTTCAGTAATTATATTGTGTTACTGATTCTTGAGCATATATACCCAAGCAGTGACTTTTATGTGTTCTTCCTTTTGGGGGGAAAAAAAACCCAGTAAAAAATACTTAGGCCCCACCCTGCAGCCCATTTGTGAATAATCCCCTATAATTCCGGAGGAAGCCCTGTGCCTTTTTCTAAACCAGGTTGTGAATTCTTGGGAGAAGAGATAATATACTGTTTTAATAGTGCCAAGACATCCTCACATCTGAATGGGGTCTCTCAGAACCCACCCCCTTAAAATTGAGAAGGAATGTCCTTGCTGCTGGATCAATGGAGGAATGTCAGAGATAAAAGCTCTTTGCTGAAACATCCTGCCCCCATTTGTCCAATTCTAGTGGCAATCAGAGAGGGACAACCCTACCACATCTTAATAAATGCAGGAGTTCATAGACAGAACAATTATCTGGCTAGTCCTGGACTGTTCCTGTTAAATTGTAAATGAGCACATCCTTAAAGGCTGTCCTCATTTCTTCTCCATGATACCATTGTGGATGAAAATTTTTCAAGATCTGAAGCAGACTGTTCTTTCTGCAAGTTGGGTTGGTCACATTATTGTGTTAACTGGACTAAATGTTGGAGGTCTACCTGCATGAAGAGATCCTTCTGCATCATTTGATGATTTCACTTGCATCGCAAATCAGTCACATTTGTAACTGATCCTTAATTTAACCATTTTATTAATTAGGTAGAAAACAGGTCATTTCAAGACTGGTGTTGTGGCTTTTCACACACTGGTTGGAATGGCATAATTTTTCCCAGTGTCCCTTCAGACAATGAACACGCTGGAAAAGAATGTGTAATTTTATGCCAAACAGCAAATAAGTACATTTACAGAGCACAACTGACAGGCTTTTATTTCTTCACTAAACAACATTAAGAAAATAAAATGTGTTATAAGGGTGTCATAATGCAAAGAGGCTGTGCTGCATAGACGACTAGTAAATCTGTGACAAATCTCCACTCTAAAAGTCTGATCTTCCAACATGCAGAGGTCTTCCACTTCCTTTGGTGGGAATTCTGTAGACAAAAAAGACCAGGCTTCAGAGGTGTTTAGCAAACTTGGATGCCCAATTCCACCTCTTCCATGAAGTCGACCTTCCCCACTGCAAAGACTTTTAGAACCAAAAAAAGACCTCCACCTAAGAGAATAAAATGTCCAATATGTAAAAAAATAAATCCTGGCCAAGAGACATTAATCCAGGAATTAAGGCCTTTGAAGTATAGCAATAGGAGATTATAGTAATCTCATGTCAAAAATGGAATTGTATTTCTGTTGAATATCCGTTTTTTTAAAATCCCATATTAGTCAACAGAGAGAAAACACGAAGAAAAAGCTACGTCTTTTAAACGGGGATTGTCACAGGCTGTGAAAGGTGCCGACAGTTACAGATTTTAAGCACCCCAGAGTTTGAAGAGGCTTGATTTTGACTGCCATGGACTCCAGGCAGTATTCAGAACTGGCAATTTAGGATGGTTTGTCGCTGCCTGGAAATTTCCATACTGTAATGCAAAGGCAAGCAGAGATGTGTAGCACAAGTATGCAACAGACACGATAAGCATATCCTATATCTGAGAACTTTATATGTTGCAAGAGGAAGAGCCCCTCCTCTTCTCTCCCTCCTTTTCATTAGTTTCCCTTTACTCCCTTTTCTCTGTTTCTCCTTTTTCCTCTTTCTTTTCCTGTCTGCTCCCTTTTTTGTTGCTTTAAAAGCAATATATTATCAAGGTTGTGATGAGAAGATCTTTGCTCAGCAGTCACTCCTGACAGGTAAGTCAGTTCCCCCCATATTTATTCCTCACTCTTCCTTCTTCTGTGGCCTCTTTTCTGTTCCTTTATGTTTGACCTTGCGGGAGCAAATAAATGCCAACTAGATGGATGTTTAGTTGACAAACCAACAGCTTTCAGGAGACTTCCATTCCCAGGGAATTTCATGTGCTAATCATGTAAGGTCAGATTCTGCCACCACGCCTCGTAATGAGAAGGGAGAGTGTTTTGTAACTAGACAGCTATTCACAGGTAATCTCCAAGGGAGCAGACTCCGTCCAGCCTTCAGTGAGGAGGACAGTCATGCATTAGTCACCTCGGTGACCCAGCGACCTCTCTGTTGCAAATACATACATTATAAGATTATATAACCCTCCCCTCTTCTGTTTTATTGACAATCCACAACTGAAATTCATGGAACCAATTTGACATGGATTTTAACTACTGATGAACTTTTATTGATTGGTGTGTTGCTAGGTGCCTTCCCTCTTACCCATTAAACGCTCAGTGCATGCACATACGTTGCTTCTTTTTGCATTGAATTCAACATCCAACCTTTCCTGCATTCCCAGGGAATGTGAGGAAGCCGCAAACACTTGGGGATGTATTGATGCCTCAAGTGCTATGGCACACAGCTCATGCATGTCGATCCACTTTACTCCAAAGCTGTGAATAGGAGTCGCTTTACTTTCATTCAGATCAAGGAGTAGATCTGTTTTGTCAAAGCAGCCCTGAGGCCTCCCAAAGCAGTGAGTTGAGCTAAACAAGTGCTGGCATTAGCAGCAGCAAGAGGAGGAAGTAGGAATGAAAATTAAAGTTGAGGACATTTTAGAAGAGACAGTATCAAGGTTTGTGTAATGTGACAGGGCTAGTTTCTCTTGGTATAGCATGTTACCTGAATCCAGTTTCTTTGACCAAGGAGTTCTTGTTTGAGTTCACATCATGTCACTTATATCCTGTAAGCACTTAATCCTGCATAAGTGATAAAGTGTCACAACGCTGTTATGTTCCTTTGCCACTTTCGGCTAGGGAATTTATTCATGTTCAGGCTTAGATTCAGTTTTGATGCTGAAAACAGACATGGGCAAAATCAGGACTGTTTTTTGTTTTAAAAAAGATGGGAAGAATGTTCTTTTGCCAGGTCTTGAGAAACAAGCCTGCAGGTGAGAAAGACATAGTCTGTTCCCAGCTGTGCCTCTGACTTAATTCTTTATGTTCCTGCTATTCTTCTCAAAAAGTACAAAACAGTCTAGCATATATAGGTCAAAATGTAACTCATCAAAGTACATCCCAGAGAGGCCAGATATTGCAGAATGCCACTATTGTGTGCAAAGTCAAAACCAGGCTTGTCCACGTGCAGGCCCTAAGTATCTTGCCTATTGCCTGTATTATCCAGATTACAGCCAGTACTCTGGTATTGGAATTTGGGTTACAGCGTAACCTTTTTCCAGCATCTATCTCCTTATCACTGAGAGACTTTTTAAAAAAATATTTATATTGAGCAAAACTTGCATTTTGAAACTTCTAAATAGCAAGTTATTGTTCCACAGAGGAAAACAAATTAATCAAATTGGTAACTAAAAAGTTCTCAAATGCAAAACTGAAATTTAAGCAAAGAAGTGGCAGATCTTCACTGGAAATCTATGAGGACGTTAGATGGAAGTGCACTACCAAGTTGTTGGCCACAGTGGGATATAGATACTGTGGTGTGACTTTTCAGAGTAACAATAACACAGATGCAGGAGTATAGCAAGGTTACAGCTGTGCTGGACTGAAATCTAGTCTTTTGAATCCAGCAGTTCAGAAGGTTTCATGTGTCACTGGCAATATATAATGTGAAGTGAACAAAGACCTCAACTTTTTTTTTATACATGCACATGGGCGTGTGTGCTTATATGTGTGTATATGCATATATATAGTGTATATAGAGAGAAGTGAACATTCTTGAAAGCTATATATGTATATGTGTAGCATCTTATACATATAAATATATGGTCCATCATTCTAATTCCATGCACAACTGCACTATAACCATTGTGGTTTATAAGATCACACTTCATATATGCATGACTCACTGGCTTCATTCATGTTTCCATATGTATGTAGAAACATAGCAAAGCAGACATTCCTAGAGACATTGCAGGACAACCTCATTGAGATGGACATTCTCACCTCCTCCCGACATGACGGTGCTTACAATGATGGGTATGTGACACTTACCTGGTCTTCCTGTTTACTGTACAGTCATTATGATCCTTGCATGAAAGCATTTGGTCATATCAATGATGTTTAAGGGCAACACCATTGTTGGCCTCTTCCAAGAAGGCTTTAAAAAAATGAGGTTCTGGGGCTTGGAGCACTGTGTCCTGTACATATTAATGGCAGATTCATTAATATGCTAATGAGCCACAGCATGCCATTTGCTTTTTTTCCCTTGTTGTTTTGAAAGTCATTTCATTAGTAAGAAGTACCTACAGCAATTTCGAGTTCCATGTAAACTAAGATCAATTTAATTTTCATAAAAATCTTAAACCATTATTGTGTTGGCAGCCTGGTACCTCATTGTTAAACTGGTATTTTCCACATGCCTTATTTTACAAGTATCTGCTAGTGGTGTATGTAAGCCAAGCCTTTGATTTTGACTTAACCACCCATTCTGGCATCTTCACCTAACTTTTGATCACTTAACTTTTAAGTTATAAGCAGCTTTTAACTTGACACTTAGTGCCAAAACTGTTGACCTCATGTTGGCAGTTTCTAATTTGGTAGCTATCATTAACTGACGATCTAACTGGTGTACCTGAACACTGTGGGTACCTCTTTGCTCAGAACAGATACCTCTGTGTCTAAATAAGTACTTTCCAAAACACGGGATAGTATCTGACTCTTTGTAAAAATGAATGTTTTGATGTAGAGCATTAGTAGAAGTAATGAATCTTTCTCTAATGCTCAGCAGTCATGCTTAGAGTACCATAAAACCATGGCTGTAATACTACAAACACCTATTCTGGAGAATTATGTGTTACTATATACTGCATGAATCAGTGACTTTTCTGCATGGTGATGTTTCTGCCTGTGACATTTCCCCCTGTGACTGCACAAGTGACTTCAAGGGGAAAAGAGTCATGTCTTCATCTGGTATAATCCACTGGCTTGACTGACTCCTGTGGATCCATGCTGATTGCATTTATGCTGGCTGCAAATCCAGCCCCATAAACCATGGCAGAACGTGCAAACTGCACTGAGGCTGTTTCTCAGTCCTCACAAACTGTTTTGTTGTTTTACATCAGCATGGTGATAGACGAGTCAGATCTGTTTCCTAAGTTTCATTCCCGGAATTTGAATGCCTTGTACTTCATGATGTCCCACCAAAATTAGGTTTTTCATTTAGGATTCCCATGGAGAGAACTCCCATTGGGACGTTTCATTTCAGGAACTCATGGACTGCAGTGGGTTCTTTTTGTGCTGACTTTCATGAGTCTCACAGAAGGTCCTCACAGGCTGGCTCTCAGGCTGCGTTTGTAGTAATGGGCAAAATACGGTGCCTCCCAATGTGTCACTGGGCAGGAAACACTGTTGCCTTTGACAGTAATTCGCACTTTTTAAAGGTAGGCATCAAACTGAGGTGCTCTGGACTGCTTTCTGGAAGCAGGTGCCTCTCCTCGCTGGCAATACACAGGACACGAATTCTGGGCTTTGTTGCTTTTAGCCATACCATTGTCCGATGCTTAAATTTGCCAGGCGGGGACAGTGTGAATATTCCCCTCTGTGACAATTTGGGTGCTATGGAATGGCTTAAGCTCTCTTTCCCCATCTCCATTCACCGATGCCATACAAAAAAAGCTCTCATGCAGTGATCAATGAATTGGTAAACGCCCTCCCCTCTTTAATCTGACCTACGCTCCTCTTCAGTCTCCGTAGGGCATTTCTGTGGGAGCGTGAGCAGGCCTCCAGTGCTGCCCGTGCCACCAGTCTGTCGTAGCTGTGCTTGGGGTATTCATCTCACTCTAACGCCAGCTCTTCCACAGAGGGGACTCCTGCCCTTGAAGAGTTCTCTGTGGCATTGTTGGCATTGTGATTTTTTGTTTTCTTTTGTTTTGTTTTCCTTTACTCTGTGTGACTTGCCTTTGGTTTTTATTCTTCTCTTTTGTGCATGCCATCCATGTCCGTAGCCAGCATTGCGTGGAGCTGCTTTCTTTTTCCCGGCAGCAGTCGCCATCCTCCCACCCCAGGTCTCCCTCGGCTTCGATTTGTGTGAGGAGTCACTTGCTGTTGGTCTTTCTTCCCTCAGGCACTTCCTCTTCAAACCTGGAGGCACTTCTCCCCTTTTTTGTACAACGTCGCCGGGATATCCCTTGACGTCCAGCACTGTGTACTCACCTCCCCCTAGGCCCCTTCCCAGAAGTACCTTCTCTAGGCCTGCCTTTAACCTGAAGAAACCCTATAAGTACTGTAACTGGAAATGCGCTGCCCTGAGTGCCATTGTCATCTCAGTCACGCTGGTGATCCTGCTGGCGTATTTCATAGGTAAGCTTATTTCTGGTTTTTTTCCTGCTTTTCTTTCATTTCTGTACAAACCCACCCATAATGCTAACATTTGGGAAGCAGAGGGTCAAGATTGTGGTACAAAGTGACAGGGAAATAAGGGCTCTGTTGACTTAATCGTGGTTGCAGTGCTATGGTAGGGAGCCTAACACATGTCTTAGAGACAGAAGAGCTTAGTGAAACATGAGTCATACGTTGTGCTCCCTCCGCGGCACGGACTGTTTACATTCTGCAAAGGAAAGTGTACCTGGAGTGAGACAAACCCACCAGGCTTTCTCAAAGCAGCCCATTAAAACAGGCAGGAGGTCCATGTTCCAGTCACAGTGACATCCAGGTCTGTGGGAGTTCTCTGCCATTGACTTTGATGGAACAGGGTCAGAACCAAGATCCTCATATGTAAAAATGCAGTTTTATTATATCTTTTGGTGGCCCATCCTAGCCATTTAACCAACTATATCGAAGTTCACAGGGTGACTGGGAGGATGGAGAAGGACTGAGTTTAGATTGTGGTCCAACAGGGCCTTTTTTGAGTAGGGAGAGTTGGGGAAATTTGCTACTTGGGTGGAGAAGCGGTGGATTTTTCTTGAGCTGTGCCTGATCTGAATTTCTTTGTTTTATAAAGGTTGTCAGCGTTCATTGCAAAAAAGCTTTCTCAGTGTTTGTTGCAAAAGTAATTGAACTGTTAGAAGTGAAAATTGTATTTTTCAGTCTGTAAAGTTGGGGTGTTACCATAGCTTTTTCTTCAGTTAGATTTGATATTTGTGTTATAAATGTCTTAAAAAGGTATGTTGCTAGACTTCTATTTTAAACTCTCAGTGGTGCAAACTCCCATTGTCAGAGACTTACAGATGTGATCATGGGTAAAAAAGCCCATTTCTCATGGCACAAATGAGTCTTTTTGATTTCACTGTGACTTCCTGTACACTAATGATCTATAAAAGGTTGTGGTTAGAATTACAAATCTTAGCCTGGATCGAAAGATTTTTGCTTTCATTTCACATGAGTATAATTAGCACTACCACAAAGGATTGCTTTTACTGTGTTCCTTTTATGTACACTTCTTTAATGACTGATACTTTTCCACTTCTGCCTTGCATCATACTCTGGTCACTTTTATGTCTCCTGTAAGAGGAGCAGAAATGATTAATTAACCAACATTAAATCAGCAGCAGTTTGATGAAATATGCAGTCAATTTTCATCATTTGCTATATATATTTGGACTCGCCTTTCTCATTTGTCTGGTATTCTCCTTATGCCCTGAACATGGTTCCTTTGGCCATTATCTCAGTGTGTCAGAGGAGTATCGTTATAACTCAGAATAGCAGTGCCTGTTAATTCTGATGGAAGAGGTGTGTGCCATTAGATAGATTGAGAAGAGTTTCGTTTGCCACTCAGTATTCTCCAACTCAAAAACCTTTTTCAGAGTTCTGAAAAGATCAGGCTCCTGTTTAAAATCACAGTTAATGTGGTTAAAAGGTAGGTCCATTGAGTGCTCTCCCATCCTTTTTTCTCCATTCAGATGAATTCTGTGGCATTTGCCAGGCTCCACGGATGGCTGGCAAGGTGCCAGAAATGCTGATCAGGTTGAACTGCTGTAATTATGGGTCATAATTACTAATTTCTAAAGGAACTATCAATTATTAAAAATCAAATTCGATGGTTCAGTTCAGCATAAACATATTTAGCAAAGATTGTCTCTACCAGACCCAGTGTTCTAATCAACAAGCATAAAGGCAGATATTTAATTAGATTTTGATGAAAAATTGTGTTTAATTTCAAGTATAATCAATTATTAATTACTGTAATGAGTGACTCTGGCGGGGTTTACTAATTAACTCATTTAAAAATTATGAATAACCTTTTCATTTGTAATTATTTTCTACATCCTGTCAAGTTGCAGACGAGAATTGTATCACCTAACCCAAAAAGAAAAAAAATGAATCAGGGAGTCAAAATGTTTGTACTTTTACTAAGTTAAGCTGCGACATTTTGCATTCTGATAAAAACTACGCAGTTCTTAACAGGAACTTGTTCATCCTTTTAAATAACCTGGTCTGTTTGCAAAACAAATTAGTTTTTCCTCCATTTTTTGTGTCCCTGTCCCCCCCCCCCATATTTGCCTAGTTGCATTAGCTTACAGATACCTTTCCTCATTTAAGCTGTATCTTGCTCTTTTCGATGCCATGGGAACTATTTGAGTGGTAAGGTATAACTTAATCATGAGTAAGAAGGTCTCATCTATATAACAGCTCATGAGTGTTGGGAACTTGGCTACTTTCCATCTGCTCTTGTTAGTTAAAACAACCATAGAAATTATCTTTTTAATGACCATTTTCATCCTCCAAAGCAAACTGAGGTCATTGGAAAGACTCCCATTTATGTGAATGGACTTTGGATCAGGTCCCATGGCAGTGGCTTGGCATTTACTCTATTTTTTTGTACACTGACTGGTTGATGGAAATACTTCAGAGTAGTGTCTAGGGCTTCAGGATACTCTTCACAGCATCACGCACATCACAGTCCTCCGTTTAAATATTGAAAACTACCCATCACAGGCCTTAGCTACCTGTACAAGTGTGTGGAGCTAGAGACATCAGGAGATACACGAGGGACTCTGGTATTGGCAATACTTTCTCTGTGACAGATGCTCAGACACAACTGTGATGGGCGACCATCTGAGGCAGGCAGAGCTGCGTGGAAACAACAAGGCACTGGATCATTTCTGAAGTTCTTTGCTGAAGCCATTTCATTTTTGAAATTCATCTGAAGCACTTGCTAAATCATTTGTTTAAGGCTAAAAGGCAGAGTTTCCATTATTTTATGAAAGTTTTTATGGTATTTAATAGTCTGAGGTTCATTTATCTTGCTGGGCTTTTTCAAAGAAGAGGAGAGGAGGCATAAATAGAAGTCTGTGGAAGTTGAATGGCTGGTATCATGTGTCAACACTGCGATCAAGCTGAAGGTTTTACAGGGCTGAGTCACTGGTCTGGAGAGATAATGACAAACAAAATATAACAGGGTGTATTAAACACCAGAAGCTGGTTTTCATCTGAATTAACCAGCTTTTGATTGACTTGTTGCCACCTTTTCAAATATTCAGAGACACACACTAAGGCAGTGGCAACAATACACATCAAAGTTTTGCACACACACAGCTTATGCAAATCTTGTGAGCTCCGCAGAAGCTTGTCTCGTGGGGTGAGAACGCCAAAGAGAAAAGCAGTGGCAGATCGGGGCTGTAACATTAAAATGGCAGGAATGGAACTGCTGGAACCACTGACATGAAAGGCCTCTTTAAGCAGCTTGTAACTGACCTGCAAATTTGCTCTTCCAGGAGGTCATGAAGAGACACTACTTTAAAATTAAATTCGCCATTTTAGGACTGTCCATTCAATTGACAGCTAAACAAGGAAAATTTTTATAGCTTTTGCTGGGATGTGATGGGGTCTGTATGCCATGGAGCCCTGCCTTGGAGGGCTAATTTATAGTGAGATTCTTATGGCAGAGATAATACCACGAGGTATGTTCCTATACAAATACTTTGCCAGCAGAGTTTCTGTACCTGGTAGATGCCAGACCTGCTAGCACAGCACTGTAAAGGATCTCTTACATTGCTGTACTGCTTGGGAGGAAGATGTCTGAGTTTAGAAACAGAAAAGACCTGTTTGATTGTCCAGATCTCCATGCCCAGCAGCTGTTTGGCTAGATCCGTGGAACAGTTTCTAAATGAATTAGTGATGGAGAATAGTTTCTTTCTTCTGAAACAGAAGGTATTATCCTCTGGCTGATGTAGATTCCAGACTAGATGGAAGTACAATTTGATGTAGTTAAGCACTTGCAATTTTCCTATACTTAAGCATGTGCTGCGGTTGCATTGCATGAACAGCAAGAAAGATGGGCATTTGATTTAGATTAAAGTTAGGGCTGGAAAACATATTATGAAGCCAAAACAGTCATTCATTTGATTGGAGTCAGAGCTCTCTCTACTTTTCAGCTCTGTGTTCGTTTGAACTCCGTACAGATGCAGCTTCACTTAAAGAACAGTGTTGCTTGCTACAGGCAAAATGCTTTGACAGTAAAACTGTACTAGGACTATGATGTGTTTATAAAGTGTCTTTCTTTTTATTGTCTAAAAATCACCCTGAAAGCTAACTTTGTCTCAGTTTGTCCATGATTCTTTGATGCTGTGTAATAAACCCAATTTAAAGCAGCTCTCCAAAGCTCTTAGCTATCTAACTAGTTAGCTATGGATGTATAGTATACCAATTACCACGGTGTTTACATGCCACTTGAGATCAATAGGAAAACTTACTAATGCTTAATTATTAAACTTGAGCGATATATCTTAATCCTACATTTATACCTTGATATTAAGGTTTTTATTCAAGTTAAATTATAAACCAATTCATTACCCTGCCAACAAGCTTCTTTCATTTTCTGTTTTAATATTTCTTTTCTGATCCCAGATTAAGTTCTATTTTGCTACTGTTGCCATTTGTTCTTTTGATTTATAAGGGTCTTTCAATGTTTTCTATTTCCATCTTATCTTAGATGAAATGCAGAAACAGTAGCTAAACAATCTGTTCTAGCAAAGCCTTTACATTATGAAGTCAATCTGTTACCTAAAGAGGAGCTTCAAGGTCCTTTCTTGTTTCTTTCACATCTTCACAGAATCACTGCACACGGTTCACTCAGTAACTTTGGGTCTCATTTACTTCATTTTACCCTTAATCTATAAAACTGTCAGATCCAGTCTGAAAGGTGCTACAGTATTATCAGTAATGTATTTTATGTACTATAGAGGCTTGTGAAACATAACATTTCAGGACACTGATTAAGAGGGACCATCATCACGACCCAGCACTACCATTTTTACCTTTTATAGTAGAACTTGAACATGTGGTTTTTTTCTGTTAAACCTGGCTTTTATTGTGCCAAATGCATAAAAGCATGGTTAGTGCCACTCCTTCACTAAGTCATACAGTTTAAATGACATCTAGCTCTTTCTTTCACACCCGGTGACATTTGTGAAATACGTGCCTTATTCTTCTCGTGCGCATGTTCCTCTTAAACTGCAGCAGCTCCATTTACTTTAGCACGGGTTCAAATGCAGTCAGAGTTCATGGCATTGATCCCAGTGTCCGTAGCAAGATCTGGACCAACCCTGGAAAAGTCTTCATATGTTTTTATATATTCCTGATTCTGGAGATTGACCTGACTAAAGACAGAATATACATCAAGACGGATGTTGACCCTTCAATCCAGTTTTGAATGATCTTCTTGTCTTTTTTGTTGTTGTTGAGCTCCAAATTTTGCCCCTGTAAATTATCTCGGGAAAGCTAAGACGTGAAAATAGTCTCAGCTCTGTGGAGAGATGCCATCAATGTGAGCTTCCAGCTGATTGTTCAAAAATGCATGGAGTTGCAGCAATCTTTTTGCATCATTTGTTCTATAGCAGAGAGTTAGGAAGATCACAGGGCTTTGTGTTAGCCTCGATCACACTTCACTCTTGTTAAGGAATGAGTGAGGGCAGCTGCTCTGTGTAAAGTTTACAGGAGGCTGGTTGAGTAGCACTGAGCTCGGTTTACTGACATTCCCCCATCTTCCTCTCCACATGCACACAGTGTTGTATAAAACACAGACAGATCCCCAAAGTACAGCTCAGTATAACTACATTAAGGAACGTTATGTACACATTTTGCCAACGTGACCAAGAAAAGGCATTTGATCGTTAGCGTGGTACCTGTACACAAGATAGTAATCATCAGAGAAATGAGAAAGAGACAAAATTAAAACCAAGATAGGCTATATTCGGTCTTATATTTCCCCATTTTGTTGTCTTTCGTTGCTGCTTTAGGTGCATGGTGGTACGAATTATAACTCAGCTCTTACTTTCCATCACCTGCAAAGTCAGAAAGAGCTGTTTGTATCGTTAGAGGATTGTGTGTATCTTTTGGTTTGGATTTTGCACTATATGTTTGGATAGCAGCTACTGTTAGCTTTATAGTTTAAAGTAAAAGAAGAGATCAACTCATTCAGGTGGGTGTTAAAAAACTCACTGTAGAAACTCCATTAAAGAACATCCACTGTTTTGATCTAAATAAGATGAGTAACCTGACATTAAAAGTGTTGGGACAGGAGAAATATATGATGATGTATATGCTATTGAAAGAGAGACTGCCAGAAAATATTACTGGAAAGGGATAGTAGAAGATAATTTAAACCTGCTAATTTTGTTACAGTTGCTCAGTCTGGGCAAACTGGGAAGTATTAAAATTTAGGTATTCTATTTGATGGCAACATGTTCTGAACTTGGCAGCAAAATTTCTGCTTTGCAAAGCAGTTAACACTTCTTCAAAGTCTACACTGATAAAGAAACAGATCAAGTACTGCAGCTTTTAGGAACAAATTCAGTGTTTATTAGAGGCAGGAAGAAGAAGGAAGATTCCCATAATTTTCATTTAATACTCTTTTCTTAATTTTCAATGTTAAAAGCTATAAACACTATCAGATCATGTAGGCTGACCTCTTAGGACATTGAAGGCTAGTAAACTCCAGCTACTTTACCATTTTTATGTAGGTAAGTCACATATCTACTTCAGTTCACTTCTTCCCAACTTACATGTGTAAGGATCTTATTAGTTCTTTTTGGCTATAAAAATTACATTAGGACATTGTTATACAGCATCTTCTTGTGCTTACTCCTTAAATCATTTTCAGTCTCTGCTTTCCAGTTGCCAGTGTCCCATTTCATGGACTCAACTTGCAATCCATTATCCTAAGTGTACAGGCTGGCCTTTGACACATTTTCTTTGAACCTTAAGTACATTTTGTTTGAATCATTCAAATTTAGTAGCTGTCCTGCTCTTCTGTTTATCTGTTCTGTCCTCATCATTGTATTTGTCACTCAAATAGTCTTTGAGTCATCTACACATTTAGTTGTCCATGATTTTATATTTACTTATGTAACATTGATATAGATGTTGGATAATTTCAGGCAGACTGTCAATAGTTGAATTACACAAATTTTAACAATTTGATGGTTATTCAGCAGCGATGGTCATTTTAAGGTCTTTCAGTTTTTAAACACATGCATACATCGCTTTTTACCATTGGAAAGTGCTTGTTTCTTTGACCGAAAGTCATACCAAATTAAATCAAATGTCTTACTAAACTGTAATCTTGTCAAAAAATGAGTAACTGTTTCTTAAGATCTATTTTTCACAAAAGCAATATGGTTGGCCTGAGTTACCATACCTTCACTTCCTTTATTCTTCATCGGTTGAATTCTGTGTTATGTTTTCCATTATTTTGTCTGTAATAGATGTCAGGCTACCCTATCTAAGTGACTTGCATCCTCTTCTTTTCCCTTCTTAAATATTTGTACAGCATTAACCCTGTTCTAATCTCTTGGTAGCTGGTTCAGTATTAAACAGTGAGTCAGATTCCTCTTCTGCTATCTCATTTGCTGGGTGCAAGTTAAATGAGCCTGCAGATTTAAAAATGTTTGTCCTTGAATATATGTAGTTTAATATAATTCTTGGTTATTAATGGACTGGAAAAAAAATGTATTTCCTGTGAAATAATTGCATTATTGTAGTTATTTTCAAAAACCAGAACAAAAATTCTTACTGAACACTTTAGCCTTTACTATAACATTATTAACAATTTCCCCATCTCCATCAAGTAAATAACTATATTGTTGCTCAGTTTACTAGGTTTCAATACACTTTAAAAATGTTCTATTGTTCTTTGTTTTTTTCAAGCCATGTATTTTTTTCTTCATGTCCTCAGCTTCCTTTATCAGCTCACTGCATGGTCTTAGATTTATATAGATTACTCTCTGTTTCTCTATTGTTCTGGTGTTTTATATATTACTTTTTTTTATTTCTGCTTATTGTTTTATTTTGACACTGAATGAAGAGGTCCTTTTGTCAATGTCTGATCCTCTTTCATCATTGTGGGATCACTGGAAGAATGACTTCCATTTAGAAGTAGACCACCATTATAACCGATTCTTTAACTGTTCGAAAGCAGGTTCAGGCTGTATATGCAGAGAGTTCCATCTGATCCTGGAGTTTGCATCAGCACACCATGAAACCACACATCGGTCACATAACATCACAGTTAGCCCTTTAGATGCCTGATCCTTTCTTAAATTTAAGAATCTTTAATACAAGGAGGGATGAGTTTAATTCCATCTGTTTTTATTAAATGGTAAGATATGGGCTCTAAGCTTTTATAAGCTTTTACCAGTTGCTTTTAGTGAGTTTTTATAGTTGCCATAAGCCCCTAGAAAAGAAAATAACAGCATTCTGACACCAAAAGTGCTGGCCTTGCCTTTATGACAGTGCCACAGATGTGCTGCTATAATCTTCATTTCACGGCTTAGATTGACCTTTGCACACAGGCGCTGAAAAGGAATCAATTTTACCGATCTTAATATCTACTGGAAAGAGTTCTCCTCGAGTCCATGTTTTTACTTCATACTAATTAGTGTGAAATAACATAATTTAATTGAAGTTAAGTGGAGACAGAAAGAAATGTTTCCCATAATGGACTTTCTTTCAGTGTTTTTAAATACCATACATTTTTGTGGGTAACTAGTCATAAGAGTAAGCTCAGTGAGGGATGTCACTGACAGTGAAAAATATTCCTCAGATACCGTTTAGTGTTTCTCCCCTGTCCTTTTCTAGCATAAATTAGAAGATGGCTTCAAAGCCTGATTTGCAGCCAGGTCATACATTTCTGTTGGGTATCTGCAGTAATGCATTCTCAAAGGATTTTTACCTGTAGTTAAAGTTGAGCTATGTGGTAGATATACATCTTTATAGTATTAAGTGAAGTGTTGTTGTTAAGTATACTACCTAGGTAACGTACTAGATGACCTGTAAAATAAAGAACAAAAAGTCCAATCCACTCTTTCCCTCTGCGACAAGATTTCGACACCACTGTTTATGCTGAAACTTAAAAGCTCCAAAAGGACCACTTACACAGGTCACTTTGAGATAGCAGAATCTGATGCTCAATAGATAGGTAGTCAGTGGTTGTTGAATCTCTGTGTTTAAATGAAAAGCTAATAAACTCTCCCACCATCACCAGCTTGTCCTATCTTCTGCTTTATTTGATTTTATCATGCCTTAACTTCCAAGCCTGTCCTTATTGCAGTCAGAAGCTTTTGCCTAGAAAGATGATGAGAACAGCATATGTTGGCTATTTTCAAATATGGTAGCGCATAACACAGCAGCAGCATGGCACCTTGCTTGCCTAGTACAACTGTAGCATCTCTTCATTATGCAAAGAGACTCTTTAAAAAGCAAAGCAGAAGAAGGCAGTTAGCAGAGATGATAGCTATGCTTACACTAAGTATTTCAAAAGAAACTCTAATTTAACTATCAGTGGAGCAGAATCTCATTTGATTATGACAGAAATGGTAATGAAATCAAGCATCAGAAGGGCTTCCTGAGGCTTTTGGTGAAAAAAATCCCACAATCTAAACATAATGATATTCCAAACAGTATTAATCCAAGTGGTCAGTAACAGTTTATATTTATATTAGTATACCTTCTCCAGTCAGGCTTGATCATCGGCTACTCCGGGTTGTGAAACATATCCATGGGACCATTTCGGGCATCCAACTGGTCCAGAATGGGTGCATTTCTATACTGTTAAACTCTTATGGATGGTCACTCCCAAACAATCTCCTGAGAATGATCCCTGGTCCTTGCTAGCTGAACTGTGCACAGGAATTCAGAAGGTATTGGCTGACCAGAGCCAAAATCATTGTAGAGTCCCTTCTAACAAATCAATGGTGTAGACTATCAAGTTGCACTGCTTGGTACTGCTTAATTCACTACTATCAACATAGTCTTTGGGGATGGAGGGACAAGGCAGTGTACTATGTTCCTGAGCAAGTGCTTTGATATATTCATATTTAATGATGAAACAAAATTATCATGGTCTAAGTGAACATATGCTAAATAGGCTTGTGAGAGTAGGGGTCTGTATCCCTACTGCCAACGTAGTCATTCACTTATGCAGAACTTTGCTGTTGGATCTACTGTTATTTTATATTCATATTGCAGAAGCATGGAGGTAATGGAGAATCGTGTCACCTCTTCTCTATTAGGAAGAACAAACAATAGTGTGTGCTTTATCATATCCCTGATCCACCCAGAGCTGGCTGCCACAAAACTAGGGTATCTGAGTTCACACATGCTCAGTAGGGACCTATTTAGAGTGCAGTAGCAAAATTGTCTGCATTTGTGTCTATTCCTTCCCTTTCCAACCCCCTCCTACTGCTACCAACCAGGCTGCACATATGGCATCCCTAGAAAGCAATTGAACATGCTACAATGCTGGAGTTGCTAGGGTTGAGTGGCAATTTCTGTGCAATTGTTCTGCTCAGCACTGGGCCAGTGGAAAAAAAAAATAGCCTGTGATGAGGGAATTAAAGGCTATTACAGACTACATATGCATACAGGGGCTGATCTAAAATCACACAAGAAATCTTAATTCTGTTCTTTGCTCACTTTTGAGTGCTTGACTTGGCGAACTTTGAGTTTCTTTAGCAAATGCTTTTTTAGGTGTAATTAAATATAAAGATGGCTGTAGGTCTTTTAAGAGAACACTGTGGGTTGCACTTGCCAGCACTTGCCTTAATCTATGTGCTGGATTTAGTTTTAAGTCCAAGGGAACAAATCATCAGGTTGTGTTAAGTTTCATTATTGAGAGAGCTTTTCACACTGATCTGAACCGTTCACTTAGATTTATAGTACCTGAAAGTACTGTGTTGGATTTTGCCCATGGTCTCTGGACAGAAAAAAAATTTCTAGTGTCATTAATTGTGCTGTGTCACCCAATTTATCAGCTTTCTCAGACTGTACATTTGTATCCATTTGCTGAGCTTTTGTACAGAAAAAAAAAAAGGAATTTTTCCCTCTCCAAATGAACTGTTGGAACAATCTGCTTGTTCTTCAGGTTTATGTAAAGAAAAATTTGAAAATAAATTAAAACTTTCTTAGCCTGCTTTAAACATACCTGTGCATTTGTCATCCAAAGCAGTTAAAACAATAAGATGCTCCTGAATACATGTGCGTATTAAATTTTTTCAGATCTCTTCAAAAAGTCACCTACGTGATAGGATTCTGCTTTAGGGCTCAGTTTGACAATGCTGATGAGCACTCCAGCCCTGATCTACAAAATGTGTAAATTTGTTCTGAATTTGAAGCACCTCCATTATACTCTTGAAGTCACTAGATTTAGTCAGCCTAAGTAAAACTCAAGTTAAACCTGTGCTTTGGACATCAAGGGATTCCGAGATTGTCATTTTGTTAATTTTTCTTACATGAACTAGCACAGCCCAACTGGGGCTCCAGTGCTATTAGAATGTGCATGGTGACTAATAACAGTAATGCAGTTTTCAGCTGATTTTAGGATTAAACCACAAGCATAGCTCTCAAATCATTTACTTGTCTTTATCATAAAATAATGTTCATGTTCAGAAGGATAGATGAGCAGACAGCCATTTGAGAGATCAGTTCATGCATCAAATTCTACAAAAATATTTAGATCTTAACCCTTAAACTGGGATATGAGGTTTAAACTCTGATCCCACCTCTGTTGTGCTGGGGTGATAAAAGACGACAGGTATTGTTTGTGACTTTTACACAGCAAACTGTATTTTTTAGACTTTAAGCAACCTATTACATTAATTCGGGAAAGCAGGTTTTCTGACAATATCTGGTAGGGATAATAAGGAAGGAAGCATGTGAGAGGTTGTTGATTTACCTACATAAATTACAGCCTTTTTAATTAGGGTCTCACAGTTTATATGTGTGTAATGAAATGGCATTTGTAAAATTATACTGTCCACAACAGGCTAGCCCAGAATTTCAGTAATTGCAAAGCAAGGTAGGAGGCCCTCTGGTAGGGCTGCCTGTCCTCATTTCTCTAATTTAAGTGAGTACCCCAATGGGAAAACCATTATTTCTAATATTATATACACAAATTAAAACTCCATTTAGAGGTACAGTGGGACCATCTTATAATTGACTTTGATCTTGAAGAAATATCTCAGTAATATTTATAGTAATATGCTCTCTGCCAGAAAGGGTATCTAGAAGGGAAAATATTATTTTACTGAGAAAGGCCTGAGCATGTGTAACACCAAATTTACTAGAGCTGTGGGGGCTGAAATAAGTTTCTTTGGTGCAGTAAGCTGCCTAATAGCAGCAAAGTGTTGCTGAGGTCCATCTTTCAACTTCCTATTCTACTTTCACAATGGTGTAGATGATGAGGGAAATTACAGATTGTATTTAAGCAGACAGCTCCTTGGGTAAGCCGTGCCACTTTTATGCCTATTTTTTTCTACAGGTTGACACTTAAAAAAATCCTCCTAAAAATACTCATAAAAATATTTAACTATACCCCTTTAAAACTGCATTTTCCCTTTCCTGAAGGAAATTACAAGCATCCAACAAGCTACTATAGCACTGGAGGGGCCAGTGATCATCTATTAGCGGTTTGAATGGACAGGCAATCACTCAAAAGTCTTTGATCCCCAGGGGTAATTAGGAAGACATTGAATAGGAAGTGCTGACTCTTTGCATTGAACAAACATTGAGTTTAACTGCTTCATTTTATAACATGTCTTTCTAGTCACTTCCTTAAAGGTTTCAAAGAAATGTGATGCTTCAGCTGGAAGCTTTTTTTTCTTCCCTATTAAAAGCAAATGGGAACGAAATTAAAATATAAAGTGTTTTCCTAAGAAGGAACTAGTACTATTTGGTAGACCATCTGCTTCTATCTTGGAAATCTTTGATACAGCTCTTCAGTTAGGAGGGGTCAAAGAATAACTGGTTCCTGTCAAATCAAAGCAAGTAAATGCACTTGCAGCCAGGGCTTTATGTGATTACCGCAATGCTTTGTTTTCCCGAGAAGCAGTTCCCACTCTGGTGGCAAAATTTTAAGAGGTAGGAAGCTCTCCATCATTTGAATTCCTCCTTTGCACATGGTGATTCTGATTGAGGGAAGGGGGAAACCTGAATTATCTCTGAAAGAACTGCTTCTGGTACTTGCATGGTTTGAGCTCTGAATGTGGAGGAATGGTCAGGCAGCAGGCAAGGTCCCAGGTATTACTGGATGTATCCCATTAGCATGTCTTTATACTGAGCTGGCTGTGAAAGTACCTACCTCTTACTTTAGGATATTTGAGGTCCTAAAAAAACTCCACAAACAAACACAACACAGCTATGTCTCTGTTTTATCATCTAAATCCTTCATCCTAATGCCTTCACCCAGGGATGGGTGGATACAGATTCTCC
This sequence comes from Buteo buteo, assembly GCF_964188355.1. NCBI lineage: Eukaryota > Metazoa > Chordata > Aves > Accipitriformes > Accipitridae > Buteo > Buteo buteo. The sequence continues at coordinate 25,505,193 of NC_134188.1, forward strand.
AGTTCTCAGGATGAAGTACTTGCAGCCCAGCCCAGCAGAGCGTCTTCATCCCCAGTCTGTGAAGCAGGCTTCTAAACCTTTTTTTCTCATTGAAGGTGGATCACTGAGCAGTCAGGAAGGGGGCAGATGAAGAATTTACAACAGTGAGCATTACCCTAAATGTCCCTCCTTATGCCTTTTTTATTTTTCTTAACTATTGTCTTGTGTCAAATAAATCAACAGGCCAGGAAGCAGAACCATAAGACCTTCCAGCCACAAGCTGAGAGTCTTCACTTAAACAACATGTAATCAAGCTGCCTTTTGGGCTCTGTTCCTTTGTGACCTATTAATTTTACGTTTCTAACTGCACAGCAGCCCCAGTGTAGCTGGATTGTGGAGAACACTGTGTACAGGATTCTCTGTTCCCACATGGCTGCAGTACTGTCCTGGTGTGCAAGCTCACGTTTATTTGGGCAGAGGATGATGATTTCTGAAGTCAGGTTTTCCATTCCTTGAGTGAGAACTTTAAGCCATGGAAGGAAAGCATTTATGCATAGGAAATAATTTCAAACGCTAGAAACGACACAGAGCTCTGTGCAGAGTTTTTGGTTGCAAGGTAACTGCTAAAGTCCATGAAAGAACTGACCTTGCAGGAATCCCTCTCTCCTTGCCCCACAGTGGCTGGCTCAGTGACCTTGGGATGTATGTGTAAATGATGTGAAATCGTGATATGACGAACCATTGGGTTCTTCATTCAGGATACCAAATTTGAATTCCAGACCTGAGAACCTGTTAGGTCCTTGGGTATTAAATAACTGCAACACTCAAAGTGTCCTGTACCCTTAGATGTGCAATAGCCTGGATCTGTCGGGTCCAGGACTTGACCTTACAAACAAGGAGAGCGGGTACAATATACTGCATCCAGGCTTGCTGCTTTTACCCTCTTCCAACACCAGCAGGGCAGTGGAGCCACTTCAGTCCTCAACTCTTGCTGTGTGGGTATGTTCTGCCACAGTGCGACACAGAAGCCTTGTCCAGCACTGAAATGGAACAACAATGTAAGAGAAAAACAAACCGGTTGATTTCTTTTTTTAATGTTTGTTTTACTCTTTCTATTCTACTTAATCTTGCGTGCCTCTTCCTTGATTTATTGAAGGCTGACAAACCAGTGATTATTTCATGCTGGAAGGCTCCTTTTCATAACATTGAATGTCACAAAAATATGATTAATTCTGCAACAGTCAATTCTCCCACTTCTACAGAAATCATATAATTTCTGTGTAGAGAGAGACAGTTATCCAGATAATTACAGTCAAGTTTATTCCAGAGACAGGAGCGAAAGCAATACATTTACTTGAGTCAAAATTAGCCCTGAGTAATGCAGTGGTGGAATTCAGCTTTTTTTCAATAAGGAGAAAAAGCAAACCTCAGGTCTCATTTTAGAGAGTGTGTTATTATAAGTCTGACTGTTGAACCTGAAGGAGGAATATGTAACCACCACATATCTTATGCTTGATTCCACAAAAAGAGGGGAGAGCAAAGAAACAAGCTATATAAATGTCTTCTCAACCACTGACTGATCTCCAGCTGTTTTTCCTATTCCAAGTCCCTTTTACTTTTTCCCTTAGCTTTCCTTTGCTCTTTCCTAACCTTCTCTTTTCCTCAGTTTCTCATTCTGTATTTTTCTCACCTTCCTCCCCTTTCTTTCTCGTTTTTATTGTTGTTTGTTATGGCATCAGTGCCTCACAGGTGTTCCTTCTCACACTGTCTCTTCCCATTTTCTCCTTTCCCCCTGCTGCACTGAGGGGCTTTGGAAAACCATTCTCCCTACCAGGAGTGGTCCTTTGGCTTGTGTTGGCTTTGACTTTGCTGTCACCAGTGCAGTGAGGTGCTTGTAGAAACCAGTGAAGTAGTGGAGCCAAACTCTTCTCCAGGTTGAGCCCAGAGTTAGTACAGCTGAGCTGGGGGAGTGGAGTGGCTGTGCGGAGAAGCCTGACTTTTCCAAAGCTTGTGCGCTCCCCTGTGTTATTTATGCAAAAGATACTGACATCCTTAGATAAATACGGATTCAAACTATAGAGCATTCTTAGCGTAAAGAGACTGTAGGTTTTTCAAATGAGAAGCCCCAAAGACTTTCTGTCTTGCCTGCATGCTGTTTACTCTCTGCGCTTGCTGTAAATCCTGGCTGTGCCCCATGCTCATGGTGGTGATGATTAACTTGTTGTTTTGTTGAGCTCCCATTCCGAGAAACTCTTTATTCATTGTTCAGGGCAAGATCAGTTGTTAACTGTAAAACAGTTCCTATTTTATTCATTCCTTAGCTTCTCTAGGAGCTTTGCCTGGGTGAGGAATCACCAGGCCAGCAGCAGTACCTGCAGGATGTAGCTGTGAGAGGACCGGCGAGAAGGCAGCAGCCGAGCCTGCGAGCCGCTGGGAGAACGCATTAACAAACACTATCGAAGCAGCTGGTAGCTTCAGCCGTAGCCTTAATTTCAAACATTGTAATTGATTGGTTTGGTTATTTATTACACTTAGCTTGCTGCTTTGGGCAAAGCAACAAGCTAATAAAGGGCCAGCAGTGTGTTTTTCAGTTTTTTGCTGAGTGGTGTGGTTTCTGGGGGTCTCATATGCTTCAGTAAGCATGTCTTGTCTTTTCTTCTCCCTGTGATCTATCACAATCATCTGCCTCTCTCTGCTAACTCCTTCGCTCCATCAACCTGTCCCAAGAGATGTCCATTTGGTTGACCATGTGAATTATTATCTTTGTTTGTCCTTTTTCATCCTAAATGCTGTACCAGTTTCTTTGTTCTCTACTCCGCTGAGTAAGTTGTTTTGACTTTAGCGTTTTGCTGTGTCATAAGCAAGTGGCAATAATACAAAGATACCCAAAAGCCTGAGGCTCTTCAAAACAAACTTGGAAACAATGTTCCTCTTTATTTGGCTTAATAGCATCAGCTAATGTTGCTTATGGCCTCCACAAACAGCTATGGAGTAGGAATACTGCAATACAGGAAGAGATAATGTATTAAAACCTAAAGAAACATAATCCTGAATACTTGTTTCCACCAGTATGAACTTTGATTTATTTGGATGGTTAAATAGCTCAGCTGATGCTAAACTGGTTGTAAATTTGCTTTGCTAAAGTGAATCTGAGTCCAGCAAATGAATAGCCACATCACGCTGCCATGGTTGAAATGCTGAACTCAGCAAAGTAATCAAACCCTCAAAGGATTGGAGTTTGGCTTCCTTCTTTTCCCCACCAAGAAGGCAGCCAGAGGTGACTTAGGACTGAGGATAAGGTGGCTTATTCTGCCACAGAAAATTCTGTTACCCACTCAGCAAGTTTCAGGGCACTTTTTGCTAGCACTTAGCTACAGTTAAAAGGTTGTGCAAGTCAAAGACTTGCTGTCAAAACATGAGCATAATGGGCCAGAAGCCCCAGATGCCTTTATATCATCTACATTGTTGGTGCTGAAACAGCCCAGAGAGGACACATGCAGGGTTTCCCCTAAGTGGTGTTTCCATTCCAAGAGAAGGCAGACAAAAGAGTTTTATTAGCCATGGGAAATATAACCAAAGCTTCTGCAAAGAGCATGTCATGAGGCTTCCTAGGCAGTGAAAGCTACATGGTATTTTACAAAAGGGTACATTTTAATGATTGTTAATTGCAGTGTGCTCTTTTAATACATGGGGAGCCTTCAATAACTGAATATCTACTGAGCATCATGTTGGGGAGGGAGGGGGAGAAGGACATGGGGGCTTTTAGGAGGGCATTTGCTCTTTGTGAGCCACATCTTACATCTAGCTGAGCAGAGGGGGAAAAAAAGGCCAGGGAAAATGTCAACAGTGGGTTCCATTGACCTGGAGACTGAGAACATCAGGAATCTCAAACTATTTTTACAGCTTCACTTTGCTTTTAGGAACATTAACACTTCAAAGTATATGATTGTGCCTCTCATCCGTAGTTCCAGGGTTTTCCCTGGTTATGGTCATCTTTTTTTTTTTTTTTTCCACAAGAAAGAACTTTGCATCAATTTAGCACAGAACAAGGTTGATTTGTGCCTCTCCTAAAACCTTTAAACAACTGTGTGCATCAACAGTTTTTGTAGATCCCACTGAGTTGTAGAGACCCAAAACATCCACTGCTGTTACTACTTGACTTTTTAGCACGAGTATGGCAGTTAGGGGGAGCAAGCAGAAGAATGAATCTTCCACCAGCTTGCCAATCAGACACTATTGGTATTTGGAAGATAGTAATGATAAACACTTAATCAGGTGATTTCCTGATAACTTACCTGCTGCCAGAGTATGTTTCCAAAGTAAATCTGACTCTTTGTTCTGGCTTCAGGAAGGCTTTTGCGGTTATTACCTACCTGCAGCAGAAATTGCATGATGTCTCTTTGCCTTATGGGTGGGAATATTTATAGGCTTTTATTTTGTGCTTAGAAACAACAAATCAGAAACCCTGAATAGAGTACTAGCTCCAAGGTTCTGCGCTCCATTTTCTGAATTCTTTTCAAGCCACTTAGTAATCAAAATGCTTTTCAAATAATTCTCTGTGTTTCTCAGATTTTTGTGCTTCTGTATGCATGGTGTGCCTAGATCTCATTCTCGTGGGTCATCGTTGGAGACCTTCTTAAAGCCTTTCAATACTTAAAGAGGACTTATAAGAAAGATGGAGACAGACTTTTTACCAGAGCCTGTAGTGACAGGACAAGGGGTGATGGTTTTAAACTGAAAGAGGGTAGATTTAGACTAGATATAAGGAATTCTTTACTATGAGGGTGGTGAAACACTGGCACAGGTTGCCCAGAGAAGCTGTGGCTGCCCCATCCCTGGCAGTGTTCAAGGCCAGGTTGGATGGGGCTTTGAGCAACCTGGTCTAGTGGAAGGTGTCCCTGCCCATGGCAGGGGGGTTGGAACTAGATGATCTTTAAGGTCCCTTCCAACCCAAAGCATTCTGCGATTCTGTGATCTATGTGGTGATGGGATCAATGTACACAACAAGCTTTTTACTTTAGACAAAATCTATTAACCAAAGACAAAAGTTAACATATTAATGCAAGCCTTTTATCTCTCTGTGATAACACAGTATCTATGTTACAGATAATTCTGTCATATTTTTTATGTTGGGACATTGTAAGACACTTTGCAAACATTTAGGAATGAATGGTGACATAGAATGGTTGATTCACTTGCTCAAGGGGATGGATAACGTGCAAAAAAGCCACAGCACTTCCAGGCTCCCAGTTCTATAGTTACATTGAAGCAAGCTATTCCCTTCATAAGATATCTCCTCTCAGGTGTTTTTAAATGCATTTTACATGTCTGAAAGAAGTGTTCATAGCTTTCCCACTACATCCAAACCAATGCTGAGTTCTTTTCTTGCAGTAAATAAGGATCTACAAGCAGCAAATTCCTCCTAAGGAGAGGAGGGGAAACAATGTCCTTTCAGGAAAACAATGGCCTTTTGGGGAAACAATGGCCTTTCAATGTGTTCCTAAGAGTTTGTGTGGCACGTAGACTTTGATATCCAGAGGACAGAGCAAGTCAAATGGTGTAGTGAAAAAAACCAAAACACTGGCTCAATTCCTGCCTGAACCAGTGATGCCCAATATAAGCTCATGCAAGTCATTGTAATATGAAAACATCTGGTAGATGGAGTTGGGATTAAGCACTCAGAGCCAGCAGAGGCATCCGGACTGCTTGCTGTCTAGGATTGCTTGAGTTTGGAGGAGCAAACAGTACAGTTTTCACTCTGCTTGGAACTACAAACATCCGTGTGGTTAAACGTGGGAACTTGCACGTGCTCAGAACACCTAAGCCCCTGAGCTCTGATACAGCTCAGCAGCACCCAGGTAACACTCTGGTCCATGGAGAGAGAGGTTCCAGCCTGGATGGCATTCTCAGGCAGCATCCAGTACTGACCTTAGTGTGAAAACTGCTGGCAGAGGGGGGCATGAAATGTCTGTTAGGGCTTGTGAACCTGTGAGCATAAAGTTAAGTGAATTAACACACAACCACATTTTAATGCCCAAACAAGTGAACTGAGTCAGTCCTTTAATCTGCTGCAGTTCTCTTTTTCCTTTCTGTAAAGTAGAAAGAAGAGATTCCTACCTGATGAGGTTTTATGAGGTTAATAGCTATGAAGTGCCCCGGCACTCTGATGATGAGGGCCATATAAACACAAAGATATTATGCAAGCATAGCAATGCCAAATGCTTGATGCAAATTCCTTGCTCCCAGTCTGATTTCCTCTCTTCCCTTGCACAGTTTCTCTGCCAAGTAAATATAGTCTTTTCAGATGAAAATACTGGCCCCTCTGCCTAAAGTGTCCTGGTTGAATTCGCAGTTGTGTTGGTGGCATTCCCTCTTGGTATGTGTACCTGTATACAATTTTTGAGTTTTGAACAGGTCCTCAGGAGACCTTCCTTGCTGTGCTTTCTTGCTGTTTGGGAGTTTTGGGAGAGTATTTCCTTTCTTAATGGTTAAGACTTTGTTAACAAACCCAGTCCCCGCTTACATGGTAAAAGGAGAGTTTTACTCTCATTGTGTTTTGTGATGTTGTAGTAGTGCAAAGACAAACTTGTTCATGTTAGTAAATGATAGATGACCTAATTGAGACTGAAGGGAAAAAATCACTGATTTTCCTAATTTACCTAAACATGCTGGCTTTGGAGAACTACTCAGGTTGCTTTTCAATCCTCTTGAAAACATTGTTCCTGATGCACAGGCTTAAATAAACCAACCACTTGTCCCTGACAGTGTTTGCCAAGCTCAGATGTATCTTTGTGAATAAAATGAGAACTACAGGCAATGGAAATGCTCTTTCTTTACTGGTTTGTTTATGGTAAGTGACTGTGATGCTAGTGCCATTGTACAGTTTCTTGGAGAAATTATAGTGTAAAATATCAAGGCGTTCTCTTAAAAAAGAAACATCATTCCAAGTGTAGCAAATATCAGATTATTTAGCTGTCTAGAGCCTGAAGCTAAACTGGATACTGATTGAGTATGAAATGTTTATGTTGGGGACGGAAGAACCGATATGGGAAGCCACATTCTTTTGCTTTATATTTTCAAGGGGCAAGTATTAGTTATATAAGCATATGATTTTCCATACTCCTCATGCATGTGTTTTCTTTTTAAGTATTCTGTCTTGTTCCTTAACTTCACTTGTCTTTATGTAATGCCTTGAAATAGATTCATGTGTGCACTGGATGACTTTGCATGGCCCAGAAACCTACAGAGAGCTATGCCCTGATATCACACAAATCTAAGTGGTGCTGCTTGTTTTCAAATCTTGAGGATGTATATCTTTGATCTGACTAGGAGAAGCTGAGTTGTACTAAGGAGGGCTCAGTCAGTCGCTCGCATTCCTGGTGCTGAGCACAAAGGCATGTGTGCAAGATGGATCTTAAATTGCCTTAGTTTTTACTTGGTCTTATTCAGGAAAAATTGTCAGAGATGTCTATAAGAGCTTCTGTGTATAATTGGTGGGTTAAAAAAAAAAAAAAAGAACTTATATAATATGCTATGAATACAGCAAAACAAATGAGTGCGGTTTCCTGGTATTTTTTGGCATGTTGGTAAATAATACTCCTTGTATTTCTGTGTTCACGGCTTTGTCATCCCAGCCTTGGGACCTTTCTGAAACACTGTGCCTGGTTATTCTCTCATGCTGACAACGGGTCAGGAGTCGTTCTACTGGAAGAAGCAGAATGGATTGGTACAGGTGATCCAAAACAAGTTTAAGTGGGTGGAAAGACTTAGGGAGTAGAAACAGCAGGGGCTGTCTAATTACATTAATCCCATTCTTGTTCTAAAGCAATGACGACTAATAAGGCAGGGAAGCAAGGGTTTAGAAACTGCCCCTGTAGTTCTGAAACTCTCCCAAACAGAAAAAGATGACTTTTCTCATTGCTCACCACAGCCATGCACCTGTTTGGCCTAAACTGGCACCTGCAGCCGATGGAAGGGCAGATGTATGAAATCACGGAAGACACAGCCAGCAGTTGGCCAGTGCCAACGGACGTCTCCTTATATCCTTCGGGGGGCACAGGGTTAGAGTTACCTGACAGGAAAGGCAAAGGAACCAGTGAAGGTATGGTTGGTGTGTGTCCATGTTGTGAGTCTTCTGTCTGCCTCTGAACTCCAGCCATCCAATCTCATGTTCCATTACCCTCAATGCTGCCATCATCAGGTGCTTTTTCCAGTCTTTTACGTCTAGAGCTAGTAGTCATCGGTCTTGTTTCCGTATGTTTCTAAGTTTCATACCCTTCTGATGTCCGCTAATCTGATAAAACTGTGTGCAACCCTCACCACACATCTAAGGCATTCTCAAGGCAGAACCATCTGTACCATATCTCACAGGCTACAGAAGGCCGTCATGAAAACCCTGCCTCGAGTGGCTGTTTTCATGGGAAGAAATTGTGTCTTGAAAATTAAACGATTTCTGGACCATTGGATCAAGCTTTCTCTACAACAGTACAAAAATGTTTGGATTTGCCTACACGTTGCCACCTAGTACCAAATGTTTTGAGGACCAAAATATTTACTAAGAGCTGTTACACTGTGACTTTTGGCACTCCAGAGTTGGCCATCTCTTTGCAAAAGCAGCCAGGTAAAAGGCCTAGTCTCCACAAAGTATCATGATGTTGACAGCTTGCAATTTTAACTGAAATTAGAAGCAACTGATGGGATGTCAATTCAGCAGTGCATTATCCAGCAGCTTTACATCTTACTGTGCTTTGTATAGAGGCAGCACTGCCAAAAGTACCTGTAAGTTCTGCAAAGGAGAGGTGGTTTATCCTTCCCAAGACTTAGCTGGAGAAATGCAAAATTCGAATTTTCAGAAAGCTTTTTTGTTTGTGTGTCAAGCTTCTTTATACGAGCTTAACAGATCCCAGTAAAATTGATGTCATTGGCTATTTTTGGTAGTTATTTTAGGGGAGGAAGTTTTGTGGGTAAGATAAGAAGTATGCTACTGTTCTGGCAACTTACTGAACTCAAAAGTTTCCACAGAGTTCCCTAGACTTTGGCTGAGAGCCCATGTTTACATGTTTAATTTAAATTAATTGTAGCATTTCTTTCTTTAAGAGCTTATCTGTCTTTATTAGTCCAAGTAAAGGCCATAATTATGTGTGTTCCTTAAAACAGTGTTTTTACTAGCAACTGATGGCTGACATCAAGTTGCTGTAAGGAAAAATCAGCTCAGCAGGTTATTCTCAGCAAACCTTACTAGCCAGTACAGCAAGCTGCAGATATCCCTGCTGTTGTGTTCAAAAATACTTCATGACAGATCCTTTTTTTCCCCTCTAACTTGCCATATGTTTTATTTTTGAAACATCTAGTTTTGATCTGTCTGTTTCCTTTTAAAAGTCAAAATGAAAATAAATGGATGTATGCAAAGCTGCCGTCCAAATCAAAGACCTCCACTTGATTTCTTTTTCAGCCATGCTTACAGTGACATCAGTAGAAGTTTTAATTGCTGTCAAAAAGCTCTGCTAAAAGAGAAATGTGGGAAATACCCTAGTTATATTATTAGAAGACCCCTCAAGTTAGTGCTTCATATAGATCTTGGGGAATCTGTAGGCTTTAGAGGAGAATATCTTATCCTGACTAAAAAACCACATCAGAACAACATCTTTATTGCAGGAGTAACACTTCCCAGCCTTAAAATGCAACTCTCTCCCCATCAGGTGACTATGCAACTAATTCTGGACTAGCAGCGTTGTATGGCTGCTATTCTAAACCAGAATGTGTGTGACTGAAATTTATTAAAAAATGGATCGAAATGTATTTAAAAGTCTTCTTGATGACAGTGAAATAGGCTGGAATGTGTTAGAATATCCTTACAGCTGATCTGAATGAATCATTACCAATATCTTGCCAATTCTCAGTAATAGTCATTCCTGCTCATCTGTGGCTCTGCTCCAGCCCAGCATTTACCTGTGTTTAAGCCCATCTCTGTTTAGCAAAGCACTTAATCACATGCTTATATTTAAGCATGTAATTAACTGTGATTGAAGTCAGAGAACTGTGTGTTCTTAAGTGTTTTCATGAGTCAGGGTACGTTGCTGTCAAAAATACAAGCAGATTCAGCAAGGCCTGAAATGAAATAGTTCATTTTGATATCCAAATAAATTAGGAATAGTTGCTACGGCAACTAAAAAGTTCAAGGTAATGTGTGGAAAGAGCAAAGTAATTGACAGCCCAATTAAGAATTCAGACCTGAAGTTAATTTTAAGGAGACAGATATTCTGATTAAAACCTGATTTCTGATTAGAAGCTGAAATTGCTTTCTTATTGTACTTTCTTTATGAAGTATCCATTCCATATGGCCTGATCTTACTGTAGGCTAAAACTGATGAAACACGATGGATATCAGGGACAGAATTCAGCCTAGTGAAGAGAGCCTTTCTTTGGACTTCTGTATCAGGATAAATGTCAACCGCTGGCAACATGATATAACAGCTCTTAGGATATCAGCTTCTCAGACATACAACTGTCCACCAAGAGGAAACAAACTTTGTAATTGTGTGTACAAACAATTATTTCTGTGAAATTGTCTTTTGCAATCACAGAAGCATTTTTGTTCGCATGAGCTAAGCGCTGCTCTCTATACAGGCAGAATACATACTGTGCTCATTTTCTCCAGGCTCTCTCTTGCATAGCAACATCTATCATATTAAATTCTCACCTTCCCTGATCACTCCGATGTACCATCTTTATTAATGAACAATCAGGGTGCATATCAAATACTTTAGGTTTTCATCTGAATTTCTAAGAATCTATAAAACATGTCAGTAGTAATCAGAAAAATATATCCTTCATTTGAACCAAAACATGTGATGTCTTTAGCTATTTTTTACTAGAATTATGAATCTTTTCATCTTACAATAATGGAATAAGAAACTTTGCATGAAGACATGGGAACTGTTTCCTTTAATCCTGACAGTGTGCAAAGTAATTTTTAGTATGCCAAATAAATATTAACAATCCAGTTGATAACGTAATCCCCTTCAGAATCAAGCTAGTTGATTTTCATTGTACAATTGTACTCTATCAGCACAAAATTATTCGGAAAGTATGTCCATTTACCTAAGCTGCTTCTGATTATTTCTATTAATATACACTTTGACTAAAAAGTCAGCAGATTTTCCCCCTGTATTTTTTTGATTGCGATGAACAAAGAAAGTTAAATAAGGATCTTATAAAATTACCAGTATCTTTTATTCTATGAACATGTATACAGCCTTTGCTTTCTAGACTGTGCTTGTATGCATAAAACTTCTGCCAAAAGATAGCACAGAAATGATACAAGCCATCAAGTCCCTTTCCAACAGTGTACTTAAGCAGCTGCTAACTTTAAATCAGGGTTTAGTATTATTAGGACCAAAAGTTCTGCTTAAAAGTTTTACATAAGTAAAAACAAAAACAAACAAACAAAAAAAAAACAAAAAAAAAGAGAGAGAAAGATTCTCCATCCTACAAAGAAACACCTTCAGGGACTTGTTTTGTTAACAGTTAATATGCATATAATTTCTATATGGATTTTCAGAGACTGCTGACAATTTACATCTCTTTTTTCCTGGAGAGTTTATGTTGGGATGGTATATGGAGAAGTTACAGGAAATATTGTAATTAATGTTATATAATATTAAAGGAAATACTATAATTTGAAACAATAAAATGAAGGGTTGTTCTACCAATCACCTTTTCAACATGGCAAGTAAATTCTAAAATTTCTAAGACTATTTGACTTGAATTCAGGAGGCGTGGGAAAAGATATTTTTGTTTCCTGTTTCCCAAATGTAGGTTCTGGAAGAAAAAAATCTCACAATGTGGTTTTCCTACAAAAGTTTATATGTTCCTGAAAGTTTCCTTCTCCTTTTGTTAGAATTGCTTGATCTGTGAAACAGAGAGTAGTGTGCTGTAATGGCACAGAAATGAGATAACAAATTTATTTGAATTTCTAAAATTAATAATTAGTCCTTGTTGGTGACATGATGCTCTCCTTACTAAAGCCAAATCTTTACTGGATACTTTCAACTAGAAGTGTCCTTAACTAAAGGCTGTTTGCTAAGCAATTGCCTCCTTCACCATCTTTATGCACTGCAGGTAAAGCTGTGGCCACTGCTTATAGTAAAGGCTGAAAAGGCAACATTCTGGCATTCTGTTTTTCATTCTGCCCCTCATTCCCTGGGCTTCCTTTGAGTCCAGATTTTTTGAAGCAGTCACCAGTTTTGAGAACTGTGTGTGAATTTCTAACCTGGCATTTCTCAGATGTGTTTTCCAGGGATGTCGAGCTCTCTGCTGACTCCCTTGGATATTATGGCATGTACTGATTGCCATCTGGATACCCAGGCTCTCCAACCTGGTAGTCGCTTTAAGAAGCAGATGCCTCCATTTGCTTGTCTTCTGAAAGAAGATGGATAATCATAACACACTTTACAGATTCTATTGAAACCCAATTAAAACCTCTCATGTTTCTTAGTAGATATTACTCAAGTGCTGGGTATGAGTTCCTTCATTTTTCTCAGTCCTTTTTTTTCTTTATCTTTTTTTTGACTGTTGAACAAATTTCAAATACTGTTACCACTGTCAAGAATTAATTTAATAGAGAAACATTTTCCGTTCCCCACTTAGGCATCATTCATGCTGCTGTTCTCCACACTACCATTCCTTTCTGTGACACATGTCTACCTCACTCTTACTACACTTCTCTTTGCTAATTTAATGATGACTTCTCCATCCGTGAGCTTATACTCCTTTAGGATATAATGTCAGATGATTTATTCTTTTCTTCAGAATGTAATTACACACTCTTTGATGTTACAATTTAAACAAAAGGCCATTTTTCTCCAGGTTCCTCTTCCCATATTCATGTTTTCAAACAAAACAGTTACTGAAGCCAGGAGTAACCCTGCCAGTTTTCCTCCCATAATCATATGGATTGGCTAGACAAAGTACTCTGAAGACCTAGGACACTAATAGACTGTTTCTCAAGATCAGTGTCAGAGATACCAGTATGATTGCATTACTTTCAGGATCGAAGGCTAATCCAAGATTTTTGTTCCTGTGTTTTGGCAGGAAAGCCCAGTAGTTTCTTTCCAGACGACAGTTTTATAGACTCTGGAGAAATTGATGTTGGCAGACGAGCCACACAGAAGATCCCTCCTGGTATCTTTTGGAGATCTCAGGTGTTCATCGACCACCCTGTGCATCTGAAATTCAATGTGTCTTTAGGAAAGGCTGCTCTGGTTGGCATCTACGGCAGAAAAGGCCTCCCGCCATCACACACACAGGTAATGGGACCTCATTTCAATTAAATAATAGTGGTCTTAAAATGTATATTCCTACGGCTTATTGTTTTATTTCAGCTATTTCTTTCAAGAATTTGTTGCATGCTTGCAAGGTGTTAAAGGTCATCTATCCAGAGAAAGATAATCAAGCGACAATGGCAAAATTTACACACGTTAACCTGGTGGGCTGTAGGCACAGGCAAAGCAGGCAGTTGCCTAAGGCAGCAAGCTGCCAGAGGAGGAAAAGAGTTTTGAGGGCTGGTGGTCACTGAGGGTATCAGCTGGTTGCTCCTAGCAGCACGAGATATCACCTTCTCCATCCAGTGCCCCTTCCAGCAGCAGCCACACTCAAACTACATCAGAAAGAATAATCTCTTAAGCAGTCTCGTGTATCTCAGGTCTTTCTCCCTCTTTCAGCCTCTGCCTTTCCCCTCTCATGATAAGAGCAGCAAGACTCCAGTCGCTCACCCTCATGGGAGGAAGATTCACTTTCGTCTTCTGTGCTGAAATGCCTTGAACCAACTCTTGGCATTTATGCATGTTGACTGTCAGATTAGTCTGAGATTGGTCAGGGCCCAGTAACTGGTGTATAACCAAACAAAATCAAGTTTTTACAGAAAGCCACCGGCTTACTTAGGCAGAAATCAAGATATAGTTAATATTCTGTAGGATTAAAATGAAAGCGGTTGCTCTTCTTGACACACCTTGGCAAAAGCCATATCAAGAAATCACTTTCTGGGAAAAGCTCTGAAGAACCATCCCCTTAAATAAGGATTTTGTACATTATTTTCTCTACTTTCCATTTCAGTTTCTAAGCCGCTCTTAACCAGATTGATTAATACATTAGCGCATAACTCTCACTGGCAATGCAAAGCATCTTTCTCCCACTTGCATCAGCAAGTTATCAAAGTATTAGCAGGTTTATATTAATGTTGTAACTTACCCTTGCCCTCCACTATTAACTGAAAAGCCTAGCAACCAACACAACTATTTGAGATTTATAGAAACACCCTGCCTCTATTTTCTTTTTGAACAAACAAATATGTTTATTATAATCTCTCTGGGTAATATGGTATTTTCTACATATTAACACACCTGCAACTTATTTATGTCAAAGAGGTGTCATAAATCTACACTTTCTCTGCCTGCTTTTCTGCAGAATAAAAATATTTCAGTAGGATCAGCAGCTCATAAATTCAGTGACACAGTAGTGCTGTTATTGCCAATTTTTAATCAGTCTCTTTTTACATGGAGATTCAAACATTTAAAAATTAAAACTCCTGTATTATTTAATTAAAAACTCAAGTTATGGTCACCTAATACTAATTGTAGATCAGAAGTCAGTGTCGATTTTACTTGTTTATTATCATTATTTTTGTTGTGGAACAGGAGTTATTACATGAATAGTTTCAATTGTTTAAATAACAAATGTAAAATTTAACACATAAACTTCAAGTCTATTGAATGTAAAGCAAAATCTGTAAATGTAGCAGGGCACTACACCCAACCATAGTAATGTTTTAAGCAATTAAGAAGCCCACACCAACTTCACCATTGCTGATCTATTTTCTTTAACCTCATTTTTGTTGGGATGTTCTGAGGGATTTGTCAGTGTTGGGACATTTCCCATTTAAAACAGCACGGTTGTGTATCAGCTGAAGCCTGAGCTGAGAATGAGATGTTGAATGTGGGATGTGGCACATGTCTGTCAGTATTATATGCTGGAGGAGGCAATGCACTCGTTCAGAATCCTTGTAACTGCTGCTCTTTGTGTAGCCACTAATTGAGAGCTGCCAAGTATATAAAAAAAATCATCACCTGGACCAAAACATCACCAAAAATGACCAGAGGGACATTTTTATTCAAACAATAAAAATCATGGTACACTAATAGAAACAGATCACAAAACCCACCCTGTTCTGAAGAAATAACTTAATGAAGCTGCAGATATTGAATCAATAGCAATTTATTACTTGTTAATATTTAATTTCATTTTTAAATTATCCCTTTTCCTAGATTTATTATTTTATAAACCTGCTGTCAATTAAAACATTGTTCTCCTATATATTTTTGTATGATGTTTAATCTCACTATAGTTGATTAGTCTTAGGAGTCATTAAAAAGGTAACCTGCTTTCTGTGTTGAAATTGTAAACTTGTCTCTCATAGTTAATACATATTACATAAATCTCATCTTTCTTTTGCATAATCCAGAGTATCTACTGCATCCCATAAATCTACCCAATGAGTTTTATATTTCCAAATTTTGTAAGGAATTTCATAAATAAGACTTTGGCAAAATGTATGCTTTGAGCAGTGATACAGTCTCCCCTGGAAGAATTTAATAAAGGGTCAATTATTTATCCCGAGCCTATCTAGTTGATGGCAGTAGTAAAATTCTAGCTGATAATCATCTTTTCTTCTTTGTTAGATAATTAGATATTTCTTCTGTATAGATAATCCATTTTCTCTAGCATGAGCCTTAACATGGTCTGTTCTTTTTCCAGATATTTGAATTGTTCCCGGGGCTGTAGACCCTTAGCATATATTCCTGAATTTGGTAAAATGTTAAAAGTCGTATTTATTCATGCTAAACTAACAAACCATTCCAGATTCTTTTGGGGAAACTTTCTGTGCCTGTGGTGATCTGTCTTCTAGTCGAGGTTGCCAATAAACATGGGCACTAATAAGTAGGAAAAAAGTGCAAGGTCCAAATTTCTGTAGTCTTTGAAATAGATCCTGCAGAAGCCTGAAATAGTTTACTGTTAACTAAAGGCATTTCTTCTCATTCTTCTCAACAAATCATAATAAAAGTTACACAATTTTATTATGGTCTATTAGATTTAACCTTCCTAGATCAAATCATTTTTTAAACTCTTTTTACGTAGGTCAAATTTTGTTAAATCATAGATTTTAGGGATTGGCCATCATAGCTTGTGGGAGGCATTCTTCCATTTGTACAATTTGAATTGATTAACATGGTATTTTATCTACAATTTCCTTGCTTGCAATAACTCTAATTGCATATTAAAAATCTCTGACTGTATTAAAATACAATAAAGCACAATCCATTTGTGGTTCAGTTAATATTTACAACTAGTAACTAGTAAGTTTGCAAAGTCATCAACATCCGCAGCAGCATCTTGCAAATTTTTATAAAAATAAATTTTTACTTTGGGCAGGAAGCCCCAAGTAAGCATAACCCAGATTGGACTGTAACAACAGCAGCTCCCCGTAGCTGGGTGCCTTGAAATTGTTTTCATCTCACTAAGCTTTAAGCATCTACATCTAGCATGTAGCAAGAAATGGATGCTTGCAAGGCACAATTCACGGGAAATTTCTTAGTTGTCAACTTTAGGATAAGGCAGATTGCATTCTAGAAGTGTCTCTTTCTTTGACTGCAGTCCAGTGGTTCTAGAAAACTAATTCAAGCTGCCACAGAGATGTCAGCGCTTGAGGAGATGAACTTTACCTATGGTGTCTGCAGTTACCTTTTAAAAATCTAGTCAATCTGTTCCATCATGCTCCAAAATGGAAATGGAAATAAGTAGGTTTTTCTCTTACTGGTTTTTACTTCTTTAGTACACCTGCCCAATGTGTTCCTCAGTCAAACCCAACTCCATTAAGACATTCCCAGCAACCAGACAGCACTGCGATGTCCTCTGTCACTGCCCTTCTCAGTCATGGCCACCTTGAGACCTGAGGAGGAATCAGCCTAGGCCATAGCTCATCCTCAGAGTGGCTACGAATACCTGGCTCGCAAAGTGTCATTCAAACCAGCCTCTCACTAGTATTCTTTTAAACTTAAAGTCGCTAAATCTTTTTTTTTTTCCCCAAAACAGAAACTTACACTTTTAATTATGTATTTTTAGATTTTATATTTCTATATTGTATATTTTTATAATTCGTATTCACATTCTATTTTTTCAAAACAGAAACTGTCTCTGACAAAGCTAACTTGGATATACGCCCAAAAGGAATGCCCTTTGCAGGTGTGCCAGCTTTTACATTCTCAAAGGACACTTCAGCACCAAATTTGAGATCTGTATATAGAAATATAGCAAAAAAATTAAAGCAAGGCTCAAAACTTATTTCATGTAAATAAATAATTAAAAATACAGAGACAAATTTTGTCATTTCCTGTGCAAGCTATGTCATATATAGCTTATTTCTCAAAATGTTGTTGGAAATAAAAACTTTTAATTTTTTTTAACTTAGCGATGACTGCAGAGGAAAGAACATGTCATCAAGTTCTTATCTTGCTTGACTTTGAAGACCATACCAGACAACTTAATAACATAAGAGAAGCACTCAAATTTCGCTACAGTAAAGTCAAAAGGGTTAGGAAGCCTAGATATTGTTGCCACACTCAGCCAACACTCAGCAACCATTCAGTGCAGCAATATTCACTGATACAAAAATAAGTGTTTCTGTTTCTTTCTGCCTGTTTTCCTTCTTCCTGCCCAAAACAACAAGCTTATTTGACCAACTGGATGAGAAAGGCAAAACCAAGTGAAGTCAGGGAATAGAAAAGCTAAGCTGTGCCTCAACTACTGGATTCTGCTTGCAAGATGTCCTGTTCGCCCAAACACATGATAAAACTCAGATTAGATAAGGTTCACTTCACGTTTGTGATGCCTGCTAGGCTTGTATCTGACTCATCCCATTAATATATTACCTGACAAAATACAATTATTGCAGAAAGTCAGTGGAAAGTTATTTAAATAGGGAACTAAAGGTAGTTGCAATACTAGTAGCAAAATCAAAGCAGTTGTTCAGTTTAAGTTACCCTGGCAAAAATTAAGTATGTCCTCTTGAGGAAAATTTCCAAAAGCCACCCCCTAAATGGGACTTTTGTATGTTACTTTATTTCTTTTCCATCTTCATCTTCTATGATCTTTTAACCACTTTTGCTATTGCTTTAAGATAAAACCCTTGTTGGCTAAGCAAAATACTTCTGCAAAACCCCTACCAGAATTTACTTACAGATACCTCTTATCTTTTCCTTGGTGACCCATAGCAATTCTGGCAAATGACCCGGTTAGGCTAGATACATTTTTTTCTGTCTATTTTCCTTATTAGCCAAGACACAAAGAAGCTAACAAATAAGCTTCTTATCATCATGCTTACAGTGCAATTTAGACATGGTCCCTGGACCTCATGTTTCCCTGCCTATGTTTCTACAGAATGAGAACACATCAGTAGGGTCAATATGCCCCAAGTCACATTCTAAATAAAGATGATTTCATGATTCATGTCATTACGGAAAAATACATTCATATACTAGTTATTTCCAAAATGGTTACTTGCAGGTGGTCCAGGAACATACTTGAGTTACCAGAGAAAATCCTGTTTATGATGCTTCTGTAGATGTACATTTCTAATACTCAATGCGAAGTATGTCTGTCTCCCTCACAAGACAAACCCAGAGCAGGAGACTAAGCTTGAGGAAACCTGAAATACACACAAACATCACTCCTTTTTATGTTTCAGTTTGACTTTGTCGAGCTCCTTGATGGAAGACGTCTACTGACACAGGAGGCGAGAAGCTTAGAAGGACCTCAGCGGCAACACAGAGCTTTTGTGCCCCTGTCCAGCCATGAGACAGGGTTTATCCAGTATTTAGATTCAGGAATATGGCATTTAGCCTTCTACAATGATGGCAAGGAGTCGGAAGTGGTTTCTTTTCTTACTACCGCTATTGGTAAGGATTTCCTGTATTATTCCTAAACTCCTAAATATGCCTTGAGGCCAGGTGTTAATGCACATACTCGAATTGCATGGTAGCTTTGTGTGGTTTCAGAGAGAATGCTTATAGGCAATGTATTTAGCAACAGGCTGAATACTGTTAGGCCCTAAATATTTTGTAGGCCTTTTCAGTAACTATATCCGTAATGAGATTCTACCCAGTGCCAAAGATGGATTACAAGCTTGAAATTCCCTGTTTCATTTTCTTCTTTTAATCTTCTTTTTATTTAGTTTTTTTGGTTGTTGGTTGGGTTTTTCCTCTTTCTGGAGCAGAGGTATAGGAATGAGTGAAGAGCACGAGGCAGCACCATGCAACAGTTTTGTGTGACAGACAGTCCTGCCTTTGAGCACTGTCAAAATTACTCAAGCTGGAGTTCAGGCAGAGTACTGGGGCTAAAACTCCGATAAAGACCACTACAAGGCTTGGCAGTAGGAGCCACAATAACAGGAATCTTTGTTTCTCCTTGCTAACAGAAAGAAGCTGAGATTTCTTAAGAAGAACAAATTAACTAAACAGGTCTCAGTTTCTCTGGCAGTAAAGTGCCCTGCCAGTTCAGCGCACAAGCACCAATTTGATGCTGTCCATGGAGGAAAGGATGCTACCTGTGGGCTGCCTGACAGCCCAGCAGACTGGGTATTCTTCCTTTACCCTGTGAATATCAGAATCTGTTTCTGATTCAATAATATTTAATTTTAAATTTGACTGACCTGCTGAAACAGTTCATATACCCAAATTCATTTGGTTGTAATTTAAAGATTGCTCCATAAAACTAGCACTCAGCTTTCTTCTAGCCACAGTGATTGTTTAATGGACTTTTTTTTCTTTGCTGAAAAAAGCAGTCTCATTCCAAAGCTGCCATTAATCCCTCTCCCAGAAGACACATTGGTGTTGAGTCTCAGCTGTCTGCAATAGTTACCTAAGAGCTATGGGCTGTAATTTGTCTTGGCAGGTTAATTAAAAGTTTAGGTCTTATTAAAGCAAAGTCATTAAGATCCCAATATTCCATTTTAGTGCTAAAGTTTATCTAATGCAGAAGTGGAAACACTGCTATAATACTCTGTGTTAAATTTAAAACCTGGAAATGCACCTGTTCAATCCTGTTCACAGTTAAGCAACACCAGAAATAGTTACATGTTAGCTTATGAAATTGAAGTCTTGCTCTATAGAATGTGGATTTACTTTCATTAGTTTCCTTCAGCAATCTGAGTTTTTACTTACAACGACCACCTTCTGCCCAGAAGAACCTCCAGGTATTCTTCTGAAAGCAACTTTCTTTTCCTTGTCTAAGAATTTCTTCAGTTTAAAATTGCCCATCACAGGAAAATCAGTAAGGCTCTCACAGCAGAAAACACTTTTAAAGCACAGTCACAAGTTGTTCTTGTTTTCAAAGTGATGCTAAGTGTTCTAGCAGACTTTTCTCTTGGCCTCGTTGCACTAACATGGGGGGGGGGGGAAGACAAAACATTCTTAATTTGCCTTTGAACAGTAGGGGAATGGTGCGGATGAGAAGCATGTCAGACTGTCTTTAAGGCAGTCCTATTTTTTTTTTATACTCTGCTCTACCTTCATGACCACATGATAAGCAGAACAGTCCATGATATACAGTCCATGATATATTCTATATATCCCCTGTTGACCTTGAATCAATTCTGTGTTTCAGTACAAGGAAGTTTTCTTTTGCTATACAAGAGAGAACTTTGCCCCATACGTGGGAATCGCTTTGCCCGCTGGCAGCTGTATATCAACACAAAGCTATAGTGTACAGGAAAAACTGTTTAGGTACAAGCTATGCACTTTGAAACTCACTTGAGATAAGTAAGAATTTTAGGTAGGAAAACGTGGCTTCTTGGCTAGACTTTGGCCAGAAAAGTGCAGCATTTTTATAAGTACCATAAAAAAATGTAACAGCCTTAACAAGTTGGTACCTTTCTTCTTAGTCTAGATTTCAACAGCTTGTTTTAAAAAAAAATCAAGGCAGGTGTTTTGTGTAAATGTACTGTAATGCTTCAGAACCTTTCTAGTGTATTCATGAGGTCTGGCAAGACATGGTTGCTAGATTTTAAGTCTATAAATATTATAGTACTGTAGTGTTATAATTTTTGTCGGTGCCAGAGTAAAGAGGATACAGCAACCTGACACAGTGTTTATGAACCAGGGTGTAAAATTGCAATGCCAAACAAATAAATCAAGTCACGCATGATGAGAGCCTTAGATCTATCTGTGTGGGGTGAGGAACCTGCAGAGGAGTTGTGTTGACTGTCAGAGGCAAGCTGCCATTTAATTTGATTTCTGTGGCAGGAGCACGCAGAAAAATCTCCCTTTATTATTGCACTGACATAGGGCTTACAGTGAGAGTGTGTTTGAAAAGTATAGCTGTGATGCAGGAAGAAGTAGGATCCAGTAATCTGAGGAGAGGACCAGCAGCCTGGAGCTCCTGAATTCTGATTGATGTTCTAATTTTGACCCAGCCTAGCCTTATGCTTCAGCTGCTTACCATGTAAAACTGAGGAGAGTGACATTTCCCCAGAGATGCTGCAAGGGTGATAGAACTGCTGGGAAAATGCATTAAGCATTAATTAATAATCACGGATAATAGTGGAAAGCACAAAATTGATAATGGTGATCATAATGATAAGTTCATAAAGCCAAACTGTGCAGTCACTCCTTCAGGCAAACCTCCCCTGCGAGTAAGGACTCACCTGAGTAAAGGACCATAGCTTTTACTTCAGCAATAAAAATGTTGAATGGAAAGGGTGCTGATTTTCCAAGTATATGTGCTATATTCCAACAGACTGAACTTTTCAGAGCCAGTAAAATCATTGCAGGCTCTGTATGACAATATAAACTGCAATTACTGTGCAGTGCTTGTCTGGAATGATTTGGCCTCCATTATTCTAGCAAAAACTGGAGAAAAAATTGAAAAAAAGCATCTGTATTCCCAGTTTGATAACACACAGTAAATTTCATAAATTGTGAGGCTGTCCATCATACAGTTTTGGAATCTGATATAGCTACAACTAAATCCACTCAGGAACATTAGCACTGATTTTGAGGGCAGGAGATGGCAGTTTAGCCTGTTTTCTAAAAGGATGTGGAATCATCATCACTAAAGAGTTAGGTGGTGTCAAAATGTGTGCCTGTTACATGCCACTGCACGTAAACCCGGGGAGAATACAGCAGCGTAATGCCTGTCAGAGCTTATACTTCTGCATAATACAGGCAAGTCAGGTGGAGGGAAAAAAAGATCATTCTGGGAAAGTTTTCAGCTTTTAATAGCTTTTTTATATCCCATTCCTCTGAATTACAATGCAAGACATTATAAAGGAATGGACAATCAAGGTCTCTCCATAATACATTAACCTTTTTGTAAATGACATTGGTGGCACTTTCTGAAATTTCTAATAGAAACACTTCTCTGAAAAGCGCCTTGTGGATTCACCTCTGCCTGATAGTGGTGATTTATTCAGAGCAATCTTGTATAAGTGGAGCAAAATAGTAGGCTGAGGAATCAGCTGGAATCGGCACATCTGAGACAGGTGTTGGCCAAAAATCTGCTCAGTAGAAGCAAGAAACATCTGAGAGCCTGAAAACAGCATCTACAGAGTCAGAGAGAAAGAGTCTTCCAGCAGCTGTTACTGCTGAGCTCAGGCAAGCTTGACTGTGCAGGGCCACTGAGAAATTAAAAGGAAAAGCAAAATCAGCTGTCTGTGAGAGGAGAGCATCTCTGTTTACCAGCATGTCACCCAACAGGAAGCACATGTAGAACACCCATGATAGGATGCAAGGTTTTATCTCACTTTTATGTTCTGCAAGAGACAACGCTTAAGTTTAAGAAAAGGACCGTTGTTCCTCCT
Source organism: Buteo buteo (assembly GCF_964188355.1). Lineage (NCBI taxonomy): Eukaryota > Metazoa > Chordata > Aves > Accipitriformes > Accipitridae > Buteo > Buteo buteo. The sequence continues at coordinate 25,528,078 of NC_134188.1, forward strand.
GACCCCTCCACTAACTGTAAAGAAAACTACTGTATGTACTTTCCTCCATCAAAGTGCAAAGCGAGCTGGCGGTGTTATTTATAAGGGGCTGCCAGCACATACAGCACTTTGCAATACACATCAAAAGGCAAGCTCCCTTCTGCAATAGCCTAAAATATAACCCACCCCCATGCAGTACACACACAAGAAGGATACCAACAGAGGAGCACTTCACAGTAGGACTGAGCTAAGAGAGGAGAGAAGAAATTACAGGGCACAAAGGCGAGCATGGGACTGGGAACCCTCCTTGTGTGAGAGGTGACAAGAATGACACTTCCTTAACTCTGAGTGAAATTGCCTTTGTGTTTAGCTTGTTCTTAGCAAAGGGAAAAGGAAGAGCTTGAGTAACTCAGATGTGCATCCCTTATTTTGCTGCCTATGTGTAGGCTAACTTAAACTTTATCAACTTCCAGTTCAGAGGGGATGCATAAGTGTGATCCAAAGTCTCAAACCCATTCACACTTGCTTTGCTAATGTCTGGAAAAGTTTAAATTGGTTTCACATAAATATTGAGGAGTCAGGAGACAGCAGACTAACATAGGGTGTGATTTGTTCTGGCTTACACTTTCTTTTAGCTCCTTAATGCCTGAGTTACTTGACTTAAACCTCCCCCATGTATGATTAGATGTTCAGGACTCTGCATGAGGAAAAGTGGTTTTAATGTTCCAGCTACCCTTTTCCGAACTTCTCCTTACACCATATACAGCAAAAGAAGCTGAAAGTTTAGTAAGTTCTTTGCTGAATCCTGCAGGACCCTTTTTAACTGTGAGTGAGACTCCAGCTGTTCCATGGAAGTGCTCAGTTACTGTAAGTGTTGTTCTCCCCTATTGGATGAGTATGGTCATCTTAGCCCTTCTGTTTCACAGAGGGACTTCTGAGCAATTCCACCTTGTGGTAACTTTCTACAGGTAATTAATTAGTAGCCTGTTCCTTCCCAGACTTGCAACTCTTTTCTTGCTCTGCACAGAAAAAGAAATATAGTGGCATATGAGAGCCATGGCAGGGAGGAAAATCACAACTTCAGTTTTGATGTTATTGATCTCTCTCCTGCAAAATAACAGCAGAGCTTTGCATGCTCTGCAAATAGTTTTCTGCCTTCAGCTCTCTGTGTCCCATTACAAGCCTTTGCTTGACAGACACTCTATCAGATGGTCAATGCTTTTTCTGATTACACCCTCATTGCCATCACCCCTTTTTTGACACTTTGTTTCCTGCTTTCAGTTCTAACCTAGCTTCTCTAAGTGTGGTAAAGCTTGTAGGTCTTAGGTAGTATTTAGAAAAGATACAGTCACTCAATTCAGGTAGGAGGCAAAAAGGACATTTATGAGTCCCTGCCAGGCTGTGATAGGATTTTTTTTCCCTTGTGAGTTTAGTCTCATGAATGACATTAGATTGACAGGTCTGCTTGATTACACTTATCCACAGCATAGGTTTAGGTAATGCTGCAGCGCTGCAGGGCGTCTTCCACTAAACATCCAGCTGGCCACAGGACTTAAGGTCTTTCAGTGAGAATTGAATTAGTCCATGCAGAAGGGTGGCAAGAAAACAGTAGATCGGCATCTCCATCCTAGCCAAATCCTGCCCAGCCTGATAGGTAGGGTATCACCTGGGGAGCCAGAACAGTGGGGTGAACTCCCTCTGTCTGAGCTTTCTATGAGCCGCAAGAATTCCCCTCTGAAAGCAGGTGTAGTAGTGTGCTTGGTGAGATTTCACTTTTTCATCCATCCTATGTGTAAATCTGTTTGCTTTATAGGGCTTAATAAAAAGCAAACATAGCCTGAGCCTGGATCTGGAAATGGAAGGGGGGCTGTGCAGAGATGAAACTTTTACCGTTGTTTTGCGCTCCCTGTGCCTAGAGATTTTTTGTTTTCTATTTTCCATAAAACAGTGATGATGTTTTTAGATGGACAGTGATACGGCCTTTAAAACTTTAGCACCTGGGAGTCAACAATACCTTTATCAGTCCCCCCTTAGTCTTTTCACCATTTTCCCCAAAACTGGTGAGCAGTCTCATTTCCCAGTGAAGTGAGCCAAGGGGATGAGCATGTCCCAGTGTTGGAGTTTATCTCCCTGTCTGCCTTTTCGGATGACTCCTAACAGATTAAGCATTGCTCCCAGTTCTTAAGTCCCCTTCAGCTTCAGTAATGTTTGTACATGATCCTATGGCACACCATTCCCCAAATGTTACCTGCAACTTTCTGCCTGCTTCTGCTGGAGCTGCAGCACTTCCAAGAAACCTGAAGTCAGACCAATTGTTTCAAATCTAGATGTTATTTGTGATGACCTTTTTTCTCTCTGCAAGTGTCTGAAACAATTCTTACATAATAACCCTGCTTCCCAAGCCATAATGGCAGGCAAAATTATTATTTCAGGATTTTTCTTTTGAAGACGTAAGGCATGTCTAATAAAGGGGAAATTAGGGACACATCTCAAAGATAATTAAATAATAAGAAGTCTGTAAAGGTCAGATACTTGGCTGTAAAAACTTCCACAGCTGCTCTTTCCATACAGAGTGTATCTCTTCATTGATGCTCTGTGAGTAAAAGCTAGCAGTGGAAAATTACAGTGTGTAAAGCTAGCTTAGCTTTGAAGCAGAGATGGAATAATTTATTTAATGTTACACTTGAGCTTTTTCTTGTGTTTTTTTTTATTTATTTATTTTGGCTTCTATACGTACACTCCTCTTTCAATAGATCTTATGATTACAAGTGATAATTTGAGTGGGAAAAATGTACAAGCAGACACATATTTTCATTTATATTGTTGTACAAAAGAAATTAAGCCATGTTTGTAAAGATTGCCTGGATGGCAATAAGTATTCATCTCAGTAGAAGTTAGATGCCTGAATGTCTTCAATGATCCAGATTTTGTCTGGGTTTGATCATGCTTTAAAGTGGTAGAAAAACGAAGGTAGATTTGTCCTTTTGAAAAGCTTTGCCTACATCTGTACTTGGGCTGGTAGCCTTGAACTTGCTTGTCAGTGTGCTGTTTGCAGGCAGGCAAGTTCTCTTGATCTGAGAGAGCTTGTACAAAAGGTTTATTGATTGGGGTAATTACTTTAGTTTTAGGGTCAAGAAAAGGTTTATTTAATACTGAAGTTAGAGCCTTTTTCTTTCTTTCTGTTATTTCTGTCCCTTTTTTTTCAGTTCACTTTTTTCAGAACAGCAGAATTCTGCCTTAATAACATAGCATATAGTGCTATCTGAGGGTTTCTGGAGAAATGTGTAAAACAGTACATATGGTTTTCGTTTTTACACTTTTGTATATGCACCCCAGACTGCAGGCTAATGTAAGCACAGCTTGTTTTATTCCTGTGTCGTATTACCGAGCTGCTAGAACAGCTCTGTGCAGACTTTTCTTTCCATGAATGCTCCCCTGCTAAAGCACAGAAATAAGGTTGTGGGAGTTACTCGTCCACTTTGGCAAACAAAAGGAGAACCCTTTCTGTACTGAACAACAGACTTTTAAAGACTTAATTTTCCAAAGGCTGCATTAAAATGTATGTACTTGCATGCATTTAATTGACCACAAAAGAGAACAGAAGCCAACAGCATCGGCACCTCAGGAGTTACCAGACCAATCTCTCCTTTTGCACGGGGGCCGAGTGGGATGAGAAGGACATAGTCTGTACAGTAACTCCTGGCATATGTTGACTTTTTAAATGATAACACCTGGTCTGTGTATTAGATGTGTGACTGCTTTCTTTATCTAAGTGCTACAACAGTCTCAGAAAAAGAGTTACAGAAATTATGTTGAACTGATTTCTAGAGGGCTTGCTGGAGGCTCTGAGAAGGAACACGATTCGACCAAGTTTGTGCAGCGAGTCTGCTAGAGGCAGAAACGGAGCCTTAAGTTCTGCTTTTTCTCTGGCCCTGATCGAAGACCACTGAGAGCTCAATGCAGTTGCCCGAGCACAGGCACAGTGGCACCTGAGATGTGCCAGGGAACTGAGGCCATCTCTACGGGGGGGACAGATCTGACATAAAATCTAGAGGAGACTCAGGGCCTTCTGTAGCAGTGGCTGGAGACCAGGCATCATACTTGAGGGCAAGTCCCCAGCACCAGGCACCTACCTAATTGAACCTCAGACATCAGTCATTCCAGCCAGTACATCCTCATTTATCAGACTGGAGTATTTGCTAAAGACTTTGTGTAAAATGAAACTTAATCTTTAATGCACCCAAAATTATAACATTGCCAAGGTTTCATGGCATTTGTTTGACCAAATGAGAGCACATCTCAGGTCCTCTCTGTGTGTGTGTGCAAGGATGGTTTGCTTTTTTTCCCCTAGAATACACCAACTTACAACATCATTTAAAATGAAACTCAAGGCCAGCTTTAGCCTTGCCCTGAGCTACAAGAGCAGAAATTGTAATGTACTGAATGTGAAGTAACTTCCCGCATACTAGTGCAGCTCCAGAAGTTGAACCCTGAAGGGTGAATAATTGTTGTTTCCTGTATTAGTTTGTAACAATTTATGAGAGTAGGAAGGAACAAAAAAAAATTTCTTTGCAATCCCTTGGGCAAATTAGGGACATGAGAGTTTCATTTACTGGAGTGAAATTCAGGTTTAAAAATATTCCGTCTGCAAAAAAGGAAAACTAGGAAGAAAAGAAATGTTCGCAAGGTGTCTTTCTAGATCTCCACAGCCTTGTCATAGGTATGTTACAAGTGTGGGATTAAAGTGTTACTGTGCTTAGAAGCTGCATTGTAGAAGGAAGAAGAAGGCTTCAGCCCAACAGCTACTCTTTGTTTAAAATCATTCACCAATTTTTTTTTCCCAGCTAACTTCTAACCTGTGATCACATTTCAAGTGATTTAGAACAGAGGGCTTTTTCAGACGGTCAGTGTATGATTCCTTAAGAACTGTATTTCATAGACCCTTTTATGCTTTTAGCATTGCTCACATTCTCAGGGAAGAAAACAGTGTTCCCTGTATATCCCTATGAACAGCATAAATACATTAGCAGGATTTTCATTCTGGTCCCAGTGAAGTCAAAGGAGATTTTACCATTAACTTAAATGGTAGTATACATAGACCAGTGCCCAAGTGCTTTTGAAATCCCATTACACCTTGTGCTTTCAACCATCTGATAGCTTTAGATTATAAGGCATTCTGCACTGGAAAGATTTCTTCTTAAAAAGCAAGCAGTAAGAGAAAGGAATGAATCAGTGAGATAAAGCTCGCTCTCAAAGGGCAAACCAAATTCAGACCAAATGTGGCATACGCTTCTGAAATGCTCAGGCTTGTTCTCTTCTTTATTTACTCCCCAAACTATTCCCACTTGGTCCCTGTTTCTGTAGAACAGAAGTTCAAAAATAGTGCACAAAAAAGCTGGTTTTGTAGTATTTCCAGCTGGGCCTGGAGTCGAATGTGCCTGAAATAGTGTGAGAAAAACTGACATTACTGTGGTGAGAGCCATTCTAGTACCTGGATAGCTATCTCAAGCCAGGCCTAGAAGCAAAAGTACAGACATCTCGGGGGAAAATGTGCTCACATGATGTACTGTCAAATTTGGCAAACTCAGCAGCTCTTGATGATTTCAATAGGCAACCCAAATTGATCCCGAACGCCAAACCTTTTGTGCTTCACCATCACCTTTTAAAACGATCCACCCTCTAGAGTCACTGCTGGCTGGAGCAGGTATTTGCTGCGCGTATGCTGATGGAGATGTGGGGTACCTGGCATTGCCAATTGCTTTTTTTAAAAGTTCTTACAGAAAAAAAGTGGGGGCAGAATAACATGCAATTGGATACTGTGATTACTGTACTTCACGCTGACTTTCCAGAATCAGGAGTGATTTAAGGAGTTGTTTAAAGGACTGCCTGCCTGTTGCCCTTTTCCTAATTTAGCATCCTTATAGCTGCATGTGAAGGTTAGAGTTCCACTGGGATATGAGAGCAAAACAGGGTTATATGCATGGATCTTTAATTAAAACAGACCTCCCAGCCTTCAGAAAAAGAAAAAAAAAAATCAAAATCTGGCACAACATCAAGTGGCATTAGCAGTATCAGCATCACACTAGGTGCCCTACAGAAGAGGAAACTGTGAAAGAGCACTCAGAAATAATGACTGAGTTTCCATGATGCTGTCAAGACTTTCACATCCCTGGCTGCCAGGTGTGGATTACTTGAGCTAGAAATGTAAAAGCCTTATAAAACACAAATGAAGCAGAAAAATCGAAATCTCAGCAGGTGAGGATGTACCATAAGAAGGAATCAGTCCTTTCAAACTTCAGCTGGGGAAGGAAGAGGAGGAGCAAGAGAATACCAGACCCAGCATTTCCACATTTCCTTTGTTTCCAGGGCATTTTTTTCTCCCTTTCTGTTTTTTTGGCTCATAATGTCAAGTCTGATGTTTCGAGATATCTGAAACCTGTTTTATCCCCTCTCACCTCCATGTCTCCCTTGGCATTGTTATCACAATTACAAGGGCAGGTGACAGTTCTCTAGGCTTAGAATCCAACCTACCCTGCAGTGAAATTCAATTGAGTAGCATCATTTCTTTGAAAAATAAACAAGACTGCAAGCTCGGCAACTGGGAAGTAAATTAAATGTGTTCACAGAGCTTCAGAATCTTCTTTGCCTTTCATGTTATACTGCCTGACTTCCTATTAAAATTATTGCTAACGTAGTTGGGGCAGTGACAGGGAGCATTTTTGTGAGAGAGATGTTACTGCAATGAGCTTATAGGTGACAGCTTTATCCTGGACAAGCAGGTCTAGGAGAAAGAATAAGTGGCTTGTTAAGGATGCTCTGCTGCAGCAGCAGAGAATATGATAAAATAACGTGGTGTCCCTTCACTCTCCCATGGGATGTAATTCACTGCAAGCTGAGAGGGATGCTGTGCACTCCTCATGGCCCTTTTGCATTGATGTGGCTCACACCGAGGATTTCAAGGTTAGATATGAACCATGGAACGTACCTACCTGCTGCCCTGCTCCATGTGCACACCCTCCCTCCCAGCACAGCATCTTCTTTAGCCAGGGGAACATGACTAGGCAGAAAATAAGTCAGTGGGCAGTTCGGAACAATTTCTTTCTCTGTGACAATAAATATATGTGTTTATTTGATACAGTAAACAATCCTCCTCTAAATAGTAGTTTCGCCTCTGGTAATTTTTTAAAATTTACTTACTTTTTTAGAATTAATGCATCTGTATATACAAGGATTTGACATCTATAAGGAAGGGGTAGAACCTTTTATTACACCAATCAGTATATCTACTGTATCTCCCTGGATTGGTAGATTGGAAGATGTGACAATTTGCTGCAGGCTCAGCAGCTTCATATACCTTCTCACCAGCACAGAGCAAAAGATTTTGAGGCCATTTCTTTCATAGAGGTGGAGTAGACTACTAGTTGAAGAGGCCAAACAGTGAGGTTACCTAAAAAACCCTGCTCTTTTCTTTGCATCTCACTTCTAATATTTAATATTCTCATTGGTAAAACAAGTTTAATTTTCTTTGAACCTTCATTCCAGAAACTGAGATTAGCATCGATTCATTAAAGTACAATTATTCTACTGCCATGCTATTCCTACATGTTTTTGACACCAAACACTGCCAGTTCCAGAACAACTCTTTGAGGTTATCAAGTGAAATACTTACATTTGAGTTCATACAACCACACTGCACTGAATGGCATTTAATCAGTTCTTAGAAAGCAGTCCTGGTGCTTATTAACTCCCAGGAAAGCTACTGCCTTCCAGTTGCCAGCTAGATAACTATTTTTTCTTTGCCAGTAGATAGTTGCCTCTAAATGCCTAGGGAATGATGATGCTTGGTGGCAAGTGTAGGCTATAAAATATTTATCTTTAACACACAATTGTGTTACTGCAGCCTCTAATAGGATTTGGTGTCAGGCAAACATCTGCCTTGGCCTCTGGCCCAAAGATATAGAAACAAGCTATTAAGTTGAATGTTGCATAGTAAATAAATAAGGCGGAAATACTGTTAAAGTAGCCATACCACTGACCAACAAACATGGTGAGTATATAAAAAAGAAGTCCATCAAGAGTCTAACAATTTGTCTACCTCCTTAATATGTTTATTGTATTTCATCTGGATAAAGGTAATTCATGTAGGTAATTGTACGCCAGGCTGACAGATCTTTATAGAGCTCACCACAGTAGAGTTGGCTTTCACAGGGCTTTTTGTCAGCAGCAAAGTGGTCCCCTGAGCAGACCATTAGCCTGGGAGCTTTGTCGCTGTCACGAGTCAGTTTATGATATGAAGCAAACAGTGTATTTGTCTATGCCTCAGATTACCCGCCTAAAAAAATGGGAATGGTAGCAATTAGTGATTTCCTATTGAACTCAGTGATATCCTTAAATGAAAGATAGCGTAGTGTGAAGTCTTATTATGGGTATGGGCAGGATCATGCCAGTTTATAGCTTCTCACAGGGTGACGAGTGATTGCAGTGGGAAAACAAGCAAGGAGATAAAGGTTTCAGCCAAGTTTCCCTCAAAATCTACCAGCTGTGAGCTTACTCGTACTGAAAGAAGTCCCGTGAGACAAATGGCAAAAATCCCAGAGTATCCTCAGCAGCTGTAAGTCAACATGGTGCATGAAGTAAAGCTGGTTTGCTCCAGACCATGATCTGCTTCTTTCTCTGCTTTGATAATTAAAGCTCTTCAGTGGGAAGGACCTTAAAGAGTACTTCAGAAGAATTTTGCTCTTGGAGAAGTCTAGGCTTTCACAGTTAATCAGTGTTTTCCATCTCTCATTTTTAGGAATCTAGAAGTACTGTTGTACATCCTCCTTTTCCTGAGTGAGGTAGGCTGGACTAGGGTAGGGAATACCTGCTATGGCAGACAAGGCATTTCTGTACCATTCTCCAAAATGAGACAGTGTGGATCTGAAGACTGTGTGTCTCATTATGTCATTTACTCCTTCTCTCAGAGGAGATCTGGATGTTTACAATATTTATTCAGGAAATGACTTGGGTTTTCAGTTGCTAATTAGATTTTGAAGCTGGCAGGACAATTACTTCCATACGCAAGCTTCCGCAGTCCCCATTAAAAGCCACACCGCCTCAAGTTTTGCAGGTCTGTCCCCAGCGTGAGTCGTTTGCTCTCGGGAGGTTTGCTCTTGCTGATGTTGGTTGTTGAAAGGTGGCATGGGAGCTGCATTTTCAATGTTCTCTTTGGACATGATAGCAAAACCATATGAAAGCATCATGCATCATCCATTGGCTGACCCTCATTAATAATCTTTGCCCTTACCAGCTGGTGTCAATCAGATCACTTCAGAGATTTGGGAGCCAAGAGAAAGCTGTGGGAGTCAGACTGAAAACAGAGAACATACATCTCTTTCTAAAAAAGAATTGTCCATAGTCTCACAGGGAACTTTAACAATTAAACAAAACAAAACATTGTTGTGATTCTCTAAAGCAGTTCCCATGGCACTGTTCATAAAACACCATATGGAATTCTGTATATATATTGGAAAATATCCTTATAATTACATGAACAGCTTACAGAATAAGCTGTAGAATGGAGACTAGAACCTAGCTGTAACTGCAGTGACCTGTTTTTATTTATTGATTGACAGTTTGTCACCTCTGTAGCTATGTTGACTGTGGACACGCTTAAAAGACATACAGTTGGTTTGTGCCACTAACTTAGGGGCTCCCTGAATGTTAAAGAGTTTGTTCTCTTCTATAATCTAAGCCCCATTAGATAATAATTTGGCTAAGTCTTAGCTTCGGCAAGTTTGTCCTTTTGATTCTTTATTCTTTCTAGGGTTCCCCCATCATGCTCCCTAATTTCTTATACCAAGTCACCCACCTCCTCCTGTTTAGTTTGAAATTTAGGTATTAGAGCAGTGTGCATGGATGTGCGTACACACGTTATATGTACATTTCGGACGGGACAGAAAATCGACTCAGCTGTCCAACTGACACAGTGTGTAACCACTGAAACGAAATTTGGTCCTGGGATGAAGACAGGTTTTTATGGGAAGTCTTGAGTGAGTATGACTTGCTAATGCCTGCCATCTTCAAAGTAAAAAGAAGTTCCAGTTTGTGATTGTACCTAAGAATATAAATAGGGCCATGCTCAGTATTGCACAGACAACTCTCAGACTTGTTGCTCACAAGCCTAAGTCGCAAGCCTTGTTTGTTCTCGTTAGCTCTAGAGTTCATCAGAAAAAAGCAGGTTCATTTAACACTTCCTTTATGGAAATACTATTTGAGCTGTTTGGGGGCAGCTTTGAGACAAAGATGTACCACATGACTCTTCATCACTTTTCAGAGGTCATTCTCAGAACTTTTGGGAGTGTGCAGAGACCTTAATTGCCCTGAGTCTCACCAGGCAAGTTTATGTCCTTAACAGCTAAAAAATGGTAAGTGGCACCTGCCACTGGGAGGGAAGAGTTTCTTTTCACTTCATCTCATCTTTATCAGGCAGGTTATTCCAGGGCAAAGTGAACTAGTGTAAAATGAGAACACATTAGAAATGTTACTTTCGGCTATATTAGAAAAACAAGGAGCATCAGAGAAAACAATGAAGTAGGATGAAGGGATTTTTAAGGGTCTACTCTATTATTAAGAGTATAGGGTATTCAGGCCACAATTAAGAGTTACAGAGGTGCTTCAGCGAAGAAGGTGAAATGGGTTTTATTCACCTGGTTTTTTATTCCTTTTGTGTTGGCCACACTATGGTATGATGCAGTTGGGGCACACTTGCAAAGGAGAGTCTGGAAAATCAAGGACTGAACAGATAGTGATATATGAAGTGATATGTGTGCATATCCCTGCATTTTTGCAAAGTAAAATGCCAAATCTGTAGATGAACCACAAAATATACATGAATATTTTTTGACATGCATTAGTGTTGGTCACTGTGGATGGGATCTGATGAATTATAGGTGTCTTTCTTTGATGACAATATCTACATCTGAACTAGTCAGAGGAGGAAAGGAAGCACTACTGGAGTAAAGTTCATTAAATGGATTCACCCTAAGATTCAGGAAAGTTTGGTTACCTAAACACAGGTATGCTGCATTTCTGTGGTCACTCTGAACTTCTAGATCCCATTATACATAGTCAGTATAATGGACGAGAGTCATTTTGTTTCACCTACAGTAGACATCCGATTGGTGTACAGAGTATTGCCTGTCTTGTCCTAGGCATCTCAAGTACATCAGCTGAAACACACTATAAATGCAAAATATTATTTCCAGTAACAAAGATTACCCTTTAGCTGATGGGGTGCATTGTTAAACTTTGGAACAGCTGCCATGCCTGTTGCTACATTGCTGTTTAGATGTTGCTTTGATTTGTTGTTATTTTGGATAAATATTATTTATTATATTACATAAACATACCAAGAAATTTGTATGGATATTTTACTCCATTCAAGGACTCAATTTAGTCCTTTAAAGCAAAAGCTTGACAAAAGCTTTTAAAAAAAGTTTTTAATATACCATAGGTGTTGTCATAACACTGGGAGTCTGTCCTGCATCAAGCACTGACATAGGTATTCCCCTTGACTTCAAAGGCCATGGATATGTAACCTCTACGCAGTGTTGCTACAGCTTGCAGACCCCAACCCAGAATGACGGTGTGATGGTGAGGTTTCAGGAGATGTCCAAGTACTGTGCTGATGCTGAATAGCGTGGCCTTACTCCTGCTTCCAGTTCTTGGGCAGTAGAAAACAGTTCACTGGGTTTTTTTTTTCTCTGTTGCATTAATATTTTTGCCACCTTTTGAGCTTAACCAAGTCATTGAAGGGTCTGACAAGTGCCAGAACCAGCACAAGAAGAGGGAGCTTAGACTTGTACCTAGGATGAGAGGATTAGAGGAGAAGGACTGACCCTTTCAGCAACAGGAGCTGTTAAATCTCCTTGCCTGTCTCATTATTTTGTTTCACAGTACTCACACATTGTATGTTCTTCACATGTGTAAGTATGTGTATGTGTATAAATAAATAACATTTTTTTCTAGATTTCTGCATATATTTCTTGAAGACAAGGATATAAACATTGTAAAAAAAGCATAGAGAAAAAATGCATAAAGCAAATCTATTTTCATTTTCAGCAGTGAAATTAAACCATCACAAAGTTCTGAAGATCATATACATATAGGCTAATATTAACTTTTCATTTACAGGATAATTTGTGCTTATACCTGCTATTGAGTGAGAGTTAGTATACCTAAATATCAATATAAATGCACAAGGCCTGAGTTGCTATTTCTTTATTCTAGGAAGCATGGCTGCTATTTGATTGGAATAAAGATGGCAGCTCAAGCCCCAAATGTTGACAGCATGCTGTGATTGTATTTCCATCCACCATAAAGTGAATATCTGCTTAACTATAGAGCTTAAGTGTTAGGAAACTTGTACCTTCCTTGTACCTTCCTTGCTGCATGGAGCTATCTGATTAAAAGATGTCTGATGCCAAGACTTAAAACATAAATGCTCGAAACTGGTTTTATTATTTAAAACTGCTGTTGCCCTTTATGAATGATTAAATTATATCACGTCCTTTAAAGTGTCCTTCAGAAACCTCTGTTGTTTGGAGAACACTCATCCAGAAACAGGCTTCCTTTCATTTGTGATTAGAAGCTAATCTGCACATCTCTGCTGCAGCTGTTTCTCTTCACTTGCACCGATAGGAAGTTTACAAATATCTTTGCTACCACAAGGCCTCGTGAACTACACCAATGAAAGCGCAGTCATTATTCATACGGCTGAGATTTCCACCCCACTCCAAGATAGATGTACCACTGCTGCCCCTCCTGTATAACTGAATCCAGTTTTAATCTGATACGCACCTCCCTCGGAGAAAATGTGAAATAATAGTGTGGAATGAACCACTCTATTCCATCATCTTTCTAAGCCCCACTCACATTTACTCAGTCTTCACTAACAGTTTAGTAAAAAAAAATATTATTATTTTCATTGTCTTTTTGATATGTAATGTTTACCAGCTTGTGTTCTTTTATGGAAGATAATTTTTAACCCCAATATTCTGAACTGTCCTCAAAATAAAAGTCCTAGATAACATTTTGCTTACCTGTTAACTTTCCTTGAAAGATGAATAGCCAGTGTTTTTGCCAAAGTCAGGGAATTTAAGATGATAACTAGAAACAGAAGCAAGTGTGGAATAGTCCCATCCCTGTTCCACCGAGATACAATATTAGCCCCAGCACTCTGGGCTGTTTGTATATTATTGCAGAACAAACCAGAAGGCATTCGGTTAGAAATAATCCTTCAACAGGCAGACAGGATGAACTGAGGGTCTGTGTTCAGTAACTTCATCGGGGAACGTTTCTATCATAGCTCAGCTCTGTTTGGCACAAATAAATGCCCCAAGTTCACTTACCCGCGTCAACAAAATTGGACCAAAAGTACGTGTTCTGCCATGGGAACGGTGTGTATTGCTTCTTTCCAATAAATTCAAAGAGGGAAAATGGTTGGAAAAATAAGCAGGAAGAAAAGACATTTAGAAGTTTTCAGGTGCTGAGTGAGGACAAAGCCTAGTGAGTGCTGAGCAGCTGTGATTTAATCATAGGATTTACAGTCGCTTGGCGCTAATGGATGGTTGAACCATCCATTGCTGTAAATGGATGAGCACTGTTTAGTGGAGCTCACACTAATGCTTTCAGCCCCAAGTGCAGCCATTGCTTTGAAGATTCAACTGTCCTGCCATCCAGACCCCTCCCAAATTCAGAGGTATTTTCTTGCCTAAAGAAGTATTTGAATTCTCTTTTGTTTTCCAGAATCAGTGGATAATTGTCCCAGTAATTGCTATGGGAATGGAGACTGCGTGTCTGGGACTTGCCATTGCTTCCTTGGCTTTCTGGGCCCTGACTGTGGCAGAGGTAGGAGTTTATACTTGATTAACTCTTCCCCTCTCCCCTTCGGTTAACAATTTTCTCATGGAAATTATATTCATGCCTGTGCCTTTTGCAAAGTACACCTCACCCAGCTTGGGGGTGCTGCAGTAGAATGGAAACGGGTTGGATCTGTGGATTTGTGCGCTACTAGTCATGATTGCTGTGACCTTAGCAACAGCACAATCCCTAGCTGCATATGGACAGGCAAAATGTCACATTGGGAATTTTCTCTCTGGAAGCGACTTTAGAAAACATGACTTACAAATGTGGCATTGTTGTTTGTTTAGCAGAGCACTGTAGCATTGTGTGGCATGACTCTATAATGATACTTTCTTTTAAGACACTGATTATACAAAAATTAAGTACCTTTTTCATTGCTACAGGCCTTGCGATTCTGCCTGAGCTCTGAATGATCACTGACAGCCTGGCTGTGGGGAGTGGGGCAGGGTTAGAGTAAGGCTAGTGGTGGAGTAATGGCAGGAAGAACTGGATACTCTGGCCAAAAGTGAAAACATTGGGACGACTGGGAAGGAGGTTTACCCCAGCAAAGAATATAATACATTTTTCTGCTCAAGTGATAAGTACTTTTAATAAATGGTTTTGGAAGGGTTTTCATTTGACCTGAAATTTTTAGGTTATTTAAACATTTGAAAAACAAACCGAAGTACTTTTAGTAAGAACACGTTTCAGACCGAGAAATCAAAACGTTGCATGTGGGAAATGCCAGAATGCTGTGCATCAACCTTTTCAAGGCCTTTTTTGGCTCAAACGGTCCAACAAACTCAGTGCAGATTTATAAATCTGGGGAGGGAGGTAGTGTAAAAAGTTAGTGCCCACACAGGGAGCTTTGCTAAGGCAAGCGCACAGGCCTTCACTCCAGCCCATTGCTTCTTTGGAAAGCAGGCTGGCTCCTTCCCAAGAGAGCGAGCTAAACTCTGTCCAACCCCATGTCCTCTCCCCCTCCAGCTGAGCTTGGGTCACATCACTGCAGCCCAGCCAAAAGATAGAGATAAGGAGGGCCACACACCCCGCAGGCTGGGAGCTCTCTGCCCAGGCGGTGTGGTCCAGGCTAAAACCCCAGAGGTGTTTCAGAGTTCACAGCCCAGTAAGATGGATGTGGCAATCTGCATCCCTGAGAGCTTTTATGTCAAACTTCTTGCTGACTCAGGTTACACTTGGTTTGCATTTCCTTACACTTGGTTTGCATTTCCAAGCTCCTTTTCAAATCTGTAGAGCTGGGGACAAAAGGAGGGGTTTTTTCCGTCTCCCACAGTATATTCCTACTTACACCTCCTAACTTTAGGTAGGGGCAGAAGTTCAGGGTTTGTTCACCCCAAGGCTCCCTGTAGAGTCAGTGGAGAAGGAGAAGCTCCTTCACTGTAAGTCAGAATATTTAAACTTTTGTTCTGAATCCACTTTCAGAGGAGCTTACCTCCTTTCATGGGTTATATACCTAGCTTTCTCAGGCCCTTCAGCTGAGCCACGTGAGTATCTCCCATTTCACTGGAGTGCTTACGCTGGCTGATATGAACACTTTTATTCAGCTCTATCTTTTGGTTCCGAATCATCTGGGTTCAGATCACAGATTACTCTCTGCCTTCGGGAAGACACATTCATACCCAGAGTGTCAAAATTATATTTGTGTATGCGTTTCCACCCAGTGGGCTTGTTAAATGGATCATCTTACTGTGAGCGTGAGATACAAGGGCCCCAGCGCTGCCTTCCTGTTGGTTTTCAGGGGAATCTAAGATGCTGCTTTTGACCTACAAATCCCTCAGAGGGCAGCAACTGTGGCATGTGTAAAGCTGCTACAGTATCTGTCTGCAGCCGAATATGGGTGCCTGTACTGAGCGGTAATCCTTAAATAAGCACGTTTCTGCCCACGTGAAGATTTCTAGGTCATAGATTTCCTGGATGTTCCTTTGTTTCAATTCAGCCTTGGAATTCGCCATCCAAATGGGTGGGAAACTGTGGAGCAGAAAGCCCTTCTGTTTTTAATAATGGCTGATTATTAATGTATTATTAACCAATTATTTTAAACCAAGTAAATGAGAACAAATCACCAGAGGTGTATTTGCTTCACCTTTTGAAGGCCTACTTGAACATGGGAGATGGTGTTTTAAAGTTCTGTATAAAGTAAACAAATGAATGATCTTACTCTCTGATGCTAAACTTTACAAGAAAAGTGGTATGCATTTGGGCTGTTGCTAGCATAACCACACTAGAGAATTACTATAATTTTGGCATCTTAGATATTGTTTGCTGGAATCTGAATGATCAAACAGTAATTATATATCTTTATATATGGAAAAGAGTTGCACAACTAGCAGTGGAAAAAATCCAGAAACCTCTTTCGTCTTTATTCATTACGGCATGCTACAAAGGAGGTCTTGTTCTTGCCATTGCCTTGACATTTGCAGCAGCACTTTTCGGGGTTATGCTGAAGGTGTTCTCCATAGAGGGCTCTGTAGAGTACCAGTCTTATTGCAGATGGCCGGTAATTTATCTGATCTTGTATTGAGTGATCAGCTGTCTTGTCAGAAAACATGTAAGTCTTTCTCAGCAAGCTCTCACTGGTTAAAGGCAATTATTCTTCCTTCTTGTTGAAAAGAGCTGCAGACTATCCTCTTCCATTGCCTTGAAAGAACAGGCTCAATTACTGAGCATCTGCAATTTGAGACGGGGGGGGGGGGGGGAAATTCCATCAGCCTAGCTGAAAAGTGAAATTACAGAGTGAGTTTGCCGTGAACCATGTAGACAACACAGTGTATCTTAAACAATTTATGTCTTGTATTGTATAGGTAGATATCTCCTTGCAAATGCTGCACTTGAAACGCACCACTGCAATGTGCTTCCTTTAAAGTGAACAGAGGGCTCCTTAGTAATAACAGTTGCCAAATTCCTTTCTTTTCTAAACCTCTTTTATCTTGGTCAGGCAAATATAGTTCACTGCATATCAAACTGGCTTAACAGTCAGAGCTGGCAACGCTTTGTATTTTCTTGAGGTTGCTGTAATTCTGTAACACTCAAACCGACTTAAGGACACATGGAACAACACAGGATGCTCATTGTGCGATTACTATCTGAAAAGATGGGAAGAGAAGGAGAGGAATGTGTTCCCCTAACGATGTTAATACCTCTTCCCACATATAATCAGTCAGGAACAAAGCAAAAGAGGTACATTGTACTCATCACATGCCTAACGCAGCCGAATTAAGCAGCAGACTGGAATATTCCTTTCACATTTGTCCTGCATAAAAATGTTCATAAACTGCCTTTCTGAGGGGCAGATGAGAAGCCCAGCTGCTCTCACCTAAGGATGATGTGCAACAGTGAACAAGAGAAGTCTGTCTTAAATATGTGTCCTTGCAGCTGAGTTTCAGCAAAATGAAATGGAAGAGAACAGGGCTTAAGCAAGAAGAAGTTTCAAGGGATAGCTAACAGGAGAAGGCTATTGTTTCTGAGAGACAGAAATCAGCAGCTTCCTTGGAAAAATCAGAACAGAGGACAAAAGGAGCATAAGGTGGCAGGTGTGGAGAATGGAAAAGGTAAAAGACATCATCAGCGAGGAGCTGAAGGAAGCTTAGAGAGCAGTGATTACCAAAGTTTTGGTCATGGAGGCTGGGGTCTGGTCCTTGACGCCCTGTCCTTCCCTGGGGAGCCTGCTCTGTATCCTTCAGTTCATCCCATCCCACTCTGCCTGACATTTTCCAAATTTAGCTCAGAAAATGCTTAATCCTGGGATCCATCATGCCACAGCTTGAGCTTGTCATCTTCCTCTTGTCCCCTTTATCACAGGGAAGAAATCCTGTATCTGGTTGGCCTTGAGAATTAGCCGACTTTGCTGGAAACAAGGACAATTAAAAAATCTTTTATAAACTGATACAAAGAAAAGAGGATAGATTTGGAGAACTTTTATTACAGGGAGCTTGGGAAGACTAGAGGCCAGTTTTGCATTGTGTCTGATGATGAATGGAGTCCGGCAGAGGTGATAACCAAAAAAGGGGGCGGGAGATTCAGTTGATGGTATGACATGAGCTAAATCAGGGAAATAGTCTCAACGTGGCGTTCTGGGCTCTGAGCAAAGCAACTGAAACCTGTAAAGCTGAGAATTACAACAGAAAAACAAGGGAGCGTGAAGTCCACAGCAGAGGCAGTGTCAAGGAAAATACGAAGTCTGGCAGCAGGTCAGGGGTAATGATAAGCAATCTAAAGTCAGTGGTGCTGCTGAAAGAAGACACCAGTACATTGAAAAGTCAGAATACAATAAATTCTGAGTTTAGGTAGTGAAAAAAAGTATCGGAGACACAAAGCAAGGAGATAATTCTAACTCAAGAGCACTGTTTGTTTGTTTTAAACAGTCATAGAAGAATACAGTTAACAGCTGGGTGTCATCCACGTAAAAAAATTTGTTTTGGCAAAGAAAAGAAAAACATACCCCACTGAAGACTGTGTATGTAGAATATAAATCCCACGCTGGACTCTTGTGCTCTTTTTTGAGGTGAGAGCCGTGTACAGTTGTGTTTTCACGTGATTTCTCTTATCTGTCCCCAGCATCCTGCCCAGTGCTGTGCAGTGGAAATGGGCAGTACATGAAGGGGAGGTGTTTGTGCCATAGCGGCTGGAAAGGAGCAGAATGTGATGTCCCAACGAACCAGTGCATTGACGTCTCCTGCAATAACCATGGCACGTGCATCATGGGGACCTGTATCTGCAACCCAGGATACAAAGGCGAGAGCTGTGAAGAAGGTATTGGCGAGACACATTCAATTAGCCTTTTGCTTTGATTGTCGTTATATAATTACATGGATGGAGGCAATTCAGAATAGGACTGGCACTTAAACAGAACAGTAATAGGCACCTTAGAGATACAATAGATGGATGCAACATAAAAATGATATGTTGTAATAACTTGTCGTTAGCTATCATATTTGTTCAATAATTGGATGAAAAGCCATCAAATGCTTCAGATAGACAAATCTAGTTGAAAGACCAGAACATCTAATCATATGTTCAAATGTTCTTACTAAAGCATCGTTTCCATTTACACATCTAAACGTATAATTACTTTTACAGTGCTTTCTTCTCTGCTATGCTATGCCAAGCAATTTCAGTTGCTTACATACACAAAATGGTGGCATGTGAGAGAAAGTCCCTGATTCTTGTCAGCTTTAAAAGCTTAGAAATGCTCAGGACTTGAATTAAACTCTGCTTCAAAATCAGATATTATTTTAATGGCTCTTCCACAGCTTTTTTCTCACATTAGCCCCCAAACATTTTCATTTACATTTAGATTTGTGGCTCAGAAATACAGTGTCTTTTAGCACTTATCTTTAATCTTTTTGTGTAGGAAGTCACCTGCCACCATAAACCTTTATCTTACCGAGTCTGTGACTGCTTCTTACTGCTAAATGAAAAAGTGGACAGTTTTGTAAGTGCACAAATCATTCAGGTAGTTATAAAAATACATCCAAAAGTGCTTGATTTAAAGAATAGTGTTCAACACTTTTGAAAACTATTCTCAAAATTCTATGCAGATGACCTGATAAATAATTATGTTTAAATTACCCTTCTACAAATGCATATGTAAGGCCTCTACACCACCTGATAGTTTTAAGACATCCGTTTGATACATGTATAAGAATCACAATGGTTTGAATTAATTTACGGTTGTCTTCATGTATACAGGATAAAGATTTATCTGAAATGGCTTTATTTTACAGACAATGAAAATAGGCTGAATTGGAGTCAGACGTTCAAATGGCATCTAATCTAGCAATTCTTTTGATGCGTTAAATGTATTGGAGTGGGACATCTCTGATGTAACATGGCTTCAGTGTCAGTAAATGTTAGAGATGAAGACAGTATCAGCTTTATAACAATAAGCCATCTCTTGAGAAAGCTTCATTTTGGCTTAAGAAAGTATAATTCAATGAAGCCGTGGGGCATGCAAAACCCAAGGATGGTGACTACTGAAGTATCTTTAAAGCATCTCCATAGTCCTCATATTTACTAGATCATATCTTTACTGGATAAACAGAAATGAAAAGATCCTGAATTTGCCTCTAGGCAGACGTGTTTAATGTGTGTAAATCAGAGTAAGATTTGCCCTTTTTCTAACAGGAACCTTTTTTCCCTGGTCACGTTTAAAGCAGAAAAGCTTGACTCTACTCAGTTATTTTATGTTATCACTGTAGCGGGGGACAGTGTCAGTCCCACTAGGTAAAAAACTTGAAAAAGAATGAAGAACAAAGAGAACATGATTTTTCTTATGAGCTGTTTAGTATTTTTCCAAGTATGCATTTGTTTTTCATATTCAAGGCTTAATTTGTATTGTGTCGTAAGGGGGGGAAGTAACTCAGAAATATGCCATGTGGGAAATCTTGAGGACATATATATATATATTTAGATCTAGTAAAAAAGTTGATTTATACTATTTCTTAAATTGCTTTTACTTTTTAATTTCTCTTCTAAGAAGGACCATCTGGTATTGATTACTTTTTATTATTTCTCAGTTCTCGTAGCTTCACTGTGTAGTCCATGTTCATAATGGGTTTTCATTCCAGGGTTTCTTCTGTCTTTTCTTTTTCCCCCATAGAAGTTCAGCAATGTTTATAAAACATCAGCCAACAATCTTACATGAGTTTTTCTTTTCTCCTTCCTTAGTTTATTGGCCCATATTTTATAAGGCATGGGCTAAGCCAGCGAGACATTAAAGGGAGGGGAGCAAATTTAAGCAGTGAAAAATGAGAAGTTACTCTTTGGGTACTGAATAAGCCTAATAACTTGTGTGACCAATGAAGCATGAAGCATATTGGGGGAAAGTGTAGAAGAGGCACTAACCTTGCTTGCTGCATGATTTATCTCCATGGCAAAGGTTCTGCACAAGGCTAAACTATAAATGGGGCATTTTCCAACCAGGAATTAGACCATTTAGGACATTTTCCAAGCAGCAACACAGATATATGCAAAACTTTTTTTTTTAATTTTTTCTTTTTCCAAGTATACTAGATTTTGTCAGCTCTGCCCTCCTGCCCCACTCCCCATCTCTGCTTCTCCCAGAGCTGAGCAGCTAAATTTGTCAAGCAGAACTCCCTAAAAATATACCATTGTACTCCAAATCCACTAAGCAATTGATTAAGAAGAAAGCAGAAGCCCGTAATCCTGTCCCAGGGCCATTCCGATGGTGCAGAAAGCCTAAAGAGATACAGCTAGTGAGGCTGAGATTAAAGTAGCCATTGTGTGTGACATTTTCTGAAAGGGCTCATTTCAACATGAAAAATGGCCTTGGGATTATGATAAATGGGGGGTTCTGACATGCACATTCCCCTCCTATAATCGTCTGTGTTAGAGCTGAGATAGCAGATTGTCTGCCTCCTGTGATGGAGCCCCTTGTAAAACTCACCTTTTTCCCAATTGACCTTCAGAGGGGATGATTAATTGCCTGGAGGTAGCCTCTTGTCAGTTAGCCTGTGATCTTTGTTCTCTATGTTCAAACCACCTGCTGAGAACGTACGAGGCTGCTAGTCCGTTCCGTAGTCCTTTTCGTACCTATTACTGCTGAGAGAGAACAGGGCCAGGGCTTCAAGGGTCTCATGCTAAAATTGGCACCCTAGCTCCCAGCTCACTAACAGTGCAGGAGATTTATAGACTCATCCTTTCCAGCCTCTTACAATTTTCGAGGATTGTTCCAGCTATGAGCAGGGCTCCGGGAATCAAACAAAACAGAAAATGCTCTCACATGCCTTGGGATAGTAATGGCTGAGCCATTACTTGTCAGACTGAGAACGTTTTGAGAATCCAGGGAATTATCAGAGCAGCTGTTGTGTTTCCTTTTAAGGTTTCTGGATCTTAAACAGGTCATTGGGATTCTTATTAGCTTTTACGGGGCGGCGGGGGGGGACGAACCGCAAACCTGCTGCGTGTGCGGTGGCCGCGTTCTGCTCGTCTGTATTCGAGCGAGGAGGTGGGCAGCTTTCCCCTTGCTGCTTAGCCAGACTGACACTTGTCGCTGATCCCCAGGGCACTGCCACACACCGTTTCAAGAGCCGGGAAGAATTTCTCTAGGCTGTCCTATAAGCTTTTATATATAAATAGATGATCGACTCCTCCAGTCCTTCTTTGGAAGGGTGTCTGGTGCGTTTCGTATTTTTCGATTGCTGGGTGAAATTCCCCCGTGGGCAGAGGAGCTGGCAGTTGCCTACAAAACACATAACTCAGGAATCAGGCAGCAGTACATTCGGTCTTCTGGTACACTTTGCTATACTGTGCACCTAATTGAATGGTCTCCAGTCTTGTTAGGAAAGTGCCTCTTTGGGGGAAAAAAAACCCCAACATTTAAAAAAGAGTATTAATTGATCAAAAATAAAACCAGAACAACAATATAAAAAAAAAAAGATTTTGTTTTAATCCTTACTTCAGAAAACTGTCTAAGGATGTTTAACGTGAAATTTATGTGTCTGTGAAACCTGTATAGATTTCAGCACATTCTTCAATTTAAGCATGTATTTTGCTGAATAAGGACATCAGCTTCTGCTGAATCTTTACATAAAATTCTCTCTCAGAAAACTAGAACTCAGCTTTGAATTCATTAGTAATAGTAATTTAGGTTATTCTAATAGAATAAATGGAGGCACAATATGTGTGCAAGAGAATATTATTCTTATTCTATTCTTAATTGATATTAGCCTGTTCTTACTAGAAAGATCATTTATTAGTGTAGGCCTGGATAAAAGAATGGATTTCATCATTAAGTTTTTATCTGTTTTTCATGTAAGTGTTTTAGGTCTCACTGCCTTTTGGGGACACTATCTTCTTGCATGAAGCATCTGGTTTATGTACAATGAGGCTTCGATATCTGGTTGGAGCCTTGAGATACTATATAAATAAGTTTGTGTAGATGGCAGTCTGATAGCTTCTTTTCTGAAATTCCCATTTGCTTTCCCTTTCTGCTTCCTCTTCCCTCTCACATGTAGTGGACTGCATGGATCCTACCTGCTCAGGACGAGGCGTGTGCGTGCGAGGAGAATGTCACTGTTCAGTTGGCTGGGGAGGAACAAACTGTGAGACCCCAAGAGCCACTTGTCTGGACCAGTGCTCTGGTCATGGGACCTTCCTCCCAGATACTGGACTCTGCAGCTGCGATCCCAACTGGACCGGACACGATTGCTCAATCGGTAACGTCAGCGGTGACTTACTGTTGGTTTTTATTTTATTTAAACTTTGTAAAATATTCAGACCTAGATCTGCAAAATGAATGCTACAAATGTGTTCCAGTAAAGCACATGTAGGGCATGACTGGAAGCAGAAATGCCATAGCTCAACTACATAAATAATTCTGCTTCCATTGCTGAGCATAGAGTAATACAATAAATAACCCCATTAAAGCCACCTAGGCTTGCTATTGTTCATTATATTGCTATGAATGTAACTGATGGTCTACATATAACTGCTTGTTCTGGTGTTAGTGCTTGATGAATCCCAGTAGCCACCAAAGGGTCTGTTTTGATTTTTAGGAGATGACTAAATATTCTTCAGGTGGCTGTAAACAAGAAGGAAGAGGTGGCAATCCTTCAGGTCTCGTTTCCCTTCTGAATTCAAAGGCTGTGCTTTTCTAGGCTCAACTAGAGGACAATGAGTGTCACATGAGGTTCATACTAAAAGACTGTAAGCAGTGTCCTCTATCAAGTAAAAAATAAGTTTACTGGGTAGAAGTATTTAATAGTACAAGCACCTACCAAGAAGAGAAGTTTTTACGGGTGGTTTTGTGTAGAGGTTTGGAACTGTGACCTTCCTTCATTCCTCAGCTGAATGGGCATCTTGCTCAAAATCTGCATCAAGTATCTGAAATGAAGGCTAAAGAAAAACTATTCAGGAGCCTTTTCTTCCAAATGCAATTAGCTTTTAGAGGCCACACTGAGAAATGCTATAGTACTAGTTAGAACCTATGGAACATTAGTCTTTTGGCTTTTGTCCTGTATATTGTGCTCACAAACAAGAGACCACAGCAATAACAGCTTCTTTACCTTACACAGCTGGGGTGGAACTAGGCCAAAAATCCAGGGCAGCTCAGTATAGGCAATGAAATGAAATGAATTTTCAGCAAAGTGACAAAAAAAAGAAAGCCTGTTAGGAGAGTGGATATAGTAGAAAAATTACATAAACAACATTTTCACTGAGGAATTACTATCTCGTGTAAAGAAAATCAGGCAACTGCTTGCAAGTATTTTAAGAGAGTAACTTCCAAGGATGAGGCAAACCAAATGAACTGGTACAAAGTATATAAAAAGACCTTTTCAACAATCATCATTTAGGTTAGGTGTTAGAAAACTTGTCATAAAGTAAAATTGACTGGGCTGAAGAATAAGCAAAAGAGGAGGCCTACTTGCCTGGGGCTAAAACTAGGTTGATCAAAACTTTTGCAGATGTAGGGAGGGAAGCTTTCCTGCATTGATAGGAAGATAAATTTGGTGTCAGGCTTTTCCTTTCCCCATATTAACATCTTTAATTCCATACTCTATACGTTCATTTATAAGACCACTGTAAGGGGAAAGGTAGTAGTGTATTTCTAGTGATTTTGTAGCATAGTTCATAATTGAGTCATCATTCTGAGTTTACGTGGAGGTTTGGGGATTGCAGGGATGGATTTAGAAAAATGTTCATTTCTACACGCAAACAGAATTCACTTTCCCTTTGTTAACCTGCAGGGTCATGTACGGATGATTTATAAGCTTTCTTTATACTGCTTTTATAAATCCATCTAGTGCAAACTTTCTTTGGCAGTGTGAGGTTATTTGAGACAAACTTGAGCATCATTTCAAGACCTTTTTCCTCACCAAGCTGCTTGTAACATTCAGGTTATTGTGCCTCACAGCTAAAATCACAGCTAAGGTGATTTGTAAACTTCCATTTCTAACTCGGACCTTTCCACTGAATTGATGGCTTGATTTGAAAGACAGATTTACTCACAGGATGCATGGTACCCTTCTTGCATGATTAAAATAGAGTGAGCAAGCATGTTAGTACACATAACAACGTACTGCCCAACCCAGTGAGTTGGAGGTTCTGTAGAAGGGACTGAAGGGGCCAGATTTTTATTGTCCTATAAAATAGGACCAAAGGAACAGAAGAATTATTAAGTGAAAGAATTAACTACTTGCTGAAATCAGCCTCAGCTGAGCAAAGCAGTTAGGACTGTATGCAGTCCCAGTGAAATCTATAGGACTGTGCCTACGTGGGCAAGTGCTAAGGACAGCCCCTTCTGTAAACCACATTGAGAAGCAGACCCTGAGAACAGCATAATCATCTGGAAACCCAGAATAAAATATGAGGAGGCACAGTGGGTTTTCCAGCTCTTAACACCTTGAAGTCAAGACTAATACCTATCTAAAATGCTGTATGCGGTATTTGTTTAGAAGGTATCAGTCAGTATGGAAGCAGCTAAGTGAAAGTCTGTGGATTGTCATACGTAGTAAGTAAAACTAGACTCTCTTTGAACCTTAGACTCTGTCTTTCAGCTAAGTAAGTAGATTTCACCTGCCTTTAGCAGGAACCTTAGAGGAACACAGGTTGCTGGGTAAAACCCTTAGTTTTTCACAAGATAATGATACTACAGAAATTTCTGTTTCCTGTTTATATTCTCTTTTTTCATTTCTTGTGAATAGTACTGTGCACTGCATTGTAGGAAGAAATAATGATGGGGGGGGGGTGTATTTGCTTTATGTGTGTGCACACTGCCAGTATATCTTGAGATATGGCTGCTACCATACTACCTCAGGTGTTTCAGTCTGCAAAAATGCTTCTTAAACATGCTTCACCCTTTCATGCAAGGGACAGTTTCTTAGGATCCCCTTTCCCTCAGTACACACTTCTTTTTTGGTTGATTCCCAAATATAAAAAAAGTCTTTTAGAGAAATGTGCAGAGGTAAGTCCAGAGATAACCTGTACTGAGCAGCAAAAGGGGCATTTTGATTTCTCCATGGGAGAATTAAATCCCTTCCCTTTTGCATCTTAGTACTATTGCAGAAGCAAATACAAAAAGGTCCTTTATAACCCAATTCAGCTAAAAAGTCCAAGGCAATGCTTAGTACAAGAAAGATAATTAAGGAACCACTCATCCTAACCCCTTTTCTCCAGGGCCTGCCATCACAGATCCTCTGTATCCCGGGCTTTTGGTGTGCTATCTCCCTTCACCTCTTAATGAGCCCTAGCAAAGGACTTCATTCTCCAAGTTCTGGCAACTAATGAAGCCATTAAAGGGCAGCTCTCTTAACCTCTTACTGTCTGAGTATAGTGAGAAGAGGGAAATGGCCTGTGCTGCAATGTGAAACAGAACTTAATATGTGATATAGTCTCAGTCTTGAAACTATATTTAAACTGAACCAAGTATTTCTGGCTAATCAAGAGGCAACAAACCACATACCATAAGACATATTTGCTGAGTGCAATGAAATGAATAGGTGAGTCAGGTTATCTGCATTTGGGGAATGCACCATCTCCCAGAGGGGTCCCACTGATGCATGAGTGCATTCCCAGGCCCATCAAAACAGTATTATGCTTGGATACAAAATCATTCTTAAAGGAATTAAGTCATCTGGTGGTGTCCTTCACTGTCCTCAAATTTAAGTCAGTGATTTTCACACTGTTCTCTGGCAGTTGACATCTTGACATGCATGATATTCACTAGAATCATTGGAAAGTTGATAATACAAAGCAGCCATAGAAATTATGTTCTCTGTGTAATGAGTATACTGACTTTTTCTGGGCAGTTGACAGTGGTTGTACATTGACCTGCATACAGATAAGGATTCCTTCTCAGTCACTCATTCATAATGACTCACTTTATGCACAGTTGACATCCAGTGCAGTACTTCAGACCCTTAAAAGTACACTGGAGAAGAGTAGTAATAGGAATAGTACTTTGTATATGGTGGTCCTAAATTGGCAGTGGAGATATAAAATCATGAGCTCTGCATTTAATGGTAAGAGTTGGGAACTGGAAGCTGGGACTCAGTAAAGAGTTTAGAAGTTGTGATGTTTTACGTCACATTTTGAAAAGGCTAAGAGAGCATGCCTGACCAGAGACTGAGGCTGAGCTTGCATGACCATATCTCATGAAATCTAGTAGTTTGATCCTATTCATAGCTTCTCTCATCATTTCTGCTGCTAACAGTGTTTTCTGAGGATATGTCATTTGACTTTATGACTGCCCTTTTCCCCCTCCGTGACAGGGAGGAAATACTGCTTACCAGTGACTTGTTGCCAAACTTCGTTACTAAGATCTATGATCACAAAGATATTTAGGCATTTATGATATACCTTAACCAAATACAGCTACTAACTTTACTACAGTGTTCTGGAGAACTTCTCAACTTCTGAGACAGACCACAGTCTAGAGCTGTCTATTGAAAAGCTCCCTTAAGTTCCTAAATTTCTTCTGTGGCACATACAGCAGTTGTCTCCTCAGTCTGAGAAAGGATTGGATCTCTCACATGATCTCTCACTTCTTGAGAGAGTATCCCACCTACCAGGTCAATGGAGATGCTACAAGCAGTCATCTCAAAGAAAAGAATGAACTGGCTGGGCCGATCCAAAGTGATCCTGAAGTTGAGAACAGGGGATTCATGCCCTGAACCTTCATGTCAGCTGGGCATCATTCTAAGGCACAGAGTGCCTGTCATTTGGGACAGGAACAGTGCTTCAGACCATCCATCTCCTCAGGTTTACCAGCACTGCAGCACTCATTCTGGCCACACTTACTCTGGCTAGAAATGTTATAAATGTCTTTAGTGGACAGAAAAAAAAAATGGGTTTGCATTCATGCCCACTTCCATGCCATCCCCTCCTGCTTTTAGGCTTCCCATGACATTACCAATTTGGTGGGATAGTTGTCCTAGAGAAGAGAAACCTCTGCAGAGGGCTGTTCACATTTTAGTTAAATGGAAATCCTTGAAAGGGAGCTTAATTGATTCCTCTTCAATTCAACTGCCTTCTTATTTGGGTACTTCACATTACTTTAGAGCAGTCTGGGTTTCAGCTTTTGAGAGATCCTCAGTTCTGCCAAATAACTGTAGAAGGCTCAGCAGGCATCATGATCATAGATTCCTCAGGAGAGAGGCAATTACAGAACTGTGGCATTTAACATAAAAAAATAGAAAACCCCCTCTTAGCCTGTGTGATTGGTTAAAAACAGTTTAGGAGGGGCTTCAGACTGCCGTGTAGTGATCACAATACTTGCAGATATGCCTAGAGAAACCTGGCCTCCAAACACAGTGGGGAAATAGCGTGGGTATCCATAGGGCTAGCAGAAGACCAGGTATTTACCCACCAGTTGTAAAACAGTCCTCCCTGGCTTTACAGCCTTTGGTAGGCTGAGAAGCTGGATTTAAAATAAAACTAGCATGGTGTGTGTATCCATGTCTCTGATTGCAGGGAAGCCATATTCTTATAAATTATTGCACAGCACAGTGAAGTCAATGGAAAAGCTCCTGTTTACTTTGCAGGAGTATGGGTCAATTCAAGTCCGTTCACAAACAATGATTAGATTTAAGATTCTGTATCAGCTAGTGGTAATAACTGAATTTTTTAGTACCAATTTAGTTATATAAATTAACAATGGAGAAAGTCTTTCAGATAGCACCCAACAGAGTTCCCCACCACAAAGTTGTACAGTTCATCGAAACAGGCATATTTTTTGTACTCCAATTAGTAGATAAAGGGACCAAGAAGAATGAACTTTTAAACAGGAAAGCTAGAGCAAGTGCACCTTTACCTTCCACTGTCTTTTTTCATCAGGAATTGTGCAGGAGATTATTGTGCGCCCACACACACATACAGACACCCAGAAACACAGTTCTCATATATCTTACTGGACAACGTCATATCCCGTTGGTCAAAGAGCACCAGGGTTAACACAAGATGTGTGATAAAAATTGATTTCCTTGGGCTTATTGGTGTCAACCTTACAAAACAAAATCTCATGTTAAATCTCTCATGTTAAATTCATGTCATGCCCAAGGCCACTGAGATAAAAATCCATACTTGGAAAATTTTCATATAGTTCCTCCTTTAAAGCATCATTTTCTTCATTAAAAATGTCTCTGTAAAAAAAGGATATTACATCAGCTGTCACATGGTACAAGCTTGTACCTTACTACAGACTAGGGCCCTCTTTAATGCCTAAGAAATTGCTGATCTGTCTTTTTCTTAGCTTTAAAACATATAGGGAAGAACAAGAGAACTAAACCTCAGGATACAACACCTGAAATTGTGAAGGAATAAGTGAATCCAGAGAATCAACAGTGTTAACAAGAACTATCATTGTACAAAACATAAAGTTTTTGATGTAGCTGGGATTGTGAGTACAGATTTTAGCCTACCCATTGCCAAGATGAACTTATCCTTTAAAGCCTTCTAAGCTTTTTATTAAAAATGCAATAAAAGACTAAAACCAGCCAAAACATTTGAAATAAAAGTATTCAGGAAGGATTTCATTTGAATACCTTCTACTCCCTTTCCCTTTGTTTATTGAAAATGTGTATAAGGAGACCCGGGTGTGGTGGAAAAAAAAGGTAGTGGTTGAGATGGGCTGTAGATGAGTCTAATTCTTCAAAAATCCAAATATCTTTGTGGTCAGCAGATGAAAAGGACATGCTAAAGGGAGGGAGAAAACTCCCAATAAGATAGAAAATACAACTTTATGTTTCAAATATGGATTCCTACTTACAATCTGATAGTTGAGAAATTGTCTTAGCACATTTCCGTGGCCAACCAGAGATCCATCAAACTTCTGTCAGCTTGGGGATGTGTTTAGGATCTTACTGATAGCCACTCCTCTGTTTGCAGCACTCCATGCAGTCTTGGTCAGGTACAATGACTAAGGGAGAGATTGAAGGAACTGAAACATGCGTTCTAGCTTTCATTTCAAACTTGGCCAAAACCAGTGGAAATGGTGATATCATCAGTCTGGCTCTGGGCATTAGATCACAAAACGTTTGGTCTGATTAGGTCATGTCTCAGGCTGAGAATAGTGTATGTCCAGTGGTGTAACAAGCAATCCCTGATCTTCACTGACCTTGGGCATGCCGTGATGAGTAAAGCTTCTTTCTCTCATATCAGCTGTACCAGCATCAGTGCAAATTTATGCACCGCCTCAAAGGGCAATGGGTAGACTATTCCATTCCCTATTTGTTTTCTACCACAATTAGGGCTAATTCCCAGCATGCCAATTTTAGTTCAGCATTCTTCCCTATCTCCAAATGTGACCTCAGCAGTCACACCATGAGATCAAAAGTTCTTTTTGTTTGGTTCAATTATGCTTTGTGTTATGGACTTTTCTGACTGAAAACAGCAGTGATGTACTGGACTCTGTGGGGTTCATGTTAACTTGGCTAATTGAAGAATAGATGTTTCACAGCACTACAACAAGCTGTTAAATTCCATGGTTAAAACAAGCTACCGTTAAAATAGTGTGTTTTGAAGAGGGCTAAGCAATTAGCATGTTTGCTTGTATCACTGAAAACTTATGAGTCTCAGATGACTAAATTTTGGCTTATTCTCTGACTTTGCTTTTGAAAGAAGGAGCCTTAGAGTCCTTATGATTTCTGGAATTATATCATGCCAACATGGGGACTGGTCATAATCTAGCTCCTTCTCTACAACAGAATGTCTGTCATGACGTTGCTGCTTTTTTAAACAATATTAAGTCACTTCTTTGATGCAGTAAGTGTAAGCCAGCTGTCACTGAGGACAAAACTACTGTCCTGCAAGACCGATGTGAACTGGTTCTTCAATTTCTTTTGGAGATAAAACCAGTTGATCAAGTCAGCTAAGAATGTGAAATGTTATAGTCATTGCATGGAATAGGTCATGCTTGTAAAACCATAGGAATCAGTGTATATTTCTGCAGGCTTAGAATTGCTCTATTGCAGTTGTGCAGCTTTTGAACTGAAGATACCTGACGTTCAGTAAGTTTGGCCAATCAGTTTGTAACCAACTCACAGAAGACCGTGTAGACGTCCTCTTAGTTGTGTGAGTCTAGACCTCTGCTTCTGACTATTCCCTCTTTTAACCAGAATACTGCTGGAATATCAGTGGGGTGGATACTTGTGTGTAGTCAGGCTCTGCCTGTGATCTACCTTGATTAGGCTGGATCAAGACTGTCCTCTCATACCTTATTCATTTGGCTCAGCAAGGATGGTCGTAGGTTCCACATCATGCCTTCTCCACTTGCACTCAGTCAATTCTACGCTGTTGTTGGTGGATAGCCCCCGTGACTGTGTCCTTACACTCCAACCCAACTGGAGCTCATCATGATCAGAGTTTCTGCAAACGTGTATTGGATGTTTTCAGCTTCATCAAATCATGTTTCATTCCAATTTATAATGGCTGAGGTTAAATAATAGGCAAAATAATCTAGAAGTCCGTAAAACAGAATAACATAAAAAATGAGCAAGCAAAAATAATGTAAGACCAGTGATTGTCGTATAATGGATTGGTGTCTATTGAAGGCCAGAAATCCATGATTTAATAAGCTGTCTGAAGTGGATGAATTGGGTTTAGTATAGCCTCTCTGCCCCCTTCTAAGTTGCAAGGTGTTCACACTCAGAGAACTCCTATCACAACTTGCACTAATGAGCAACTTTCTAATAACCTTGACAGAAGAAAGTTTGAAAGGGCGTTGGAGAGAGCTTTGCTTCTTTTCCGTAAAGGTGATCCTTCGAGACCCGTGTTGAGGCATATGGACAGCACAGCAGACACAAAGCTTTTGGAACAGCTGCTGCTGCATCCCATTTGTGTGGGTAGACAGACTTCTAACTTCTGGATAGGTCAGCCCAGCATGTTTCATACATGTTCTGTGTCTCCTTTTGAACAAGATTTAATAACAATAAAATTTCGAAGTTCCTTGGTGGAATGTTGTCTGAAGAAAAAGGAAACTATGTTGGGACTGTCTGTATAGTAGTGCCGAGCTCTGACTAGGGGAATCCCAAGCAAATCTAGCTTGTGATTACTTCAGCACACACATTTGTAAATGCTCTATTGAATTTATTTTAGACAAAACTAAACTGTACAGAATTGGAAAAGAAATTAGTTCTTTGACTAATGACTATAAGCATGAGCAAAAGGCTTTTCTACTGTCAAATTATCTCCTCCTTATGGACACAGAGAGGAAATTAATATTAGTCCAGAGAAAAATCCTTGTTAGGAACTTCATTTAATACATTAGGAATTTTTTCTTCTCTGGGAAGCTTTAACTCATATCCCAGGAAGCATAGAGATCCAATTAAGCATCAAAGAGAAAAACATAATCCTGCACTTTGGGATATTTATTTTTATTTAACAAATCTCAGCTCCAAGACTGAAGTCCATCAATACCTGGCATTTCATGTCCTGCTATTCAACAGCAAGAGACAGTTTAAAATAAAGTTCAGAATAATAAATAAAGGGAAGATTGACACGAGTACAAAAGTAAATCACAGCTTTAAAGGAGAAGCTTTAGACACAATGTGATGGTCAGTCCCTGGCATTTAAGGCAAGGATGAAAATAGGGTATAAATATTGTAGAAACTAGAGGCTGATAAAAGGCAGCAGACCATTTTAATGGAATTTCATCTCACAGAGTTATAACTTTTCAGACAGGAGATGGAAAACCTTTATGCAAATATGAAGCAAGCTGAAATAGCACTTAGAAGTGAGATTTTTTTTAACAGACATCCCAACTGTAGCACTGTACATTGTGCAGCTGCACAGATTGGATAAGAGCTGTGATCCACTAGCATGGGGATTGCTAATGACTGCTCCTGTTCTTACTCTTACTATTTCTAGCAAGAACTCTCAAGAGTCCCATTGTGCTAGGTGCTGTATGTTTACAGAGTAAGAGGCTCCGTCTCGAAGGACGGACATACATCAGTTGAAGTGTCCTACCATACCAAACTCATTCGTTACTCATTTTAGAGATGGAAGGTGGGTTCCAGGGCAGTTATGGGACAGATCTCCTGGATCTGCTCAGCACCAGGTGAGCAGCTACTGTGCGGACTCTTCAAGTTAGGCAGCTCAGAGCTGCCTGGAGTCCTGATTTGAATCTCCAAAGAGAGATGAGACCTAGAAGAGGATTTGCAGAAGCCTTTCAGTTAAACACAAAGCTGCTTATGCAAGCAAAGAACTAAATACCAAGAGGAAAATGGGGGAAAGGGCTGAAGTGGGGTTAATCTTGTGTGTCTAGCTGAGGGCCAGAGATGGGTCCTTTCTTTTATTAGGGATTTCCACCAACCCTTCTCATAAAGATAGACAGCTAAGCCAGCTCAACTGCTTAGAGTAAAAACTCTCTCCTCTTCTGTCAAGCACATGTTTTATACCTCCTTTGTGCATACCCAGTCTTTTCTGCAAGTGCAGTTATCCCTTCTGCACACGTATTGAAGACCTGCACTCAGTCCTCCTTCTGCAGAGCCTGGCAAGAATCAGCATTTAGGCCGACTCAGGTATCCTGGTTAGGGTCACGCTATAACGCTGGATGTGTGTTCCCCAGCGCAGGCACTCCAGCACAATCCTCAGGGCTTCAGGTTCGGCAGGTGAAAACTCAGGTGTCCTGAGTCACGTTTCAAATCCATCGCTGAAGGTCGGTGTTCTTCCTGATGAGGGATGAGAGCAAAGCTGATGGATTCATTTTCAGTCTCTGGAGAGCATCTTTTAATCTAGATTTCCTCATCCATGGAAAGAAAAGAAATAACTGTTACCTTCCAGATATATTCAGTTTGCTGAGCTATGTAAAGTTGTAAAATTGTAAAATCTCAACATGAGTTGAGATCCTCGAGTGGAGTGGACAGTTGTCTCAGTACCAGAAGTTTAATTACACTCATAAAAGCAAACAGGTTTTATATTTATTGACATAAATAATAATTATTATCTCTACATTAGTAATATTTACATAATTGATGTATGTTTTAAAAATAGGTAAACAGATTGTTTGTATAAAGGCATTAAATTTTGCAGACCTTGCTTTTAGGACATGATCTCTGAAGGCAAAATCACATGACCTTCAATTAGTGACATTGACACAAGTTGCACAACCGCCCCCCAGTCGCTACTGGAACGGGATGGTTTTCAGAGGATTTCATGCTACAGATTTGTTACTGGCAAGGGCAGAAGACTCAGACCTCTCCTTTGAGGTTTTCTCTTGCTCCATTGTTTGAAACTTTCCTTATAACATTTGTAAAAAAGATGGTTTTAAAAGCTAATGAGCTTTATGTCTTCTTCAGTTCCAGCAGAGGAGTTCATATGTCACTACAGAGTTATCAAACCACATAAATGAGAGTTTCATAGCACTGCAAAATGCATTTCATTATGAAGAACGTATTTAGCACTTCACTGCTATTTAAATCATGCCGATCATGAACCTTCTGTTTTTTCCATCCAGATCTTTATATTAGATGCTTTTCCCAGATATTCCCCATAACTTGCCTTCTAAAGCAAATGCAGGTTGTGAAAACAAGGCTTAGCTCCTCACCAAACTCAGCCTTTTAGCTCTGTGCAGTGCCTCTCTCCTGTGCTGCTTTTCAGGAAAAATCTTTCTGGGGCTGGAAATTGCCTCAGATGAGCCAACTTGAAACAGGAAAATCCCAGTTAAGACAGATTTTTAATTATTAAATTTTCTATTAATATTGTGAAGGTCAGTGGAACTGCCCCAGTTTTCAGGAAGCTCTGAGCAATTTCACCTGATCTTATATTTTAGCACTAAATCCATATTTATTAACGGATTTAGCAGGCAGGTCAGAAGCAGCTAAATCTCTGATTTTGCATCACATGAATGCTAAAGAAAAATTTTCATCTGCATTGCTCTTCTCTAAGCTGGAAAGCTTTAAACTGTTGTCAAGCCAATTTTAGGATTTTGGGGGGATAGGGGTAAACATGTAAAAATGGATTTGCCATAAATGAAGCACAAATTGACATCATTATCCCTTTCCCAACCCAATTCTTTAATGTAATGTGAAAATAATATGAAATTCTGGATTATGCCACTTCCTGTGTTGGAAGCTACCGTGTCTGTTATATCAATTAAAAAGGGCCACGAACAAAGCATTACACTGGTGGCTAGTGTTTGATAGGTTTCTTTTCCCACTTTCCTTCTGAAATATCAAAGGCAACATAGCAGACTTTTTATTCTTAAGGGGACAGATTTGGGTCAGTTTTTAGCAGGTTATGCAAAAAAAGAAAGAATCAGGTACAAGGTTTTTATTTGTACGAGTAATTGCTATAGTATTCTTACTTCTGAAGCGCTGTTAATGGACTGTGACCTCATTACACCTGGCACAGTGCAAATGCAGAACAAGAAGGATAATCTTGGCCTCAGCTGAGATTCTTAAGCATTAAGTGAACAACAGACAGAGACATGCTGATGGAGATAGAATAAAATTACAATACAATTTTTGTCAATGCAAAATGGAGAAGTTAAGACACATCAGCAGCCACTGTCAAGATTTTGGGTAGGTTTCAAGGTAGATTGGGATTTGTAAGAAAGCCTTGATGAATTCTGAGGCAGCCTTTACAGACCAGAGGGAAATATCTCCCCAAGTCATGAGAGGATGATGAGAAAAAAACCCCATTTGTCTAAAAACTAGCCAGCAGGCAGTTCCCTGGTTCCATGGCTAGCACTGGTTCCCAGTGGGGGTGAGCACTGATGGAATAGAGCAGGTCCTGAAACTGAAGATGAGTAATTTCTTTTTTGATTATTTGCATTAAAAATAACCAGAACCCTGTTGGAATGGCATTATCCTTTTTTTAAGGATAATGTTTATGATGCACCTGAGACCCCTAGGTGAACCACCCAAAACTCAACAGTGCCTTGAGCACAGTCTGCTCCAGAAGTTCTCCATGAAAGAGATTTCAGGTGAATCATCCTCTGGAGCTACCTGTCTTTACTCCTTGACCCACAGAGGACAACTAGGCTCAATTTAGTTCTTCAGGTAAGAGTCTGACTTAAGGTGTGGTGAAATCCAGGCAATGAAAGACACCAATCCTGGCAAAAACCCAGGCAGTAGAGTAGAAATGAACTCGATTCCTTAGATAAAACCCTGCATCCATGTCTCAGTTAACATCCATCAGTGCCCTCTGGTAAGTGCAAGTGTCAAGGAGCGAAATACAGGGTATTATTCAAAGTCAAAGTATTTCTCACAAAGGTACATGGGCTGATCATACCTTTTGAGGACAGTAAGCCTCATATTTGCTCTTAGAACTGGGCACCAGATTTGCTCAGATCTCCTTCCTTCAAGGAACTACAGGCAGCTTTGAGAGCTGCATGGCAAGATGAAGTAAAACACAATGCACCTCTAGGAAAGGATAAGGAATGGCTAAGCTGTTCATACAAGCAGTGGAAGAGATTAAAGATGAAAGGAAATATTTAGTCACCTTTGGGGAACAGCTGGTGTGAAAATATTTAACAGGCAGGTCTTTTATGCGCAAGCATAGCGTTCTAACTAAGCTTAAATAGGCAGGAGCAATATAGTGCAGCTGGCCAGTCTGTGAATACTGTAATAGGAGAATTAAAAGCTTTCCTTCTCATTTGCTCACGCAGCTCAGATGGTAGCTAATCATGTCCTCTAATTTTAACAACAGAATTGGGAAATGTACCAAAAAAATGCAGCTTGTAATAAGAACAGAGGTGGCAAATTCTATCCCTGGGACTGAATGACGAAGAAACGATTCACCTGCCCTTTTCTGTAAATCAGCCTTAGTCATCTTGAGCTGCCAGAAAAGACCTGTATTTAAATGGAAACTTAATCTGAAATCCATTTTGATAATTTCTTTGAGTGCCACCAGAAAAGTAAAAGCTACTCTGACTATTTAATCACCCATTAGAAACCTGTGAGCGTTTAAGAGTGCCGTGTTATAAAGGGCCAGGGCGTACAGCAGGATGTGTGTTGTAAGGCTATTTAAATTGTATGGTTCCCATCTATCTTTAAACTGGCAGCTAAATGGAAGATTTAGATTTGAGAGTTCCTGGCTCCTGGTTCCCTGTCAGAAATAATTAAACTACGTTTTAGGGAGACTGTCGTAAGTAGTTTGCTTCACAAGTGTTTTTCACAGCTGAGAGTCTTTATTACAACTCTCGGGGCCTCGGAATCCAAACCACCTTATATATCCATTATATAGGTATTATACATTCATAACCTGGAGCCTGCGCTCTCTTGCGTGCGTGGGTGGTGGTATGGCTGGGGTCTCAGCTGGGTGGGAGATGAAACCCAAAATGTTCCCAGTGTTCCCATTCTGGGTTAGCCTAAGATCTGTTTGGTTTAGATCATGCAGTGTGTGTCCCTTGGCCGTGTACGCAAAACTGTTCCTTGGCAGCATGTTCTGTGAGAAATATTTCAGTCGAGATGTAAATGTCCCAGTGGGTTTCCATCCCTTTTCATAGGAATGACTCCACAGAGATTCTGCCTTTCAGAAAGTGCTTTTTTTCCCTCTCTTCGCCATTTTTGAATGTCACTGCATTATCCGAGTTTCACACCATTAAATAAGACCAAGAAGACTTCTGATTGTCACTCCAAATATCTTCCTTTTGTCTCTGCTTTTTTTTCCTCCACCACCAACATTTAGATATCTGACCTACTAAGAGTTGCATTTCCCTGTCTTCTGACAGGACACAAGACTGGGTATCAGGACATCTAGGAGGTCCTGTGCCTGCCACAGAGTTCACATATGCCTGTAGACCCATCACTTTACTTCTTTATGCCTTATTTACTTTATCTGCAAGGTCCTGCACTTGGGTTAGGGCAACCCCCAGTATCCATACAGGCTGGGGGATGAAGGGATGGAGACCAGCCCTGCGGAGAAGGACTTGGGTGCACTGGTGGATGAAAAGCTGGGCATGACCCGGCAATGTGTTCTCGCAGCCCAGAAAGCCAACCGTGTCCTGGGCTGCATCACCAGCAGCGTGGCCAGCAGGTCGAGAGAGGGGATTCTGCCCCTCTGCTCCCATCGGGTGAGACCCCACCTGCAGTTCTGCGTCCAGCTCTGGGGTCCTCAGCACAGGAGAGACAGGGACCTGTTGGAGCAGGTCCAGAGGAGGGACACAAAAATGATCAGAGGGCTGGAACACCTCTGCTATGAGGAAAGGCTGAGAGAGAGTTGGGGTTGTTCAGCCTGGAGAAGAGAAGGCTCCAGGGAGAACTTATTGTGCTCTTTCGATACTGAAAGGGGGCTTATAAGAAAGCTGAAGAGGGACTTTTTACAAGGGCATGTAGTGATAGGACAAGGGGTAATGGTTTTAAACTAAAAGAGGGGAGATTCAGTCTAGATATAAGGAAGAAATGTTTTATGCTGAGGGTGGTGGGGCCCTGGCCCGGGTTGCCCAGAGCGGTGGTCGATGCCCCATCCCTGGGATCATTCAAGGCCAGGCTGGACGGGGCTCTGAGCAACCTGGTCTGGTTGAAGATGTCCCTGCCCATGGCAGGGGGGTTGGACTAGATGACCTTGAAAGGTCCTTTCCAACCCGAACTATCCTATGATTCTGTGACTCTATGATCTGTGAAAACAGAAATAACAACATCAAAAAACAACCAGTAGTACTCAGACTCATTATCATTCTCAAGCCAAAGATAAAATGTTAAGTAAATACTAGTAATGTCTTTAAGATATTCACATGGACTTTGGAGTCACAAAGGGCTGAGTCCTCCAAGATGCCAATTTTCCTGTCCATCACTGGAGATAGTTGTCACTTCGGAATTTCAGAGCTTCACAGTCGGCAGCAGAGGAGGTTGTTTGCAGTGCACATTGCTGGGCTTGAGGATACCAGCGGTATCCCCATTTTAGAGATGGGACCCTGAAGGTCAAGGCTAGGGAATGGGACATAATGAAGATGTGAAGTAACTGAGCTGGTATTTTCTGGATTTCTTGGTAAATTGGGAGCAAGAAAAATTATATGTTATCTAGTATTCTGGGGTAGAAAGTTCTACACGTGTGATTAAAGAATATAAACCAGTAACCAGAGGAGTGGTTTCAGTCCAACGCTAGAGTAGCCCTATGGTGAAAGACTGCTGGGAAGCACCAGAGGCTACAACAATACTTTTCTAGTTTGGGCTTAAATACCAGCAGTCTCAGACTTTGTACTTTCTTTCTCAAGGCATTTCTTCTCAGCTTGCTGAAATTTTAGTACCATAATCTAGCTTTTTATTTTTTATCTGCTGTTTCCTTTATCATCCCCCAGACTTTGTTCATCAGGTCAGTCAAGGGGAGCCAATTTTATTTTATTTTTTTTTAGTGCAGCTTTATTGCTACATTAGCTAACTTGCAGGTCCTCTGTGTTCACATGCCATCCTGACGGGCCCACGCTCCATTGCAGTGCTGTCTGGCAGTTGGAGAAAGGGGTAGAAAACACACACGGCTAGGCTCCAGCCCTTTAGCAAGTCGATAATTGCCCAGCCCTTATGTTCATAACGGGCACTGTAGTATGATATTACCTCCCTCGCATCTAGGAGCTGTGAAAATCTGTGTCTCGATGCCAGATGCAAAGTAAAAACTTCTGACAGCAACTCAAGAGTCCTTCCTCAACTGTGTCTTAAGTGTTTGATAGTGTCATTTCTACTGACTTCCAGTAAAGCTTACATTAGATTCTGTTACATTTCGGCAGCAAGTGGTATGTGCACGTCCTTGGTTTAAGCACCCAAGGTGCCCAAATACTTTTGCACATTTGACTCTAAATGGGACAGAGAAGTTCCTGAGTGTCTTAAGCACATTTGAACTCCAAAGTTCTTTCATTAGAGATTTAAATATATAGGACTAAATGCTTGAGAGGGTTTGGAGACTTCCAAGACTCTGCAGCAAAAGGAGTTCAACTGGAAACTGTTCCACCACCCTGAGCTGTATAGTAAGCAGAAGCTAGATACTGTTGCATCATGTTGCATTTGGAAAAGAAGGTGTTTTCTAGACATGCAAAGCATTACTATTATTACTATCATAGTCACCGCTGTCTAAAGGACTCTCTCTGACCCTTGGAGACAAGAGTGCATTTCAGCATAAGGGGCTGAAGACCTCGCAGCTCTCTCCTACGGTGCAAAACTTTCCTCCTGAAGTTGAAGTGGATGTTCAGCGCCCTATCAGGAGCATGTCAAAAGTCCCCAAACAGCCCACGCTTCCTGTTACTGGCAGTATTAATTAGCCAAAGACTAAAGGCAACTTAAGTAAGGCTGAATTTCAGTCAGGTGTGATGTTAATGCAGGCTGAGTAGTTCTGAATATTTTATGTGCAGCCAGTGACCCAGAGTAAATGTCTTGTATAATCCCAGTCGTGCCTCCGCCACAAGCCTCAAGGCCTGAATCCTGCACTTAATATGCTCAGAGGGACAAAGAGAAGTGCTGGAGATGGGCTGGTATCTGAGATGTT
The DNA here is from genome assembly GCF_964188355.1 of Buteo buteo. Taxonomy (NCBI): domain Eukaryota; kingdom Metazoa; phylum Chordata; class Aves; order Accipitriformes; family Accipitridae; genus Buteo; species Buteo buteo. Next base: position 25,568,332 of record NC_134188.1, read on the forward strand.
CATTCTGGGGGTACGTAGCTGGGGGAAAAGAGAGAAAAGATGCTCTGCAGAGTACCCTGGTACTCCGTTCTGGGCTTCCAGCCCAACCCTGCTCAGCATTTCTTCCATTCACATCTTCTCTCCACTCCCCAAAGGGAACTGTGTCCTTACCGTGTAAAATCTATAAAATGGCTCAGTCAAGCAGAAAGCTTGAGTCCAAAACATTTGGGAAATTTCAATCCAATTTAGAAGCACCAAGTAGAAGTCAGAGAGAAGAGGGGAGACCTGATAGTCTGAAATATAGTCTGAATTGCCTCTCCTCCGATTGAGGAGAGTGCAATCGTGGTTTATGAGAGATCAGAAGTGAGCAGTCAGCTGATGAGCCTGGAGAAGAAGAAGAAATAGATTCATTTCATTTCATCTGCCGTATAAAACCACATTAGTAGTTGGTTTTATTTTTTTCCTTGAGATCAGCCCCGTATAGTAATGGTAGTAACAGGCACTTTAACACCGGACTCGTGGGTACCTGCTCTCCATGAAGTCTCAGTTTTTCCAGACAAATACAGTGCAAATGAAAACATGAAGTCTCACAAATCTATGCCAAGGGCATGCAAGGTTTTAGCCAAAAGCCTGGTGCTGGGCAAAAATTTTACATGTATCTATCTGTGTCATCATGCCCACTGGGGCTCACAGAGGGTGGAAAGGCCAGCACCCCTGAAAAGCCAATGTCTTTTAGCTCGTCTCTTTTTTGGAGGTAAGTACCTAAATATCCAGCTGTGACTCCATGCTTCTGTTAACTCCAGTAAGACCTGGGAACAAGCACCATCCTATCAACCACAGTGCATGTAGCTCACAAAAAGAGCATGGTAGTACCTCTGAATGCCTGAGAGGGGATTTTTAATGGGGTGGTGGGAGAACAGAGAGATAGCAGATGTACAGACTCAGTAGAAAAAGAGATATGCTATAGTAATTTTAAAGAGAGAAGAAGGGTTTTAAAGAATCCCATTCCCAGAACCGTGGCTTAACAAGCCATAAACAGGCTTTGCCAGCACTTAACTTTAGCATCAGTAGTTTATCAACATATTGTTTCCACACTTAACCAGATTTTAATTAAATGTGACTTTTGTTCTGCTTATTGGAAGAGCCTTTCCCTTCAGATTTGGTGATCACAAAAGCTCGAGGAGTGCAAGAAAATTAGAAAGTAAATAGGAGGATCAATCACAGCAGACCTCTGCAATCCATGTCCATCTCTTTTTTGTAATATACTTACTAGATTCTTATTGTCAGGAAGGATTAGTGTTATGAGCTCCAGGAATTCCTTTCATTGCCCCGTAAGGCGAGGTAGCGAAGTGTGGCTGCTTTTCTTAACAATAACACTCTGGATTTTCCCCCTCTCCCTTCTCTCCACCCATATCCCCTCCTCTCTCTTCTCTCCTCTCCCACAGAGATTTGTGCAGCGGACTGCGGAGGACACGGCATTTGTGTCGGAGGCACCTGCCGCTGCGAGGAGGGATGGATGGGCACAGCCTGTGATCAGCGAGCGTGTCACCCACGCTGCAATGAGCACGGGACATGCCGGGATGGCAAGTGTGAATGCAGCCCGGGCTGGAACGGAGAGCACTGCACTATTGGTAGGGAGAAAGAAAAACCGACTACTTTTAAAAGAATAATTGATGATCAGGGAGGAGAAAAGGCGCATGCTTAATTGAATTTGTGTGACTTAGTGTAGCATGAGCACCTTTGTTCTTGGATTTCAAGTTCTGACATCATACATTCTCATGTGGGAACAAGACAAAATGTCCTTTCATTTGTTGATGACATAGCTATATATATTTTTTATTATCAGACATGAAGTACACCTATGTGGTGTTTGATCTCACAGAGGCAAGCTGTCAAATGTCAGCTAGATGCTTTTAAAAACATCCCACTTTGCCTCTCTCGAAAGGTCTTTCTGTGGCCTCCAAGACTTCGCTCTACTATGGTGACAGTATTTTCAGAAACATGCATCTGATTCAAAGTTTTCTTTCCTTTTATTTGCTCCATTAATTTGCACTGCCACTTTGCTTGCCAGTATAAAAGAGGAAACTGCTGCCAGATGACTTCTGGCTGGTATTTAACTCTGTCTTGCTTATCCCTTGTCTGCTCTGCTACCTTTCTAACATTTCATTTCCCTCTCTCTTTGGTTCTGTATTCCTCATGCACCTGGCACTTATCTTGAGCTCTCAGTGTCATGTCTATTATTATTATTAATAAGGTGCCACCAATATGCCGAAATCATGCAAAGAGGTGCAGTTCTCACGTTAAACAATTTGCAGCATCATTAATGAACTGGCTTGGCTTTACCTTCGTCCTTCATCTCACTTAACTCCTTGATGCATTTTCCCTTCCTCCTTTTTTCTGACTGTCATGCATTCAACCACCTTAGTCCCCATTCTGTAGTCATTCTATAAAATCAGTAGCATTAAAACTCCCCAGATACCATTTATTATACATTAATGGAAACCTAAATTAGTAAATCCAGTTCTGCTCTCAATAATGCTTGTGCAGACCTGAAAAAAATCAGCTGACTTTAGAAGAGTTGTTCCAGAGTGAGAATTGTCCTCCAGTCATTTTGGATTAATCATCTTCTTTTAAAGACAAGAAAATTTACCTCTGTGTTGCTTTCATTATGCCATGATACCTATAAATCACACTACATCAAAATTAACCACTAGCAACACCTGGGCAAATGTCAGCATAGTTATCCGTTTGGATTATCAACTTAGTTATATGTAGATATCACTTTCTTTTCTTGAACACCAAGTAAGTTTGCACACACAAAGACAGACAGGAAACGAAGCCTGATCACAATATTTTAATTCCAGCATTAGGGTAATGGTACAAACCATATATGTGGTTCAATTCTACTTATCATTTATTTATGCTAATGTCACCCTACCACATTATGGCCTCCACATGCATCCCCTAATGAAAAATATCTAGCTCTTAAAACTTCCTCTGTCTCATTAGACATTACATTCTGCTTTCTTTTCTATGTCCCTAGCAGCTTTCATTTCTTTTCATGAGGAAGGGATTAAAACCCCCCTCTCTTAAATGAATTTAAAATGAAAAGAGAGGAGTCCTGTGTTAATTGGAATCCTGTGTTTCTATAATATTATTTTATAGCCTTGTGTTCAAGCACTTTGATTTGGAAAGCAACACAGATTCATGAAAGGGTTTTAAAAGAAAAAAAAAAGTTCAGCAAAAGGTCCCAAATCCAGGGGACAATTTTATATGAAAGTCGTTTATGCACAAAAAAAGCCTGATTCATACCCTCAGTGCCATTTTATTAGTTCTGCTGCAAAACCGAAATGCCACTAGTTTGGTACATGATATTTCTCCACGCAGCTGATATGCCCAGACTGTTTTTGAACAACAAGCTTTTATCTTTCATGGTAATTAAATTTACCCCATTATTTGTAGTATTCCTCACTCTAAGTATAAAGATCCTGTGTTATCATGGGAAAGGCCGGCACCGCAATGCAGTCGGCATCGAGATTTGACTGGTGCACACTGTCATTTTGGGTGGTGCTACCTTCCTATGGCAGTGCTGCCTTGGTTTAGGAACTGTTCTTTAATACTTAGAGGGCTGTTTCTTTTCACTTCCCCCCCTCATCTTCTTGCATGGTGATCTAGCAACAAATTTGTACATAGTCTCATGCCTCTAAAGCTGTAAACAGCATTTCCTACAGACTATTTCATTGATAAATGTGTAGAATGTAAAGGAGATTTGGCAAAGTCATAAATATCCAAGAAAATTGAATAGCTTTAGAAGGAGTAATAAGCTAGTTATATTGGCACAGATGAAAGGACATTGACTTGGAATTACATTAAGTATGTGGAAAGCATTCCCCTTGTCCTTGTGTAATTTCCCTGCATGGCAACTTGTTCTGTTGACAGTAATTCCTTATATGTCTGTGTCATGGCCCGGTTTGCTTTAGCACCGACAAGCATAAAACCCCATTGCTGAAGTGATGCTTTAACAATATTGCCATGTGTGCAGGTAACATGGTAGAAATGGATGATACAAGTAAAGGACACTTCTTCCATTTCCTGTTGAGCATGTCTGAGAGTAAGAAATCCTTTTGTTTTGTAGGTCATAGGAGGCTCTTTCTTACTGTGTTCAAGGGACCTCTGATCCTAGTGGATTAATTTTGTTTGCTCATACAAAGAGTCGTGTTACCAAATATACTAGCTTGATTGCTCACATTCAGAGATTTCATTAGAGGAACCCCAGTTAATTCCCAACCAGGAAATTGATGCAGAAGCTTGCATTCATCATCCTAATTCAGCAAACTTAAAGCATCCAGGCAAAAGAGTAGAACAGAAAGTTGATTATATAACTGCAGGAATCCTGAAACCCAGCAGAATGGTTCAATCGAATTACGCTGATTTCTTAAAGGAAAAAAAACCACAAAACCCCAAACCATGACAACAGCCACAATGCAAGATTCCTATGACGGGCTCTCCAGCATATTCCAAATTTGCCTCCAGTTAGAAACATTGCAAGAATTTAACGCTCTTCTATTCTGGCCCAAACCACATCCAGGGAGCATGGTGGGTTTTAGGAGCGTTGAGTTTAAAGGTGAAATAAACCTTCTTACTGTGGGCCCTGAAAGGCCAAATTACAACTCAGCCCTGCGGTAGGCTGCTGGATGGGATTGATTCACAGGTAGCACCACAGAAAATTTCCTGGGTTTAATAAACAACTCCAGAAATTTCCCAGGGCTGTAACAGCCTGGCCTCAGATTTGATACAGTTGATGATGTGGCCTGGATAGTGCCCCAGGTGCTGTGCATCCCACCTCAGAGATGCAGAGGGAGACTTCGCTCTGCCTACATGGGACTTGCACTGAGATTGTATCTGATATGTGAATCTCTCTGTAGGATATTTTACTAGCATTAAGCCCTAATTCTTTGATTCATATTAAGGTTATTTAGAAAAACAATGGCAGAGAGGGCTTCCCTGTGTGGTGGAGTTGGGATGTTCATCATCCTTGAACAGCCTGGACACAAGACCAAAGCCATCACTTTAAGCTCCGTCCAGCACTTGAGTACTACAGGGTCTCTAGAGTGCTGAGGGACCAGCAGTTAGCTCTCCAAACACACAACAGCCTACCTAGCAGGATTTTCAAAGCACCTCAGTGCCTAATTCCCATTGATCTCCACAAAAGCTACGTGCTTAACGCCTTTTGAAAATCTGGTCCTGGCATGCACTGGTGATGGATGCAATAAGAAGTGCATAGACAGACAGGCAGACAGCCCGTCCCACACGGGGTTCTGCTTACGGCGCCATTGGGTTGGGTTTTGTTTTACTTAACAAAACTGATTTTTTAGAAATCTGCCCCTTTAAGTTTGCCTTTCATCAGCCTTCTTGCATAAATAATCACACATGTTCTGAATAGCCAGGTTTGTAATAAGCGCCTCTCAGTTTCTGCTGGAGCAGCTGGAATCCAGACAAGGCACGTTACAGGTGGATCCTGGCCTCTTTTCCCCAGCTTTCTAACACTTGTGCCATTTAAATCCATAAAGCAGCTCAGTCCACGCGCAGCCCAACATAAAATAAGCCCACCAGTGTCTGGCGAAGGTTCTTGCTGCCTTCAGCCCAGCAGAGCAGATGATGTCCGCTCTCTGCAGCGCTCAGGTGGACCCGCAGCGGAGGCTGAGCTGCGTTTGACCCTCTGGTACCCACCCTGCCTGGTTGGGATGGGGACCTTTGGGCAAGAGAAGGCTGTGGTTATAGCAGTCAGTGGAAAAGACACACTTGCTGCTTTGTTCCGACATGATTTTGCATCAAGCTGAAGGTAATCTGGCCTTAAATAGTTTGGCAGCATATTTGACGGTAAATATGAAGCACAGCTGAACTTCAAAGACAGTCTTTTTCCCTGCCCCTGTGGCATAAACTTGTGCTGTCACTGATTCAGCAATGAACAGCTACTTTCTCCTCTCCTTCAAATTCGTGTGATCTCAGTTTAACTCCAGTGATTTCACTGAGGCTCTGTCCACTTCACCCCACAGGGAAGATAAAAGGAAAAAGGGTATTTAGAAAATGAAGAGGGAGAGTGTGCTGGGGAAGAAGTCCTGCCCGAGGACCTGCCCCCAGCACCTCTCACTTCTCTCTTCCCTCTCCATGAGCCAAGACAAATGCTCAGGTTAGCTCAGGCTGGTGAGACAAGAGGACTTTCAGACTGAAAAGTGCTCACGTGAGCTCCCTCTGTAGCAGATCAGAAGGGACAGTGGCTTCCAGGAGGAGATGGTGACACGGAGCTGAGTGTGGTGCCTTTGGGTCCAGAGGACACCTTAGAAAAGTAGCTTTTCTTCTGAGTCCCTACACAGTTCCTCAGCATGTCCTGCATGCCCACAGGGTTTCCACAGGATTATCTGTAGATAATATGATATTTTAATGCCAGAAATATAACATGGGAATGAGACCATACACTTTTAGAGAGGAAAGATTCATACTACCATGGAATATTCCCGTAGAAGGCCCCCATTATTTTTCAAATTAGGAGATAAAATTGACACAAAACTGACATATGGTTGGCATTGGCAACCGCCTCCAGTGCCATCATCAGCACAATGACTGCTGCTCGACTTCACAGGTTGGGCTGCTCTGGATGTCAAAATCCAAGAGATGCGTTCCCAGGCTTCAGCCACCGTCCTAACGGATGGTGACACTGTCCTTCCAGCATCGCCACCACGACACCGGGGTGATTAGTTAATCTCATTCCCAAGCCGCATAACTGCCCCACACTAGGTTAGCTCTGATCCTCCCAGCCCTCTCTGCTTACTTACAATAGTGCTTCAATGGTTCCATTAGCTTCACAGGATGGAAAAATAATTCCTGCAAGGGCTGTGACCTCCCAGGTGGGCGGTCTGCATGAACGAACCTGAAACAAAAACCTCTTCAAAAGGGTACTGGGACACAACCGAGAGAGAGATTGCAGGGAGCAGACAAGAGAACAAGGGAAATAATGTTTAAGCAGGTAATGAAAAAGAGAAATGCAAGACTCAGAGCCTCTTATTTATTAATAAAGACCAGCTGCTGTTAGGACAGAGAGTGCCGCCTGCTGGCATGCACAAAGCCTCTCCAAGGCAGGACTCCTGGCTTCTGCTCATGTCTTTGCCACCAACTTTCTGTTTGACCCCAGAAAATCAATTAGAAGGTGCTTTTCCAAATTAATGTTCCATGGGAATTGGGCACATGACTGCTCCCACTACACCTATAACTTACTTTTTTTTTTTCTCTAGCCCTCCTTGGAATGAGTATATTAATACTTACCTATCTGGTAGAGCTGCCGTGAGGTTAATTTAATATTTGTAAAGTAATTTGATCTGGGGCTAGAGGATGCTGTATAAATGCAACGTATTACCATTAAGAAGATCTAGGGAAAAGCCTCTCCCAGTCTGGTAAGGTCAGAGAACTGTGCCTCTGTGCAGAAAAAATATCAGACAATGAGGTGAGGCGGAGCACTTTCAAATGACTCTGTTTTTCCTGATGAAAAGAAAAGCAGTCAGTAAAACAGAGGTAGACTGTTGCAAATGAGCAGAGCATTACAATATTCTGCCATATATATATTTATGGATATATATACCTATATATATATAAACCCATATAAATATATATATAAAACTTCCTGTTTCTCTTCCTGATCTTAATGAGCAAAGATGACTGGATGCCTAAACACAGCCTTCTTGAGCTCTTTGACTGAGGAGGGCTGTGCTCCACCCTTCTTCCTTTTTTCTCTCCTCATAATCAAGGTTTTTCTTTTCATATCACAGCAAACTCTCCTTTGCCTTTCTAGCACCTGCACAGTCTCATAGTAAGCCGCAATGCACTTATTCAATCCTACCTTAAATGTCCTGTCTTTTATCTCCCAAGCTCACTATCTGGATAAGGTAGTGAAAGGTATGCTCTTCCTTCCTATTTTTCCTATTGTCTTTGTGTTTCTTTTAAAAAAATGCACCGTGAACATGCTGTGTTGAGGTTGCATCTCTTCCTCATTGTCACCAAAGTGCTCCCTAATGTCTGGAAGGGTGAACTTTCCAGTCATTTAGGTAGGAAATACCTCCGTAAGTGCTGTGACCCTGTGTTAACATCGTATCAGTGTTCCTACCCGTCCCCTTGTCCCTGCCCTCCCCTCCAAATCATCTCTCATCCTCACGCCTCCGACCCAGGTAAGGCAAGTCAGGAGGAAACAAAAGTGTCTGTGAATACACCAGGAGCCCTGTACAGTGATGTGTTTTAATTAAATGTCTATGATCCGTTTTGTAACAAGCAGGTGAGTGCACTTTCTGTGTGGAGTCTTCATGTTTTTGATCCATGCCTGCAAAGTCTTACATGGGAACTTTGAGTAATGATTTTTTTTTTTCCTTGATACAAAAATGTTATGACCACAAAGCCTCTGGTTGTATAAATCTGCAAAATCTATTGAAATTAATGACATTGCATTAATGTACACTACAACAAAATCCCACCCTCCATTCCTATTTGTAAATGTAAAGCAAGTCTAAGACCCAGATCTTTCTTCAGTGAAGAAGAAAAGGAATTGAACTGTTACAGAATAGAGGTAATCTTAAAAAAAATCTCATTTTTTTATTAATCAGAGAAATGAGCTAAATTAATTTAGGACTTTTAAATAGAAATAAACAGTTCTACAATGCACTTAGCTTTCTAAAAATACTGAAATAGCACACATCTAGTTAAATACAACAATCTGACAATAAATATGATTGAATTGGACACAAATTTCTTTCTACATGGCTGATTTGACACGAACAGCAACACGGTGCTGACACCACACAGCATCATATGTTTGCTGGTTAAACAAACCAAAAAATCAGGTTGAACAAATCAGTTTCTTCCATAGCATTACCCTCCTTTTCAGGTTGTGAGCAATCAGAAATAGCAGCTGTTAGAGGCTGATGAAGAGGGACAGATATGCCAAAATATTTGTCCGGTGAACAGTTAAAATGAAGTCTCTGCCATACAGGGCTCTTGTGGTGTGACAAGAAACACAGTTGCCCTACTGACTTCACTTCTCTGGATGAATTTACAATCTAATGTTTCTCTCTTGTTTCTGTTGAGGCTTAAAAGCAAGTTCAGGTACAATCACAAATAGGAAAAAACTTTGAACAGAAAAACAAATAGTAATGATAAGGAAATGTCCACAGTTTAAATAAGGAGACTGTCATCTTCAGTGTAATGCAGCAACTGGTAGCTGTCCTTGGACACCTGTTTACAGATCAGTGGATTGTTGAGTGGTAGTTAGTTTTCTCTCGTTGCTTAGCATCTGTAAAACATACTTGACTTTAATTAAATTAGGAGAAAAAAATATATTGTCCTTCTTAGATGAAGGAAAGAGGGTCACTTGTTGTGCCCTTATGAAGTAATAGTGGTGGCATCCTTCGAGGAAGGCACAGGCCATCACTAGGGAGTGCGATCAGAACCTCCTGTTAATGTTCCACATCTCAGTGTTTCGCATTTCAAAACCCCAGGACTCCTCCTTTTCATCTCAACATGTATTGGAGAAGGCTGGATCAAAAGGTAGCAGATAAGCACCGAGGGGACAGAAAAGACAAGAAATCAACCTGCAGGGCCAGGGTCCAGGGACCTTTAGTACTGATTTGCACATTCAGTGGCCCAGGTTTTTTTACTAAGTCTTCTCTAACTGTCATTCTTCCTCTGGATAGCCTTTTGACTCACCTTCATGCCCAAGAATAAAGACACATTATATTTAGTGAGTATTTCAGTGGGTAACAGACTAAGCAACTTACTAAGAATAAAAGATTGTCTCTTACCATGCATGGCCTCTTTTGCAAAGATTAGCAATAGCTGAAATGTTAAAAGTACATGGTTTTTACTTGGCTAACTACATGGTGTGCATTTTTCAAAACTAAATTACTCATGCCCTTTTGGCTTTCTTAATTATTAACATCTTTCTGGTTGAAATCCCTTCCCAGTAATCCTGTGTTGTCAAGGGTGAGCCTGATTTACTGCTGAATCTTTCCTACAGCTTTACAATAAACCAATAAGTCAGAGAAGACGTAGAATTGTTTCTAAATTGGAGGGCAAGTTTCAATATAAAACATCAGCATGATTAAACCAGGAAGCTCTAACTAGAATTGGAGTGGAATCTTCTAAACTAAGGCCTAATTAACACTGGTAATGCTTAAAATGAAAAGAGGTTCCTACTATTAAAGAGGTACAGATTTCAGAAAGAGCATCTCCATCCAGAATACCATTGGAGCTGATGGTACATCAACATAATTAATTTCTATTGTTGGTTATCAATTCTCGCTCTTAAAAAATAACCACATTAACACTGTAGTGAGGCATATAAACAGCTAGTCTGAAATGTAAAGATGCTGAACAACATTTGAATTCAGGGCTGACTGCAAGGTGACTTCTCTGGGCTGCTCCTGAAGTCTGAGAAGCAGTGAGAACCCAAGGTCTGACCGCAGCCAATTCCCTCATTTGTACAGTTATAAGCACTAGGAGCTCTAGCAAGTAACGTTTTAATCTTCGTTTTACAGGATGCATCTGATTAAGGGTTTCTGGATACCCACCATCACAAAATTTCGTGGTAGTTTAAGAGTTGAGTGCTTTCCAGGACACTTCACCGGGTTTCTCCTAATTTGCAGGGATCAGCTCCTGCTTTGCTCCTCCCCTTCAGTCCTGCAGAACTTCTGCAGGTCACTTACTGTTTGTTGTTCTCTCAGGCTCCAGGTGTTTGCATCCTCACATGTTGCATTCAGCCATGTCCTACTCATTTCAGAGCTCAGCCACTGTCTATTGGCACTTGCTAGAACATCCATCAGTGCTTTCCTACTGACAATGGAGGACAGATAATAGCCTGATCTTTTAAGTCCAATTTCAAGTGGCAATGAGGCTTGGCTTGAAGAAAAATCCCATTGAACATTGTTTATAATTGGACTAATTAGAGAAGGCCTTAACTGTACAGATCATTGCAAGCAGATTATTTTACCAACAATCTTAAAATGGCAGGATAATTTCTTACTCTGGTGACAGTCTCCTCTGACTCTGATACTCTTTTTCTTGTCTAGTTCAAAATTAGTCCACATTTTATATTGCTTCCCTGGACTGCACTGTCTCTTGCATGGCAGACCTGACATCTTTGTGAATGTCCCACAGTATCATCATCTTTCAGCAGCGCTTTAATGTGCTTCAGTTCGAAACTCACATAAAGGGTTTCCCACCGCCACCTCAAAAAGCCCTATTCATATACTTAATTCTCTTAGTCACCCAAATACAGTTAACAAACACAAACAGGAATAATGGACCATTGGTGACTCTAGCTATGAGAAATCAGAGCTACAAGATTATGGTGGTGTAAATCTGTGAGGATTAAGCCATCCCGCTGTGTTGATATTCAGAAGCACTCTGGAGACAAGGTGATCTTTTTGCTTTATTCCCCAGCATGGGGGAAAGGAGAGGATAAAGTTTATTTGTATCATCTTTTCGTCAAGTGCTTTGAAGTGCACTGTTTGTGGAATGAGGAGTACTGTACGTTGCTATCTCTGTAGTGTTAGTGTTGGTCAAGTCTTTATGCAGTGAACCAGTTTAGAAATGGTAGTACTTATAGGTCAATTCTCCTAGATATATTGGCCTACACATCCGTGTTATCTTCTAAGTTTCTGAAGGTACGACTCCTCTGACAGCTGCTGTTTGTGTTGTTTTCTATTAATGGTTTCCTTTTTCATGACTTCTGAAGACTGTCTGCTCTCCTACCAAACCCATGGCACAGCAGAGGTACAATTTAATCCTCACGGCACTGATACTTTGCTGTACCTTGTAATGTAATGGTTAAGATCTGAAAACTTTTATGTTCATGAATCTGTGAAGAAGAGTTTATCTCATTAGGAAACAGTTCTCGCTGACTCCTTGGAAGAGATTTATCTCACTAGGAACCAGAGATGACTCTTTTCTTGGTGGGGAAGGGTAAACTTATTTTCTAGACTTGAAAGATGCCAAGACAGTGGAGTATGAAATTACAGGTGGGAGTTAGCTGACTTTAGTTATCTACAGCATAGATGCTTATAGCTCATCTAGTCACCCTGGATTCCCTTAATAGTCAAGAAGAGGAATAGATACTTTGGGACAGCATAATCTCATTAAATACTCTCTCTTTGCTGTCTCTCCTCTCTTGACGGATGCTTTTCCTCTGTCTGCTTTCCAAGATGCTTGACTTAGTTTCTCTGGGTCCAGATTAAGAAGATTCAGAGGAAATCCTGAAAGTCCATTCAAATACTCTCAAACACATTTCATATAGACAATGAATCGCACAAAAAATGCAAAGACATAGGACTGAAAAGGGTCTCCTCAGTTAGAGTCCAGTCTTCTGCTGTCAAGGGCAACCACATTGTGTAAAACTTTATATAAATTTACCAAGGTTTATGGATACATGTAGTGAGGCATCTTCTCCTTAATAGTCCTACTGGGAGGATACTCCAAAACTTTATTCCTTTGATCCTGGAAAATTATTTTTTTTCTTTCTAATTTCCAGTCAGAATTTATTCATGCTTGGTTTTTTCTTTCCATTTGTTCTTATGCCAGCATTATTCTCTTTAGCTTAAATAGCTGTTTTCCCTTCTCACTGTTTATCTGTTTCATGAATTTGTGGAAAACAATCATGGTCTTTTCAGCCTTTGCTGTGCTAGAGTAGACAAAGCAAGCTGTTCTCATTTCCTCAGATGCAGAAGGTGCCTCATTCAAATTGTATCAGCTATTTTCTGCCACTCCACATTCCCCCTTTCCTAAGCCTGGGAGAGTAGAGCACATGCAGTTCCATATGAGCTCCTAATTTTTACAGTCATATTAGATTTTCCTTATACTTGCTGGACACTCCTCACATGAGACATCTGAAGATCATTTGCTTTTGTCAGTCTCAGAGCAAGTGATCAATCACTACAGTATCTTTTCTGTCTCATAGTCAGATCTTTGCTTTCGAGTTCTTTGTTCCAAAGATTAGGAAATGCAAAATATAATTGAAACAAAAACAATAAAATGGAATCCCTCTTCTCCCTCTGAATTTTCATCATGTGAAACTTCATAGTCCTAACTTAAACTGTTTCTGGGATTTGGATCTGTTCCTACATGGCTTGGAACGAAACCCAGGACACTTTTTGTCTTTAGCTCCCAGCAAAAACTTCTAAAACCTATCTTCTTCCCGTTGCAGAAAACAAGAGTCTGCTCCAGCAATTAAACATTACTTCTTGGGTTAAAAATCTAGCGGTATCCAACCCTTCTTCTCTCATCCTTCTACAATGGTGTCTTCAACTTCTCATCACCCAACTCTTTTTGGTTCTCACTCCACTCCTGTCCAGGTCACCACAGCACCTTTGCAAGGAGTTTCTTGCTCAGCCTTTGCAACTCCAGGAGAGAAAAGAACTTCTTAGGGTGGGTTATAAAAAGTCCAAGCAGTAAAAACATGAGGTGTGCTCAGTGATGATGCACCAGCCAAGCTCTAATGGACCCATGCAGAATACACAGAAAGTGAGATTTCTTCAGAGGTTTTTCATCTAGACAAATTTAGGCAGATTTATAAAGGGGAAAATAGTCCTATCTGTACCGTCAGGATGGTCCCATCCAAACTGAATTTATCTACTCCAAAGTGGGATTACCTACCTAGCTAAGTAATTTTAGCAGGTTATTTTAACAAGTAATATGCTTCTTCCTCTCGTATTCTCCAAAACAGCTGAATGCTTTCAGCTTGTACTGAAAGGGAGTAAAGGGAACAAACTCATAAAGTAGCTCTAGCATGGAAAAAAAATCAGATTAAATGGTTAAAAGTTTGGCACTGTTGTAAGTAACTGAACACAGGATATTAAAATGGAGAATTTCAAGTAGTCTTGCCTATAAATAGCCCTTCTGTAGTATATAATTACTAATACAGTGTATAAGCATCAAAATACACACACACACAAGCATGCTTACACATACACAGACACATTACATCCCCCCACTGAACACACATTTGAAAAGACTGAAATACAAAAAATATGTTTGTAAATGAAAAATTTATTTAAGATCCTTTTAAAGGGCTATTATTACCACTTTTGTTCCTTTTTCCATTTGGTCCCTGTAAATCTGTCACTTGTTAGAAAAACAATCCTAGAGAAGATGTTAAGTTCACCATGAAACAATTCTTTAGTTAAAAGGCGTTTCTGAACTACGTTTCCCCAGACTCACGATGACGTGGTGTGCTCTACATGCTGTCTCAGCACTTCTTGAGCAGACCCTCGTGCATCACGCGGTCAGCTAGACGCTGCAATGACACATACCTCTCAGTACTCTTTGCCATCATGTTGTAACCCTTTAGGACAAGATAAGTCGGTGTTGTTTGCACAGTTTCACAAACAAACCTGTCTTGCAAAGCATAGGGCCTGAAGAAACTCAAAATATGTGGCAGAATTGCACAACACATATATAAATAGAGGGGGCCTTAAAACAGGGCTTAGGAAGGCTGAGTTGTGTTGCTCGTATAATCAGTCCTGCTGAGTGACCTTGACAGTAACTTCAGTCCCTTGTACTTCAGTTTCCTAAGCTGTAAAATGTATCTTACATTTCTGACAGCTTCTTGGTAAAGATTTTTGAGCTCTGCAGGTAAAAAGCCCCCAGAACTGTATAAGCTAAGCAGCCTCCCTCACACTGCTGCTTACTGTGGAAATTACTCTACTATTTTCTTGGGGGGGAGGACAAAAAGGATGGAAATCTCAGCAGGAGGTCATCAGATGAGAAAATCAAACCCTAGTGAGCAGACTGGGAGCTTGGTATTCATCTCCCCCTAAGTTTTATCGCCTATAAAAGAAATGCCTGCCTCTGTGCTGGGCTCTCTGTGTCATCAGTATGAGCGTCTAACACACACGAGGGGATTTATGCCATGGGACAGTCTTTTCCTCTGCTGACTACAGGGAGAGTTGAAGGTATCTCCATTATAGATGAATTGTAACCCAATGAGATAAATTCCACCCAAAATGACTACAGTAGAGAAATTGGGTGTTCTCCAAATATTTTCTAACATAGGAAGCGCCTTCTCTTTCCAGCCAGCTTTGACTGCTTACCAGTCTGGGGTCTCAGTATTGCTAAAATCCAGCTGCTTTATCCCACTGGGTGTTAGGTACTTTAACCCCACACGCAATTTAGGTAACCCCAAATCTTGGTCTTACAAAGCAAAGGCTTTGAGATACTCGGAGGGCAGGGTGAGTTTTACAACCAACGAAGCAGGAAAATCTCATTGCCTCCCCAAAGCCCACCATTCCCTCGATCCGATTAGTGAGGCTGTGCTGTGAGGACCTCCTGGGAGACAGCAGCCCATTAAGTGGTCACCGCCATCCTGATACCGAACCGGGGCAGTTCACTCCAGGTGGGAAGACACCAAGTGGGAGTGGAGAAATAAACCGAAGGCGAAGGGGAAAAAGCTGTTTAATTAGCCCTTTTCCAGGCTGCGTCGCTTTGTCTCTCCAGTGCATTTGAATGTGTGGCTGTTTGCCTTGCAGAGGGATGCCCTGGCTTGTGTAACGGCAACGGCAGATGCACTCTGGACATGAACGGCTGGCACTGCGTCTGCCAGCTGGGCTGGAGAGGAGCGGGCTGCGATACTTCCATGGAGACGGCATGCGGCGATGGGAAAGACAACGACGGAGGTAGGACACGAGCACGTGTGATATGTCAGGCTTTGCGGAGCCTCTAAGCCTCGCACAGCGAACAGTCAGCTGGGCTTGATTCTGCAGGGCAGATGATTGGGTTTTGACAGCTGGTGGAGAACAGATAGTGAAGCCTGCCAGGCTGACTCAGCCGGAGTGGATTTGAATTCAAATGAAATGGATTTGGACTTGGGGTGCCAGGCCTGAAGAGGGAGGTTTGTTTATCCTCAAATCAAGTCCATATACCAGGGAGCAGGCAGAGGCTATGCACTCCCATCGTTCCACCCGAGCCGGGTCGCTCAGCAGTGACACGATGGGACCACCTCAGGCAGCAAACGCCCCTGACTGTTCGAACTTTGGCCTCACTGCCTGAGGTTTTCATCGAGGTTCTCTGGTAGGTGACCGCTGACTTGGGATGGATGTTCTGCAGAAACTTAGAGGCTTCAGTGACTGAGCCCCATGCCCACAAGCCATCCAGTCCCTCTCAAACCATGTTTTATTGATTACAGTTCCATATGTAATGATGTCAGGCATGTGAATAATAGCTCTGCGTAATGCAAACTTAATATTCAGAGTTATCTCATTACAAAGGAAACCCCGGTGCAGTGTGAAGGTTTGAATTAGAGGGCAGGAGATGAGATATTAAATTTAAGGCATCAGGGAGACTGCATAATTTGTTTTGTTGTCACTCAGCAAAAGGCTTTGTAAACCACAAGTCTGGGCCAGGACCCAGACTGTGAAGTGGAGACTGCATTTTGCAAGCCTCTGTTTTATCGTATTCACAAGAACAGTACAGTTAAAAAAAAAATAAAAATAGCCAAGCCAAGACTGTGATTATCTGCTTCACAGCAACTGGGATTCTGATTGAATATTTAAAATACTTCTGCACATCTGGCATGGCAAATGGACCAAATTATCCCTTTAGAAAAGATGGGAAAAATTGGAGCACTATACAAAGAGTACACACTGTAAAACCAAGGTCGCTTTTTGCCTCACATGAAACTGAATATCACTGTACTCATCTTTCCTATTTACAGCTGACACAGGGCAGCAGTAAAGTTCATCACATCAGTTGTGTAAAAATATGGTAAATAGAGCCAAGGATAATCCCAGTTTCCATGGAAAAAAATAACTAACAAAAACCCTGTGAAGTTTTTAGAAAGAGAGAGAGGGAAGAAGGAGTAATCCAGCCTAACATACAATGCAGACTACATCTGTATAACATCAAAAAGAGCATGACCAGACTCTGAGCAGGTTGGTGGAACACCATCTCCTCATATCTCCTGGTTCAAGGTGCTAACCTTGTAACTGGGTTACCTTCACCTTGAAACAAGCTGTTTGTCGCCTCGCTAGCCTGCAGGACAGCAGATGTAGACGGGAGAGACAATTGGCATCGACATGTTTACAAGTTAGTGCGCATCAGCTGCTAACTTGCATTTGGTGAACTTGTGTGGAGCAGTGGTGTACACAGCTAGAGCAAAGCAACTGATAGGCTGTAACATATTGCCTTGTGACAGACTATTCATGTGTCAGAGCCCACAAATGAGTGTTGACTTTACTCATGGTACACTAAAAAAAAAAATACATGTACATGCTGTGTATTACAGTTTACAGATAATCCATGTCATACACTATGCTATTCCTTTGATTTTACTACATTGCTGCTAAGGACTCTTCTCAGCTGGAAAGTGGAACAGTGGAATACGTTTACCTTCTTGACTTGATTTTTATACATTTTTATGTATCATTTCTATTTGTGGGCTCAAATCTAGAATTTCAACCCCTGAGATGTAGGGGCATCAGCAGTGGTGAGGCACTTCTGCTTTGAAGCCCGAGTTCCTTGTTTAGCACAGGGATTCAAATATAGTTACATGGACTTGTGAAGAAAGGCTGATTCTGGACATGTTTCCTAGTTTTTATGCTGATTTCTATAGCAAGACAGCTGGAGACATTTGTAGAACATCTGTAGAATAATTTAGGTTGGAAGAGACTTCCAGCAGTTGTCTAGTTCAACCCCCTGCTCAAAGCAGTTCTAATTACATCAGGTTGCTCAAGGCTGTGTCAAGTCAACTCTTGAACACCTCCAAGGATGGAGATTCCAGGTCTCTGGGCAACCTGCTCCACTATATGACCATCCTTATATTAAATGTTCTTCTCCTAATATCTAATCATAATTTTCCATGTTCCAACTTAATGTCTGTTGCCTTTTGTCCAGCACCATCTGAGACATCCTAGAGTACCCCAGCTGGCTTCTGGCTTCCCCTTCACAATAGCTTGGATCTCCAGTAGAGCGCATATATATCTTTCATATGTGACAGCCACCTTTGGATTTCTCAGATACCCAAAGGCAACTCAAATGACGCTAGGCACTTGTGTTTAGAAGCAGAATTGAGCCCATATTTGATGCAGCCACTTTGTCACCACAAACATTATACCTTTTGAAAGAGCATGTAGTATGTGTATAAGCACTATGGCTTCTACCTCTTTTGGGATCCTATCGTGGTCTCTGGAGTGATGCATGCTCAGGGCTGGAGAAAGGTAGTTTATTTTTGTTCGCTGTAAAGGATTTCAGGGCTATCGCTGCATTTGTCTTCATATGCACATGAATGTAAGCAATGGAGATGGTAGTCTTTTCTTGAAGCTTTAGAAATCAAACATCTGAGTTAGTTAGGCAACGTGGGTACCATCAGCAGAGAGAAATAGAATTAGAGCATCATCTCTCTAAGCTATTTCAGATATCACCTCATAGGTGCCTACTTTGGGTTGGTGACCGCTGCCCTTCGAGTCACTTTCTGCTCAGAGCAGCATCTTTCGAAGCTGAGACACCACGGTGGGGCCATTCACGCTACTGGGGGGGGGTTCACTCTGCCTAAGCTCATCGGAAGCTGGTTCCCATGCTGTGGTATCGAGTGTCTGCTAATCAAGATCCCTGCAGCCGGAAATTCCTCAGGATAATGGAGCTGAAGTCAGAATCTTTTCCATCAGATCCCAGCCTAATCATACCCTGAGGGAGATGGGTACCAAATTACAGGGTGTGTTTGCCTCTTAAATCTGGAGGCTGTTCAGATAAACAATAACAAGCTAAGCAGAAGTCACTCAGAGAGAGAATTGGTGAAATGTAATCCCTGTTCAGGTTAGAAAAAGGGTGTCTTGGAGAGCAGTCCTCTCTCCACACAGAAGTGTCATTTGTCAAAGCTAGCACTTAGGTTTCACACCCAGGTCCACTTTATTTACACTTTTAAACAGAAAGCCCATCAAGTTGAAAGGAATTGTAGCAAGTAACTGAGAGCAGGCGATCATCCAGTATCAGTCAAGGGAAAACAGCGCAGTGACAGAGCTTTAACAATCTGGGTAAAAGGCTAGGATTTTGCACATATGACCTAAGAGGCCACCTGTATTACAACAAACAGGAGGTGTCTCCTTAAAACAAGCTGAGAAAAGTGGTTCTTGCCTCTCTTAGGCAGAAAATAACCTCTCTAATTCATGGCTGCAAACACTACCTGAGAGTAGTCCTGTCTCACCCCACACTGAGTGCTTTGTCATGTGCTTGAAGAATAAGAAGTTTGAAGGTTTAAAAGACCAAGGAAGTTATCTTCTGTGACAAGTCCTAGAAGTGGAGTTAATGGCATTTGACAAAGCCTTGAAAAGAGGCTGATATTCCATAGGTTAAATATGGGCTCCATTGCTTTTGTAGACTCCTTTGTTAGGAACAGAGTGTACAGGAAAAAAGGATGGGAAGAGGAGAGGATATTCTTCACAATCATCTTACAGATATGCTATTGGGCAGCAAAGCTGTGTTAACCATCTTTGCTCCAGAGAAATCATCTAACTGTGTGACTCCATCCATATTGAGAGCAAGAGAGTTGGTCAATTCCCCATTTCACTGTCTGGATACATTGCACTGTCCTGAAACTATGAGAGAATTACAGATATTAAACAAAATTGCTCTTTTGGCCTAAAAGTTCTGTCTGATCAACACAGTAACTTCACTTGAGGGCATTTGTTATTGTTTTGAACTTTTTCAGAGTAGCCAAGTCTTCCAGATAGGGTAAAGCTTGCTATTTCTCCGGCAAGTGGAACTGAGTGCATCCTTCATTTCTTGCTTTGAACAATTCCAGTTGCTAAACAGCTGCTGAACTCTGCGCAAAGTCAGTCTACTTTACTTGTGAAAAGCAAGAGTCTTTCTCAGATGAAAAATATATCTGGGATATAAATGTTCCTAATATTATCTAACCCTTCATATTCCTTAGAGATTGATATTCAGTTGTGTGGTGTTCTCTGCTGCGTCTTCCAGATTTAAACACTTCCAAAGGCTTGTGTTAGCGATTACTGCAGGCTAATTTAAATAGATAGATAGACAGATGGATTGATAGGCAGATAGATGATAGACAGTCTTCCCAGTCAAATAATGCTGGCCAGTCCTAACATATATTGCACACCATTACATAGAAGTTGTCGTGGTTTCAGCCCAGACGGTAACAAAGCACCCAGCAGCCACTCGCTCACTCCTCCTCATGGCCCCGGTGGGATGAGGAGAAAATGCAGAGGCAGGCTCGTGGGTCGAGACAAGGACAGGGAGGGATCACTCACCAGTTATGGTCATGGGCGAAAGGCAGGCTCAACTTGGGGAAAAAACAAAATCAATTTAATTTACTACCCATGAAATAAAAACAAGGATAATGAGAAATAAACCCAAACCGCAGAACACCTTCCCCCCAGCCCTCCCTTCTTCCCAGGCTTAACTTTACTCCCAGTTTTCTCCACCTCCCAGCTCCGAGCGGTGCAAAGGGACGGGGAATAGGGGTTGGGGTCAGGTTGCCACATGCAGTCTCTGCCGCTCCTTCCTCCTCAGGGGGAGGACTCCGCACTTGTCCCCTGCTCCAGTGTGGGGTCCATCCCATGGGACACAGTCTTTCATGAACTTCTCCAATGTGGGTCCTTTTGACAGGCTGCAGTCCTTTAGGCACAGTCTGCTCCAGTGCGGGCTTCCTCATGGAGTCCCGGCCATCTTGGGGGGCATCCATCCCCCTGCTCCGCCGTGGGCTCCTCTCTCCCCAGGCTGCAGGTGGTTCCCCTCCTTCACTCCGCTCTCCCAGAGGCGCGACCGCCATCGCTGACAGGCTCAGCCTGGGCCGGCTGAAGCCGGGGAAGCTTCCAGCAGCTTCCAGCAGGAGCCTGCCCTGTCCACCCTGCCCCGATACCCAAAAACCCTGCCACCCAAACCCAAAACAGAAGTATAGCAACTTCATTTTTCTTACATGTCACCTGGTCAATGGTCTTCCTTCGGGAGTGAAGAAGATAAACCATCCTGTTCTCTTTTTCTGCAAGAATCGTAGTAGCGAAGCTTCTGCCCCTCAGTTTATGTCTCATTCGTGACAGCTACATGCAATGCATTTAGCCTAGCACGAACACAGGGTTCCAGTGTACGTGTGGCCCCATTTTGCCTTTGCAAGTTCAGTCTGTGCTCCACCAGATGCTACCCAAGAGCTAGCAGGTGGAGTCCTTATGCTTTCCTTCCCTCTATCCTCCTGGGCCAGAACAACCAAAAGTTGCCTTAGTCTTCCAACCCTGGAGCAGCGAGCAGGTCAGAGCCACCAAGCCACCACACACGGGATTTTTGCCATTCCTTCCAGCCCGGAGTATTAGTTATTGCTGCCACTAGAAATCAACTCCTGCTTCAGGGACGATGTGATACAGCAATGGGGTCTCTGAGGCAAATCACTGCTGTTTGTTTAACTGTACCATAGCCCATTGGTGCAACTCCACAGAGTAATGCTTCGTGACTTGCTGGCCCCATTCAAGGATCAGGTAGTGCTTGTAGTAAGGTGGAGACTTGTGTAATGCTTTGGGACAGCAGCATTTCAAATTCTTTGGCATTGTGTGCTGATCTTCTTAACACCCATGTGTCCACCATCTGTCCACCACATGCCAAGTAACGCGTTAGAGATCTGGCAGGAGTCTGCATTGCTCTTTGCCAGTGCATAGGGTTACACCTGAAGATAGCAGCAGGGTTGTAAAGGGAATTGCAAAGAATCCAGGAGAAGCCCAGAACGCAAACTTTTGTATTTGCAAATGCTAGAGCTGCAGACAAGGTGGTGGGGTGCTTTCTGGTATTTTCTTTTTCTTTTTGCACACTGTTATGTACCTTTACTTCATGCCTGCAAGACTTTTATAGCATGAGAAGATTGTCTCTGGGGCATGGTGTGGGAGCTGTCTGCTTCCTCAAAACCATAAAAAATGATGCATTAATGTGCTAGCTACATTTATGAAGGGAAGTGTTGAGATCTGAACACACCTGGGAAAACAGCCATCATAAATTAGCATTTACCGTCACAGATAGATCCAGTCAAACAACAGGGTCATCTTGAAGGAACCACAGAGCACTGCTAAAAAGATGAGAAAGTCTGCTGTACCTGAAAAGATTGGCTAGCTGGTATAATTTGTTATAAATCATCCAGCTTCCATTCCTCTGTTTTATGACGATTGTTAATCAACCTTTCCTCAAGTAAGAGAACAAAATGACCAGTTCACATTTTCAGGTTTCAGCTCTTTGCTGATTCTGAGTTGGACGGTAACACTTGGGTATCACCTGCTGCCGGTCGTTAGCGCTGGGGCCATCAGGAGAGCGGTGTGAACCCGTGTAGTACGGCGTCCAGCAGCAGGTGTTGGTTGTGCCATTACAGAGGATGATGTGCTGTGAACGGATGGTCTAGCAGTGTCTGTGGGTTGTCTTCACAGCCTGGGAGAGTTCCTGGTACTTTTGACTAGTCCTTAATGAAATGCCTTTGATTAATAGATTCGGAAAGAAACCATGAAAGTGTCCTCTGTGTCAAAAGAAACCTACCATTGTCTGCTGAAATGAGGGAAGTTACTCGTGGGAAGGAGGCACTGCTGGTATATAAGATGTAACAAAACGTGACATAAACCATCTTCAGAAAAGACAGGCTTGGACACGCATTTCACAAAGCATTTCTGCACCTGAAAAGATGTTTAAACAGAGTTTGGGCACCAATGCTCAAAGGAGAAATTCAGGAAGACTCTACCAGACCTGCTTTAGCACCTGAGGCAAACTCTTCCCTACTCTTTGGGGCAGAAAGTCCCCTTAAAAACCTAAGGTTTTGTCCCAAGCATGCTCAGGGTGCGTAGAGTGCATGGCCACTTTCCTCTTGACCAGGGTTTGAGAAACATGCCTATATCTGAGTTATCTAGTCCACTGTCCAAGCTGTGCTCGGATGATTGTTGAATTGCCTTGGATTCAGTCAACAGAATATGTTAGGGTGAACTTTTCAGCAGGAGCTTAACACTTGCAGCACTTACCAGGAAAGCGAGAGACCTTGGTGACAAGGATGTCTCAGCTGCTGAGGGTGTGAACCCATTGCTCCCACAAAAAATTTCTAAGCTCTGAGTCCCTTTTTCTCAGAAGAATCACTTTTGAGAGGTGCTTTGGCTCCTGAAGGAGGCAGTTTCAGGTACGGTATTGCCTGACCATTGACCAGGTTAAGCAACTGCCCTGCCTGAATGCTAGTCTCTCCTCTGCTGGGAAGGGCCCTCCATGCCTTGCTCAGCTTCATGAATTTCACTCGAAACATAGATTGCCTGCGCTGCTTTGCTGGCTGTGCAATGCATAAGTCCCTTTGTTAAAAGCCTGCCTGGAGAAAGGAGGAAACCCATGACGCCAGCTGCATCAACTGTATTCTCAAGAGCAATGATGAGTTGGGGGATGCTGTGAATTTGTAGACTCTAAACACATTATCATAGCTCTGGTTTATGCCCAGCTAGTGGTGATTATCACGTGCTTTCTGTCATTTCCTCCTTCCACTTCCCTTCTTTTTCTTTTCAGATGTTTTGTTAAACAAGAATGTAGCTCTGGATTAGGATGAACTTTTTGCAGACTATTTCTGTAGTGACTAGCACTGCAGAGCTCTGCTTCTGCACTAGAGCCCAAGGAGTCCTGTAATTCAAATACATGATTACTCTTACATATGACTATATTATTTTGAACTTGCAAACATGTGCTGAGCACTTAGAGAAAGATGTGAGGGCAATTCCTTTCCCAGGCAGCCAGCAATCTAATTTAGCCAGGATACAACCAGTGAGAACCTTATTCAGGCAGAATCAAAACAGAGCAGGTGGGATAGAAAGAGTGAAAATAACGTTAACAGCTAACGTGATCACAGGGGGGTGACAGTCACATTGCTATTGTTCCTTACGTTTGTGTTTTATTTCCCTTTGATTCCTTACAGTGGGGCCAAAAGCTACAACTCTTTTGTTGAATAGGTAAAATTGTTCTCTGCAAAGTGCTGGAGTAGAACCTATTTATTCCCCAAATCCAGCTGAAGTAAATTGAGTGTTGGTCCTCAACGCAGGACAGAACATCATTACTCCTGTAAACCTTCATCAGCACGAGCGAGTGAACATGAACGATAACTTGTGTTTTGTGCAGTACTGAGCCATTCCTTCAGTCTCTGTTTCACCCGAGTTTAGGCTAGAGCTGGAAGGGTAAAACCTGTTTTGCTCAAGGGTAACACTAACACTTTGTTAGCTTAACCTTTGAGCATCTGCATTTTAAACCTTCCCCATCTAAACTCTCCCAGTAATACATCCAAAAGCATCACAAGATAAGACAGACAGTGTCCCCACAAAAAGTGATGTTGCCTGGTGAATGGCACAGAAAGGAAAGTAAAAGATAAGGACTGGATGAGGTGAGAGACACAATTATTTGTATAATCACTGTATTTTATGCTTCCATTGGCAATGGAAATACTCCTGAAAGATAATGGGGTTTTATTGTTATTTTTCTTTCTGGTTTGCTTTTCTCACAAAGGCTCTTCCCACTGCAATCAGTGGCAAAAAGTGTCATGATCTTTAGCAGGAGCAATCCTTGAGTTTGTCAGGTACGCTTTCCCAGATTTACCCTAATAAGGCTCCTTAGGCTCCCCTCCTCCCAACTGCCCGTGTGTCCGGGGCCCCCGATGTGCGTCACGGTCCACAGGATGCTCTCTGCATACAAACAGCTCCATCCCTACCTGTGGCCTGCCTGTTCCAGCCCAACACTTGACATGCAGCACCTATCAGAGTCTGCTTAAACACATAATAACACCTCTGGCTGAAGGTTATTTGCATTCTGTTGTTGATGTTAGCATGACGGATTTTTGTTGCAGCATCCATAGCTCTGTAGAAATGCTCAATTATTCAATCTCAGCGAGCTAAGACGCTGCCCATTAAATCAGCCAACACAATTGTGGGGCCATGAAAAGTCACAGCTAATTTGAAATTTTATTAGCTCTCGGCTGATCTTGTTTACTGCAGAAGCAGTCTCTCAAAACCAGCCCTTTGCTTCTGTACAAAACTCTAATCCTTGACACCTTGTTGGCACTGCGTGGTGGTGGGTGAGGGACTTGGAAGCTAGACTGCATGAGGCTTGAAAGAGGAATGAGACCGGTGTGGGATTTGTGAGTGCTTTGCAGCCAGCAAGTGCAGCAGCAACCCAAGGAATGCAGGGATAGTAGCCCCGTTGCTGCCGGAGAGTAATTATTTCACAGGACGGTAGTGGCTGTGAATGTGACAATTAGCTTTTGTTCTGAGGTTTTTGTTCAATATGTCACACTCATCTCATCATAGTTTAGAAGTAAGCCAAAAGATGTGCCTCTCCTAATAAGCAGTCATGTTCAATAGGCACACAGTTTTTCCTATCAGTTAGTGCCTGGTTGTGTGCCTTAGGATCTTAATCCATTCCTAGCAAAGGAGGCTTTCAGGGAAGCTGGAGAGTCTGGACGTGACGGCTTACAGGCAAGGAAGACAGTCACAAAACCCCTTTAGTTACTGAGCACCTGCCCCGTCCTGCATGCTCGGGTAGGAAGGAACATGTCCCATTTAACCAACCACCCGGCAGATGTGGTGCTTACCATACCAACTTTGTTTCTATCGTAACACACCTGGAAATTACATCTGGCTTGCATCCTGCAGCTCCTTGTGTGGTTAAATACCAGAAAGCATGAGAATCGGTGATCTTCCAGCCCACCTGAAGCTCTGGTGGGCAGAATAAGCAAGACATAGCTCTGAGTCCTCCACACTAACCCCAGTAGCTCCAGATTTTCAAAATTTCCTGTTGGTTTGGGTGGCTGTATTTTTTTGCATGCTATTTAAACATCATAAAGGGCACAATTTCCAGAAAGTGATAGGTCACAAGCAGTGTTTGAAAGCCAAGTAATTTTAGGTCATCTTAAATTTGGCATCCAGGTTGACTATTTGTGGAAGGCAGTTCTGATATTGAGTATCTCATTAAACTCCTGAGTAAGGTCAGCATTCAGATCTGTTGTCATTATCTCATGTAGATGTCCCAGCTGCTACAGTGACAGTGCTTAAAGTCAGTGAATATCAGGTGTTTTCCAGCTGGTATTAAGCAAGTGTCACGCTTGTTAGGCTAAGGTCCTGCTCCAAGAAGACACAGATGATAGCTTTAGAGTTTAGTCCCTTCCATGAAGCAATGCTTACATGGAGAACAGGCTGAAAATACATTACAGATACAAACCTTTAATGAGAATTGTGGTTATTTCACTGGGTTGTGCTGGCACTTCAGAGCCCTTTGGGACTAGAACAGATGTTTTGTGAACAGAAAATAAAAAGACAGTCTCTGCTCCCAGAGAGTTTACAGTCAAAGGCAGTGTTTGGAAGAGCTCACTAATGGGATTGGTGGATTTGCAATCTTTAAAGTGAGACAGAGCATCTTTCTAAAAACAGCATTCCAACTCCACCCACAAGGTACGAGCTAGATGCAGTAATCCTAAAGTAAAACTCACTGTCTAGTGATATACAGAGTGCAGAGTATCTGATCAAAGTGGACTTGGTCCCCTAAAAAATAATGTTAGCTGAATAAATTTGAGCTGCTTTATCCTTAATGGAAGAAAAGGAAGGTTTTCTGCTAAGCGTAGTTCATTCTCCTTCTTGTCTGAAGGGAATGAGGCAGGGCTCACAAGATGACCTCCAGAGGTCCCATCCAGTCTTACTTATTCTATGATTACATGAGTCTTAGTGAAAGATGCAAACCATTGATCACATTATTTCCCAGATGTGGCAATATCTTGCCAATGGCTCCCTTTTGACAAAGGCAGTGATTTGATTCACCCCATGGTAACTCTGAGATTGCAAAAGGTATTTATTTCATGGCTTTATACAAAGGAGGTGTGACAAAAGAGTTTTATTTTTGGCAGGAGAGCCAAAAGGACACTTGTTTCTATATAGGATGCATAAAATGTCTTAAACATGTAAAAACTTTTATTACATGGAAATAATAAGGAATGCAAGAGGTGGCTTAAAATCTGGCTCAGTGACAGATCTCCTAATTAATTTGTTAATCGAAAGGCATCCATGATTGAAGCTGTTTCTGAAGGGACCCCTTAGAACTGGTTGTTGTATCCAACCCTATTCAGCATTTTCATCATTGTCTTAGAATGTAGTTTAAATCTCTCCTGGTAAAATCTTCAGGTCACCTAAAGCTTGATATGGTGGTAAATAATATACCCAGATCATTTTGATACAGAGCGATCTGACTCACATCGCTACAAGGTCACAATCAAACAAAATGTGTCTTAATGCAGCAAAATGCAAGATAATACCCCTGGGAACAAAGAAAGCATGTTATACTTACGGGTTGGGAGACTCTTGAAAAGCAATGACTCAGAACAGGATTTAGAGGTCACAGGAGATAATTGTCTCAACATGAGTTCTCAGTGCAAGGCTGTTGCTAAAAGGCTACTGTGAACCTTGGAAGTATAAAAACCCAAAAGTTGGGAAGTGGTCTCTCTTCTGTACCCAATACTGCTGCCACAGATCTGTGTCCAGCGTTGGTGCCCACACATAACAAAAGATGTGAAATTACTGGAATGAGATCAAAGGATGCCACACACAAAAAAAATCCAGCTGCTGGAAAATAAACCTTACGATAGGAAGTTTAATCTTCCTCCTCTGTTCAGAGAAAAGGGTTGGAATGGATTGTTGCTCTCTGTGGAGGGACTTGAACTTGGAAAAGACATCTGAGCATGCAGGGCAGAAAGAGATATTGGTAACCTTGTAGACAAAGGCAAACAAGTTCCAGCGGTGGGATATTGGAGTTAGACAAATTCAACCTTGAAATAAGATGCAGTTTCCTGGCAGTAATTAAGCATTTGAATAGGTTACCGGAGGAAGTGGTGGACTCACTGTAATCAGCTGTCTTTGATATATGAGATATCTTTCTAAAAGACAGGCTTTAATCCAGTTCTGGGTGGGAGGGAATGAACAGCCTGTGTATATAAGAGGTCAGACAAGCTGATCATAGTAGCCTCTTTGACCTTAAACCACATGCATTACTGTAATCCCTCTACGCAGGACTTTCAACCTCGCATGGAGATAATTCAGTAACACTTTTGTTCTCTGGTATGAGGTGCCATGGTCATATTATGGCTGTATGTAGGGTAAGGGAGGTGCCACTTTTTAAAACCAAGACCTGTATAAACATGGCCATAACTAAGAACTTACTGTGCTGTGTATCTGTGCTCTGGGAGCTACCGGAGTTAGGAATGCCCACGTGGATCATGGGTCTCTGTGCCTTTGCTGCTGCAAAACTTGGGGTGCAGAAGCCACTGGTCCCACGTTCACCTCCTTCTGTTACCGCTCTCTGACAATTTTGCAGTAAGTTCTAAGGAAAATTCACCTTTATGCTTTAGAAATTTCAAAAGCGTTTTGTATTATGACTTCAAATTGTTCTGCGAGCTCATACCTTGCTATCTTTTCCTTTGCTGCTGGTGCTGGCTTCCCACTTTTTTTTTTTTTTGGTCTATTTGGACCATTAAAGCATGAAGTTTATTTTGCTCTGATTTTATTTTCTATTAATCCATGCAGCTCCATGAATGCCTTGCTCTTCGTGGGCAGGTAGCTTCTTGCAAATGTCACTTTATCCTCACTCTTCTGATGGATCCAGTGAGAAATCTCAGGGCATGAGAAGTCATAGCTGAGTACAATTTCATAATATCTCCTTAAAATTCACTGTAGGGCACCACTTGGCTCGCTTGTGGACCACACAATAAAAAACCAGAAGAAAATAATATTCAGATGGAGACATCACTATTTATGAACTGGTTTGTAGCTTAACTTGCTGTTCTCCATGCCTCGGACAAAAATGTCCTTTACATTTTCTAAGTGAAAGAAATGCTTTGCCCTGAGACTGCTTTTGATATTGGAGGGAGTTGAGTACCTAAACCCCATTTCAGCTCTTGAGGACCTTAATGACTTTAATATGTCAGTGACAAACCTCTCTGGTGTAATTACCCCCAACTGATTCCATACAGGCCTGAAACACATTAGTTGAAAGGCTTATCTGCAGATGAGGCTTCAGCATTCTCACCTGTACAAAATGTTGTCCTGCGCATCTGTTCTTCAAACATTTATCTGCTGTTTCCTGCAAAAACAATATTTCCTTGCTATCTTGCAGCTTCAGGTCCCAAAACACATTTCTGATGCCTGGAATAAAGACAGGGTAATGAAAAGCTATGGTACAGCTGGGTTGCTGTCCTCTCAGCAGAGTGTCTGTAGCCTTAGAAAACATTATTAATGTGTGGGAGAAAAGGACAATATTTTATCTTGCTTGAAACTGTAGTTGATATGGTAACAAGGCTGGTTTGTTGTTTCTTTTCCTTCTCTTTTTTTTTTTTTTTTTTTTTTCCCTATCAGGTAGCTATGGATAAGCATATTACATCTATGCAGGTCTTTATTCTGTGAACGGTCTCTCAAACTCCATCTGAGATTTGACCTTCCAGAATCCGACCGGCCTAATCATCTGCAGCAAGTCATTTTTTTAATGAGCAAATAAAACGTAATTAGTTCTTTTTCATTATCACTAGTCATCAAGAGAAAAGGCAGATGGGTAGGTTTTGTGCCCGAGCTGATAAATTTTTGTGGCAATTTTGCAAGGAGTTATAAAGATGTAGAGATATCAGAAGAGACAGAGGTAAGGATAATGGATGGGATTTTCAAAAGCACTTTTGCTAATCTAACACTGCTGCCATTATCATTAATGGCAGGTGCAGAGCACTTGTGAAAATGACTCATTGTGTGTGCGTACATGTCTACATGGAGCAGATATTCATTGCGCTTTGACCCACACATAGACTGGAAGCTCTGGGAACACTGAACAGGCTTTTTGTTCAGTTTTCTGTGTATGGGTAACCACATGAAATGATGTTGCCAGTGAAGTTTTATGGCACTAAAATCTTCCAAGAATGGAATAGGTATAACTCAACAGAATCGGAGTCCATGTCGTGTAAGTAAGTACTAGAGCAATAATAGCAAATCAGATTCTCATCCTATTTATTTTACAATAAATTCAAAGTAATGCCAATAACATTAGTGAAAGGACTTCTAATTCATACTGGTTTAACTGGGATGAAACTGAAGCTCGCAATCTGTTATAATGACAAACTGTCTTGTTTTAATTTATTGTTTCTTTGAAATAAAAAATCCATTATCGTGACAACTCCAAATTTTATCCCACTTCAGGAGAGACCTACCTCTCAGGATAGTGTTGCTCTCCAGGCACATTCATTTCTTGCCTCTGTGCTGAAATCAGTAGTAGGATGCTAGCTGTAAAGGTGGTTTCTTAGATACACAGAGCTCCCAGCAACTACACTGAGACCAACCACTCATTTCACATAGGTCTTTGAACAGCCATCACATGGTAACAATTTTCATTCATTATCAAACTGTCTTGCTTGAACTGATGAGTTGGAAGTGAAAGGCTCCATATCCCATTACCCCAGAACAAAAACATCCAGTTCCCTTATCTGATTTAAAGATCCATCTCTACTACATGCTAACAACTTTTATTTCTAAACGTGATGCTTCATCAAACCTCTTCTGAGCTTTTTTTGTATTTCCTTTCCTGTCAGCGCTTTTTACTAAGCTGTTTGCAATGAACAGTGGCATCTCAAAATGAACTGGGGAATGCTGCTATGGTGGTGGGAGGGGAAGTAGTACTGTCTGTGCCTTTGATGACTTGACAGATATGCAAACCCTCATTTTACTAGAGTACACTTGGCAAGCTTTTCTTAAGTGTGTCCACTTCTATTATTGTTGTTATTAATTCAGTGGTGCTGAAAGTACAAGATTTATATCCCTAGAGTTTGAGGTCATGATACTCTGTGTCTGCATGGAATAAATGTGACAAAGGCCAAAAGAGACCGAACCTTCCCAGCAAAATCTCCCTTACTTTCTCATCTA